>NC_140992.1:219067333-219502333 GCF_052327205.1 Somniosus microcephalus
GGCCTGACTATTAATATGACAAAGGGGACTTGGCGTAAAGTGCAAGAATGGTGCATGAGTGGGTAAGCAGAATGGCAGAGATTGCATACTTACAGATAAATCTATTGGCAAGCAAAACAAGAGCCAGCTAGCCACCTGGCGAAGAGATTAGCAATCACGAGGCCGGGCAGGTGGGGGTATTTCACTTAATCATGTTATGGACACAAACACCACTCCCGGAGATTGATGATAGAGCTGCTGACTGGAACATTTGCCAGGGGAGGTGGGGGGGTCCAAAGTGGGACTTTTCAAAGAGGCTGTGGATGGGGAAGGAAGACCAGAGGAGCTACCGGGGGGGGGGGAAAAAGCTTTAATTTTACTTAGAAACTTTAAAACTTACATGGTTCACTTACCAATGGCAACCTTGCTTCTGGTTGGCACAAACGCAAGCTGCTCCACAGCAACAGTGATATGAGCTTGCAACTGCATTGAGGCTCACAGCTTTTCAGGTCTTCTCTCTCAATATACTATATATTAGCTGTTGTTTTAGCAACCAATGGTATGTGACAGTTTACACTGAAAAACATCACACCACCACTTACAGGCCAACAGGTAAATGTTAACACTTTTGTATTGGGTTTTCCCCTTGAGAAAGTATGACATAAGACTTTTCAATACTTTTTAAAACACAATGTTGAGACTCACTCAGTGATTTTAATATAGACGGGGAAAAGGACTTGGAAAAGGGATTATAGTAGATAGTTCTAGCTGAAGAGCCAGCAAAGGCACAATGAACTAACAGGCCTTCAGTGCTGCAATTTCTATGATTCAGTCACTGTTGATCAGGTCTGCAAGTATCTACAAAGGGCATGAAGAATATTTTTTGTACTACAAATTTTAATCAACTCTTCATAAGATCAAGAAAGTACAAGTTATAAGTAACATCACATTTTCCAATCATTTGACTCAAACAATAATGAAAATCACAGCTGTCAAAAAAGTAGCCAATGGCTTTAACCAACTATTACAGTGACGCAGCATTAAAAACTAACATTAAACATCAATAGTGACTACAAAAAGCTTGTTTTAACTCCAACTGCATGGCTGAAACTGACAGAACAGATTTCCTAGGAGGAATCCAGAGCAAGGGGTGTAATCGTGGAAACTAACCCAGTTTAAGAGAATCCAGGATAAACATCTTTGCATAAAGGGCTGTGAGAATATGGAACAGACTGCCCCAGAAAGCCACAAATGCCAAGCTAATTGAGAGATTGAAAAAGAGGAATAGATAATTACTTGGGAGATAAGGGCTTGAAGAAATATGGAGAAAAGTCTGAGGGGATTGAAATTTAAAAGGGGGGCTGCCATGGTTAACAAAAATGACAACGCAAGCTTGATGGGCTGAATTCAGCCTGCTTCAGTTATTATGTTGTCACGTTCCTTTTTTTCTCTTCACACTTGCACATTAAAGCACTAGAAATGCCCCACAATTGAGTTTTTTTTTTTAAAAGAGGTTTGAAGCTGCTCTTAAAAAAAAGTTGCAAAATATAAGATTTTTTCACAGCCAGTGGGAAACCAAGTGGCAGATAATAGTGCAGCAGTTAAGGAACTGCTGGCTCTACACTCAACAGAGCAATGACAGCCTATAATGCTAGTAATCAGGTACAGCATCAATAAAGCAGACTAGCATTCCTATTGAACCATTTCAACCCTCAATTGTACATAGTACTGTTCAGATATTTGAACGCCACCATCTTCTTTCTAGTTGCTTGTTTCTATTAACTATTGCATTCCAAACTCTTCATATCTCTGTAGTGCAGAGTGGAATTTAAGGGCATGATTTCAAGATAAAATGTGCCTTTGACAGCTCCAACTGTTTGCTATGGAATACATAGTAAACCTCCCAGGTTTCGATATTTGTTCCGTTTTGGTTTAACACTGCCAGCAATCTTTTGTAGTTGCTAAAAATTAACCGGCTGGTGGCTATGGTAATTGTTTACTATATAGGCTAAAAGTCAAGTCAATGGAAGAAATATATCATTAATATTGCTTTGTAGTAAAAACTTTCAATGGGGACAAGGTACTTTTATTGGATTGCACCATTATTAAATGTTACGAAAGGAAAACATGTGTGTGAGTGAGAGAGATATGTTTTTGGTGTACTGGTCAGAAACATTATGAACAAACATCTTGTATGCAACGCCTCCTGATGTGATGATTTGGAAACGGTGGGCACTGTGCTGTACTGCCTACTCTCCGGGTCATTGGTGCATATCAGGAGAATGGTACACAAAATGTTAGTTCCAAGATTGCCTCCAGCCAGCAGTTTGAAATTATAAAAACACTGCAAAACAATGGAGGTACTAGCAGACTCCGATCATTATATTTTTGGGATTGTGAGTTCAGTTGAGCATAGATTTTCAAACTGATGCTCCCATTCCACTAGAGGTGTCCACAAAGGAATTGCAGGAGTCCACGAGATCACTTGATTTCTGTATTTCTCTGCATTTATTGGTTTACTAGCACCTCCGTTATCAGATACCAATAGAAAAACATTTTCTGCAACTAGAACACCATTCTGCTTTGGGCAGCGGATGCGGTCTTTCACAAATTAGGTCCAGGGGTCCAAGAGTGTGTCAACATTTGCAGATCTCCCATGCAGAAAAAATTGAAGACCGCTGCAGTAGAATAGCACTCTCCCTTAAAATGTAATAAAACTGATTAGGGATTTTAAGTTTATTGTTGCTGATGTTAATGGACGAACACCTAATACTATTGTCTGACATTCCTTCGTCCACTATTTTAACGCAGGCATCAACCTACTTTAAATGGATTGATGTCTCCGCCAAAATAGCAGAGAAATATCATATGTAAGCACTGAGCATTAGCATTCATCCACTGACATCAGCAACAGTCATTTCTAGGCTATTTTGTTTGGCTTAAATTCATCCTCGAGCACTGTCAATATTGAACGGTCTTCCACTTTTTCTGCAGAAATGCACAAAAAAATTGCAGGAGAACTGAAGCCTTAAAATGTTAATGATTTGCCTCAAGTCTATAAGGGGATTTCAGTTTATTCAGAATAGGATTAAAGTGACCTGCGACAAAAACAATGAGTGTGTATTTTTTTTTTAAAAAGCATCTCAAGTAAACATAACATTAATTTGGTGCAGTACACCATTTTGTAATGTAATTTTGCCCATATCATCAAATTGTTACCTACATTTATTGCAACTGCTATCTACGTATATGGAAAGCATTTTTCCAGGGCTCAGAAGTTCATTGTTCGAGGTATAAATGCTTTCTGAGTGCGTCACACCCAGCAGCTCAGCATTCCTAACAGACTGAATGAGTCATCACTGGGGGAGGGGGGGGGGGGGAATTCTCATATTCCAGGAAAAACACCCACTACCAGAAAAGATTTAAATTTGTCGAACCTACTGTTCAAATTGGCTCAGCTCCCAAATACTCCTTTCACATTCATCCATTAACCTACCCGCCTCCTTCCCCTGTAAACACTTCCTTTTACCTTTGACCTGCAGGGTAAACACAAGTCAGACCAATAATCTAAAAGCTACTGTTGGAAAGTCTGTGTTTTTTTTTAAAAACAGTGTCATTTCATTGGCTACCAGTAGTGGCCCCACTCCCTACCCGACACACAGCCCTACCGACCAGGAATCAGATTTCATTTCTGTCTGCCAAATGTATCCAGGTTACAACAGGCCTCAACTGTGCCAGGAATCAGCAACATTTTAGCTGTCTCCATCAACCATTTCAAACTAGAATGCCCAAAATTAAAACTAGCTGTACTGACAGCAACCCAATCTAACTGCTTAGAGCCTCCGACCCCATTTCTTTTCTAATTTTCTATTTTGGTATGTTAAAAATGCTTTCTGCAGACGTGCCAACTCTCCCGAATTTATCACGAGATGCGATTTCTAAGTAAAATTAAGCGTCACTCATGATCTCACGATAGAACTCTCAAATCTCAGGATTTTTTTTCTCTACTGGCATGATTCGCATGAACCATCCAGCCCGGTGCCCCTCCCTCTCTCTACCACCAGTAATGAACAGGAGTAGGTAACCGGAAGTCTCTCTCCTAACCACGTCCCCCACCACCTCCCAACCAGTCAGGGAATTATTAAAATAAATGCGCAGACCTAACCGGGGATGGAGGCGGCTTAAAGGGAACACCGGAGAAGGCCCAGGACACAGCGTGGATCTGAGCGGGAGTGGCGATTAAAAAAACCATATAAACAAGGAGTGATGTCACAGGACAGCAGGTAGGTGATTGGCTGGTGAGTATTACAGCTCTTTTGCTCCCTAGGTTAGGTAAGTGGATTAAATTCAGAACTGGGAGTGTATTAACTACTATAACTATTGAATTATAGCTTAAACTAAATTAACTAATTAAAACAAAATAATAATTTGAATAAATACTGTAACTATATAAATAAAATAAGGTTAGATAGAGATGGCAGTGCAAGTGGTGTGTCGTAACTACAGCATGTGGGAGTCGGTGGAGACCAGCGAGATCCCGAGCAACCATATCTGCGGTAAGTGCCTGCAGCTAGAGGAACTTCGGCTCAGAATGTTGAGCTGGAGTCCGAGGTGCAGACATTGGGATGCATCAGGGAAGGGGAGAGTTACCTGGACACTTTGTTCCAGGAGGGAGTCACACCCCTTAGGTTAAGTAGTACTTTAGAGTTAGTCAATGGTCAGGGACAGGAGGGAGTGACAGCAAGTCAGGAAGGTATGGGGATCCACGATATAGTGATGGAGGAGCCTCAGTCCTTGTCCAACAGGTATGAGGTGCTTACTGCCTGTATGGATGAGAACAAGGACTGTAGGATGGATGGACAAACTGACCACATCATCATGGTACAGGAGGCCATTCAAGTGGGGTGGGGTGGGGTGGGGTGGGGTGGGGTGGGGGGGGGGGGTAAAAAGGAATGTGGTAGTGGTCGGCGACAGTATGGTCAGGGGGATAGATACTGTTCTCTGCAGCCGCAACACGGAGTACCGAAGGCTGTGTTGCCTGCCCGGGCCAGGGTTAAGGATATCTCCTCACGGCTGGAGAAGGACTTGGAGTGGGAGGATCCAGTTGTCGTGGTCCACATAGGAACCAATGACATAGGTAGAACTAGGAATGAGGTTCTGCTGAGGGAGTTTGAAGAGCTAGGATCCAAATTAAAAAGCAGAACCTCAAAAAGGTAATAATCTCTGAATTATTACCTGAGCCACGCACAAATTGTCATAGGGACAAACAGATTAGAGGTTTAAATGCGTGGCTCAAAGAGTGGTGTGGGAGGATGGGGTTTCAGTTCATGGGGCACTGAAGAAAGAGGGAGCTGTTCCGATGGTACAGGCTCCACCCAGTATCCTGATGAATCGAATAACTAGGGCACTAGAGAGGGCTTTGAACTAATGAAGTTGGGTGGGAGGCGAGAGGATTCAGGAAAGGAGTAAATTTAAAAGCAGCAAGAGAAATGTTAAACTCTGCTCTAGAGCCGTGGGTAAAAATAAGCAGAATGGGTCAGGGAGAGAGAGAAGAGGAATAAAGGTAATAAGGCATCAGTGACTAAGCTGACATCAGGGAAAAACAGAAAAAAGTCAAAGCTAAAAGGCACCATATCTGAATGCGCGAAGCATTCACAACAAAATAGATGAATTATTAGCGCAGATAGAAATGAATAGGTTTGATCTAATAGCCATTCCGGAGACATGGTTGCAAAGTGGCCAAGGTTGGGAACGAAATATTCCAGGATACTTAACTTTTAGAAGAGATAGACAAAATGGAAAAGGAGGGATAGACCTGATAATAAAGGATGGGATAAAGACAGTAGAGAGAAAGGATCTTCACTCTGAAAATCAAGAAGTAGAATCAGTTTGGGTGGAGCTAAGAAACAGCAAGGGGCAGAAAACATTGGTGGGTGTTGTTTATAGGTTCTCAAACAGTAGTTATAATGTAGGGCAGAGTATAAATCAGGAAATTAGAGGCACACGTAACAAGGGTAATACAGTAATCATGGGGGACTTTAATCTACATATAGACTGGGCAAACCAAATTTGCAGTAATAGTGTGGGGGACGAATTCATGGAATGTATACAAGATAGTTTTCTAGATTAGTATGTTGAGGAACCAACTAGGGAACAGGCTATTTTAGATCTAGTATGATGCAATGAGAAAGGGTTAATTAATAACATTGTAGTAAAGGGGCCTTTAGGGAAGAGTGACCATAATATGATAGAATTTTACATTGAGTTTGAAAGTGATTTAGTTAAATCCAAAACTAGTGTCTTAAATCTAAACAAAGCAAACTACTTGGGTATGAAGGGCGAGTTGGCTAAGGTAGATTGGGAAACTACATTAAAAGGTATGACGGTAGACAAGCAACGGCGAGCATTTCAAGAATTAATATATAATTTGCAACAAATATACATTCCTTTGAGGCACAAAAACCCCACAGGAAAAGTGGTGCAAGTGTGGTTAACAAGAGAAGTTAAAGATAGTACTAGATCAAAGGAAGAGGCTTATAATGTTGCCAAAAAGAGCAGTAAGCCTGAGGATTTGAGAGTTCAGCAAAGGAGGACCAAGAAATTGATAAAGAAAGGGAAAATAGAATGAGAGTAAACTAGCAAGAGACATAAAAACAGACTGTAAAAGCTTCTATAGGTATGTAAAAAGGAAGATTAGCAAAGTAAGCTTCCCTTACAGGCTGAGATGGGAGAAATTATAATGGAGAATAAGGAAATGGCAAAGAAATTAAACAAATACTTGGTGCCTGTCTTCACGGAAGAAGACGCAAAATCTTCCCGGAAATAGTAGAGAACCAAGGGTCTAGCGAGAATGAGGAACTGAAAGAAATTAACATCGGTTAAAAAATAAAAGTACAGGAGAAATTAATGGGACTGAAAGCCGATAAATCCCCCGGACCTGATGGCCTACATCCTAGGGTTTTGAAAGAGGTGGCTCTAGAGATAGTGGATGCATTGGTTGTCATCTTCCAAAATTCCATAGATTCTAGAATGGTTCCCGTGGATTGGAAGGTAGCAAATGTAACCCCACTATTTAAGAAAGGAGGGAGAAAGAAAACAGGGAACTACAGACCAGTTAGCCTGACATCAGTAGTAGGGAAAATGCTAGAATCTATTATTAAAGATGTGGTAACAGGGCACTTAGAAAATAATAATAGGACTGGGCAGAGTCACAGATTTACGAAGGGAAATCATGTTTGACAAATCTATTAGAGTTTTTTTGAGGTTGTAACTAGCAGAATAGATCAGGGGGAACCAGTAAACGTGGTGTATTTGGATTTTCAGAAGGCATTCAATAAAGGTGCCACACAAGAGGTTATTAAACAAAATTAGGGCTCATTGGATTGGGGATAATATACTAGCACGGATTGAGGATTGATTAACGGACAGAAAACGGGTCATTTGCGGGTTGGCAGGCTATAACTGGTGTGGTACCACAAGGATCAGTGCTTGAGCCTCAGCTATTCACAATCTATATCAATTATTTGGATGAAGGGACCAAATGTAATATATCCAAGTTTGCTGATGATACAAAGCTGGGTGGGAATGTAAGATGTGAGGAGGATGCAAGGAGGATTCAAGGGGATACAGGCAGGCTAAGTGAGTGGGCAAGAACATGGCAAATGGAATATAATGTGGAGAAATGTGAAGTTATCCACTTTGATAGGAAAAATAGAAAAGCAGAGTATTTTTTTTTTTTTAAATGGTGAGAGATTGGGAAATGTTGGTGTTCAGAGGGAACTGGGTGTCCTTGTACACGAATCACTGAAAGTTAATATGCAGGTACAGCAAGCAATTAGGAAAGCAAATGGTATGTTGACCGTTATTAGAAACATAGAAAAAAACAGGAGGAATAGGCCATTCGGCCCTTCGAGCCTGCTCCGCCATTTAATATGATCATGGCTGCTCCTCTTATCTCAATACCACATTCCCACTCTCTCCCCATACCGCTTGATGCCTTTTATAGAAACATAGAAAAATAAGAGGATTTGAGTACAAGAGTAAAGATGTCTTACTGCAATTATATAGGGTCCTGGTGAGACCACACCTGCAGTAGTGTGTACAGTTTTGGTCTCCTTACGTAAGGAAGGATATACTTGCCATAGAGGGAGTGCAACGAAGGTTCACCAGACTGATTCCTGGGATGGGGGGGGGGGATTGTCCCATGAGGAGAGATTGAGTAGACTAGGCCTATATTCTCTAGAGTTTAGAAGAATGAGAGATGATCTCACGGCTTGACAGGGTAGATGCAGGGAGGATGTTTCCCCTGGCTGGGGAGTCTAGAATCAAGGGTCACAATCTCAGAATAAGGGGTTGGCCATTTAGGACTGAGATGAGGAGAAATTTCTTCACTCAGAGGGTGGTGAATCTTTGGAATTCTCTACCCCAGAGGGCTGTGGAAGCTCAGTCGTTGAGTATATTCAAGACAGAGATCGATAGATTTTTTGATATTAAGGGAATCAAGGGACATGGGGATAGTGCATGGAAGTAGAGTTGAGGTAGAAGATCAGCCATGATCTTAGTGAATGGCGGAGCAGGCTCGAGGGGCCGAATGGCCTGCTGCTGCTCCTATTTTTTACATTCTTATGCTCTTATGTAAAGTTAAGCCTAAGGAATGAGGGCAGGCGGCAGAGCAAAGAGCCGATTACACTCCACGATCAAACATGGCATCCGTTTCTCCATCAACCTCACTACCTCACCTAAAGTCAAGCTCGCATGTCACGGACGATCCGGTACTGTAACACCTCGACTGATGTCTGCGCTGACCAATCAGCGATGGCTGCCCAAAAGACAGACAGGACCAGCTCCGCTGGGATGTGTTTCGATTCCTAGCCCCCACTTTGCAATTCTTAAGGGGCAATGCACAACACGCGATGCTCAGGATGCAAAATGCATTAATGTAGCTGCAGGTTGCACAAGATCTTTTTTCTAATAAACCAGTAAGGAGGCATTGGGATTTCCCATCAAACAAAAAAGTGTCCCTTTTTTTTTTATAAAAAGAGGGGCACAACCAATAAAAACTAAACTATAAAACAAAAGCAAACTTATAAAATCACTGACCTTCCCTGTTGTTCTTTCATCTCCTCCCCCTTTTCCCAGCCCCCACTTGCTTTAAAATCTATCCCTTTTCCTGCTTTTTTCCCCAGTTCTGACGAAGGGTCTTCAACCTGAAACGTTAACGCCGTTTCTCTCTCCACGGATGCTGCCCTGGCCTGCTGAGTTTTTCCAGCGTTTTCTGTCATAAAATCACTCGTCATCGTAACCTTAGACTTAGATGCAAAGCAAGTGGTGATAACAGGTAGGATTTTTTGTAAGCATTTTCCGATGCAGTAATATTAGGGGGGGAAATTCAGTATTGACCATTTTGGGGCGCTAACGTTTGTGCCGGCAACTGCAAAATTGAGTTTTAGCACCCCAAGAGGGAAGGGGAGTGCTAAATCAAGTACTCCACTTCCTTCATAGGGCGCTAACGTCAGAGAGACTTCAGCAGCCTTGCCACGTTCAAAGGCTCCTTCCCACCCTTAAAGGGAAGGGCCATCACAGCAGGTTCTGCAATTTAAAAAGTACCTACTTAGACCACCAAGGAGCCGCGATCCCGCGCGACCACTCGAGCAGAATGCCAGGCTGATCGGTCGCATGCAGGAACCCGCGAAAAAAACCGAGAACAGCAAAGGTAAGTTTTTTTTTTTATATAAACTTACCTCGGCCACCTCGCCTTTAATTAATCGCCCTCGAAGCGGCCAGCCACCCGATGCACGCCTCTTGCAGCTGTTGGTGTTTTCGACCGGCGCTGCTGCAGGGGGCGGAAGTCAATTTCGGTTCCGGGGTGCTGAGGTCGCAATCTCCGGGCGAAGAAGATTGGGGCGCAACGCTGTAAAACTCCTGCCAAATATGGCGGGAGTCAATGTCAGCGCTGCGCCCTGTCGCAAAGCCACTTGCGCGCCCCCCCCCGGGGCACTAACAGGAGGCGCAAAGGTACCCAATTTCACCCCCATAGTTTTTGAAAAGAGCTCTGACCTGTTACAAATTTAAAAAGCCGCTAATGAGGTATATAGACCAACTGTCAATCTATATTGGTTTATGTTTTTAAAAAATAGCAACTCATTTATATATCAAATCTCTTGATTTTTAAGAGTTTGTCTCTTGATGTACGAGACAGTGGGGTTTCTGCCAATACACAAGAATTTGAAGTATGTACAGGCATCATTTATCAAACATTATCAAAGCAATTAGCCAAATCAGATTTGTCCCATTATATTGCCCGCACTGGTAAAAAGTTTGTTCTTGATTTGTAATTTGGATCAATCCTTCAAAGTCAGGATTTAAAATGGTTGAGGTATCAAATATAGCTTCAAGCAATGTTCCCTCTAAGCTGCTGCTGGTCCCGCGCAGCCCGGGACTGGCTTTTCAATGTTAAAGTTCTGCGTGAAACTGTCAATGGGCTGCGCACCCAAAAAAATTACACAGAACACTGGCTTCAAGTATTTGTGAAATGTTTGTATCAGCTTCATTCTTCACTCATTTTCTTTCAACCTTTATAAGTAATTTAGTATACAGCGTTCGTTGCTCATGATGGGGTCTCCTCTACATTGGGGAGACCAAACGCAGATTGGGTGACCGCTTTGCGGAACACCTCCATTCAGTTCGCAAAGGTGACTCCGAACTTCCGGTCGCCTGTCACTTTAATTCTCCGCTCCACTCCCACTCTGACCTCGGCCTCTTACACTGTTTCAATGAGCTCAATGTAAGTTCGAGGAACAGCACCTCATCTTTCGATTAGGCACTTTATAGCCTTCTGGACTCGATGTCGAGCTAAACAATTTCAGACTATAACCCCTGCCCCTATTTTTCCAGGCGGCATCCCCATTTGCAACATTTAACTACACCTGCCTTCCATTCTATCACAGACCTTCCCTTTTGTTCTTTCCTCTCCTCCCCGCCTCTGCACTTGCTTAAAACCTGTTACATCTCTTAACTTTTTCCAGTTTTGACGAAGAGCCACAGACCTGAAATGTTAACTCTCTTCCTCTCTCCACGGATGCTGCCTGACCCGCTGAGTGTTGCAGCATTTTCTGTTGTTATTTAGAAATGAAGACTTTAGAACTGGGGTTTTATAAACATTTAAAAAATACTTTAGATCTAAAAAAGGAAATGGGGAATTACAAGTAATGAGTAGGGTGCCCAACCCTCTGAAATTGTCCTTAAGTCTCCAGGAATTTAAGGTTAATCTCCTGGACACTGCTGTGAGCAAATCGGGAGCAAAATCATTGGGGCATAAAAAAATGCTTTTTTTAAAAACATTTTCCTTTATTAGTTATTATAAAAATATGGGAGATGGTGGGGGGAGGGGCTGTTTGACTGGGCAGGGTGGTTGAAGGTGGGAGGTCATGTGATGAAACCTCCAGGAATATGTCCAGAGTTGGCCATTCTGGTGATGAGCCAACCTGCCTCCCCAGGATATACAGCCCTTTATACTGCCGAGCTCGCCTGTAAAACAGCTCAGTACTGGTGGGATTGTCATCCTCCTTCTGCTGAATCCACCTTGTTGAAAGTGGGACAATTTGGATCTGTCCATAAATGTGACATGCATGTGTCCACATGGTTTTAACACACTGGGGGGAAAAAAATGAAGTTACATTTCTCTAGTGCTCCGAAATGTACAGAGAAATGCCCAAGTGCTTTACAGGACAGTGGGCAAAAAGAATGGACACCAAGTAGGAAGGAGGCAAAGTAGAGAGGGATTGGAAGAGGCGACAAAAGCACAGTTGAACAGAAGGTCTTTAGGAGGTCTTTGAAAACAGGGGGGGGCAGGCACCAAGCCAAGGGAAGAAGCTTAGTGGCCGAAGAAGCAGCTGCCAACGGTGAAGCAGAGGGAGTGGGGAATGAGAAATGAGAGTGCCAGAGGAAATCTCAGGTCAGGTTGGGGCAAGGCCATGGAAGAACTTGGAGGGCAAGTGTCAATTAGTCAGCTGAGTTCAACGAAGATGACGTAATGGGGGCACATGCCTCTGTGCAACTGAAAACATGAACCTCGGCATTCGGGATGAAACCTTTTCCTTTCAAAAGTGGTTTCCATGTCTGGGAATCTTTAGAGTTAAGTACAAGAAAAGCTACTGTACTACTGATACTGGGGGGCAGGGAGTCCAAAGGCGCTGCCTTTACTGCCACTACTTTCACTGACATGAAAGAAAAGCCAAAAGGTTGCATCTGTGCTTCTGAATGTGGAAAATCTCTCCATGAGCTGGCTCCAGTAAGTCAGGGGAATCAAATTCATGTCATTATGCTGTGACATGATCTACTTCACCAATAATGTTGATCAAAAATTCACAGTATAATTGAGTGAATAGCACACATGAGTCAGAGCACAGACTGCACTATTTTTTAAAATTGTAATCTTCTTCCAAGTGATGACATTAGTAACCCACAGGTGTTCCCTTATGAGAAACACAACCCCACAGGGCCATACTGCTCCACAACAGGATACCTTGCATCACCGCCACCAAGGTGGGAAATACATATTTAGAAACAGGTTAGTGCATAGGTCAATAGTCCGATTAACTGGCATCAGAACACTTCATATGGACCTTATTCAACATACTGGAAACAGTTCAACTGAATTCTAAGACTGTCAAGTTTCATAACATGCACACTCTTAGTTTCCTATGCCACCTGGAAAATATTTTTGTACATTTCCAATATTGGCTAAGATACAATGGCTAGAAATAAACCCCCATAGAATTCAGAGAATACTTGGAACAAAAGAAAACTTTACACACGGTGACAGAGTTGAACAGGACAATTAAATTTTCCACCATGTTGCACATTAAATGAACATTGGCAATTTAAACACTGTAATTTAAGATGATTGTGAAATGGCAGAAGAAGAAATGTTGGCATCAACTTCACTTTGGTGGATAAATGCTAAGGCCATTGTTAATTCATTGTTTGGATTCAGAGTTAGAAACTACTATTTATCCCTTAAGGCTCACAGCATTTATTGCACGGTATGCCCAAACTCATTTCACAAAGAACAATAGAATGCAAACCCAGGTCTCAGGCGGTGAAGAAACACTTTGCTATTCCACTATGTCGCTTGGGGCCCTTGAAAATGAGATTTTGGTTGCTGTTCTTGTAAATGTCAAAATGGTGCAATGGTCCTTTAGATATGGCAAGGTTCCTCTTTGAAATTGGCACCTTTTTCAACAAAATAATTAACTACCATATCTTTAGAAATGCCATCAACTTGTAAAAAAAAGGAATAAATTTCCCCCATCACAAACTCAAGGGAACATTAAACCAATACTGAAGGTGGTCACACCAAGCACGCTGCTCTAGTAAAGACTGAAGCAACAAGTATTGTTCACTGGCATCTATTATGCAAATCACTCATGTACTAGATTCAGGCAACAGAGAGTCACACAGTATTACTATTAAATAAGCAAAGTTATCTAACTGGTAAAATTAATTGAATGTAGGAAAATCAAACACTCTCCAATACAAGTTCCATAATGCAACACTAACCTGGTCAGCAAAATATTGCTTCCATTCTATTCTCCGCACTAAGCATATCCCGTGTGTACCAGCCAGCAAGTCACAGATTTCTCAAACAAATGGATGGTTGAACAAAATAGTTAATTCTGCATCTAAATGTCTGCAAACTGGGGACGAAATTCCAGGCGATATCGTCAGAGGCCTCAACAGGGAGAAGTAACATGTGAAGCTCTGCTGCTGGCACTGGGATAGATTGCAGTTGCAGCCTTGTATTCCGGACATGAAAACAAAAAATTTGACTGAAGCGTAAGCAACTCTTGCAATGTTGCTCAAGTCATAACATTGCAGAGGTTGGATAGCCTGCACATATCCCTCCATGGCCTTTTACATGGAGTAGAGCGTTCGTGGCCTCTGACATGCAGTAGATCTCCACTCCGCTGTACAACTTTAGACTGTACTAAGTCCAGGACCAGCTGTTTCTGCCACTGTTTTCCCTTGCACAGCTCAGATATCATTAACCAGCCAAAGAGCTGAACCAAAGCTACAGGCTCACGTCGCAGTTGGTTTAAATTTACCAACTCTCAGGTGGGGAAGCAGTTTGTGAAAGCACAAAGCTCTTCCTCGGGGTTACATGTGCATTATATCATCCCAAAATACATAATTAGGTTATCTTATTTAATCAAACGTTTTCTTAAGACACTGTTGGAATAAATTAACATTTAAAAAAATATTTCCCCCACACATTTTCTCACTTAAAATCAAAGAAAAGGTACAGATTTTGTAAAAAAAATTCAGAATTGAAGGTTTATCGATTTTCACTGAGAAATAAATGAATGCAACACTAAACTGGACTGTCGATAACAGGCTTTTCATGGGCAGTGGAGCATTAAAGCACAGTGCACTAAAGTAGCAGGACACAGGCAATCTCCCACTGCCTCAAGTCATTGGTCTCAACTAGGGGGAGGGGCAAGAGACTTGCCATCTGTGGGTGACGAAAGTAAATGGACAGCATAAGCAGGGAACAGACAGCATAAACAGGCTGTCCCAGAACCATACTGGCAGGAGCCTGGGAGGATGTCCCAAGGCCCAGTCAATGTTGATCTGTAATCAGCATCAAGGCTGTGTACAAGATTTGCCTCGGGTAACTCAATTCTGAAGAAGTAGACAGCCTTGATTCTATTTCACCCAGCGAGCACAACATAAATCAGAAATAAATAAGTTGGGGGAATTCACAGGTGGAAATATTTTTTTAAATAGCTATGTGGAGGGGAAGGGAAGGGGGTGGGGAAAGAGCATCCAGACAATGTTCTCCCTACAAGTTACTATTCATTGACCCCTGTACATTCGGACATTGGTTGAGGAATGGATCAAGGTCACCGCTGATGCCCCATAGTTGAATAACCTATCAACACAAATGGCCACGCTTAAGCAGTAACATTTGCAACTGATCCAGGAAGCAGAGAGGAGCTGGTGCCAGTGTAATCATATTTAAGCAGGAGTCAGTTCATTCAGGGAGTGGGAAAAGGGTTTGATTGGAGACAAAAACTATTTTCTTTAATTCCCTAGTCCCCCATTTCTTCAGGCAACAGACCAACTGCAGCATAAAAATAATCCAGGGATATCACTCCCTCCAGTTATTTTCCCCCTCTCTCAAAGTGCCAAATGCTTCAGTCCCACAGCACTACATGCCAATGGCGTATGCAAGAGTTTCCCTATCCCCTCCCAAACGCATCTTTGAGGCCCCAGCTTCAATTCTCGCAGTTCCATGGTGATATTGTCTGAGCTCAATACAGCTTTATAGACCAGTCAGACTGCAATTTATGCATCAATGTGAGCCATATTAGCAAAGCATAATAAAACTCTGGGGTTATTATAACATGGACCACTGTGTTCAGCTCTGGGCACCCCGCCCTAGGAAGGATATATTTGGCCTGAGAGAGTGCAACATAGATTTCCTAAAATGATATATGGACTCCAAGGGTTAAATTACGAGGAGCGATTACACAAACTAGGGTTGTATTCCCTCGAATTTAGAAGATTAAAGGGTTGATTTGATTGAAGTTTTCAAGATATTAAGGGGAACAGAGGGTAGATAGGGAGAAACCAGTTCCGCTGGTTGGAGATTCTAGGACTTGGGGACCGAGTCTAAAAATTAGAGCCTGGCCATTCAGGAGTGAAATTTGGAAACACAAAGGGTGGTAGAAGTTTGAAACTCTCTTCCACAAACGGCAGTTGATACCAGATCAATTGTTCATTTTAAATCGGAGATTGATACATGTGTGTTAACCAAAGGTATTAAGAGATTTTTTAAATTCATTTATGGGATGTGGGCGTCGCTGGCAAGGCCAGCATTTATTGCCCATCCCTAATTGCCCTCGAGAAGGTGGTGAGCCGCCTTCTTGAACCGCTGCAGTCCATGTGGTGAAGGTACTCCCACAGTGCTGTTAGGTAGGGAGTTCCAAGACTTTGACCCAGCGACGATGAAGGATCGGGGATATATTTCCAAGGCAGGATGGTGTGTGGCTTGGAGGTGATGGTGTTCCCATGTGCCTGCTGCCCTTGTCCTTCTAGGTGGAAGGTCACGGGTTTCGGAGGTGCTGCCAAAGAAGCCTTGGCGAGTTGCTGCAGTGCATCTTGTAGATGGTACACACTGCAGCCACGGTACGCTGGTGGTGCAGGGAGTGAATGTTAAAGGTGGTGGATGGGGTGCCAATCAAGTGAGCTGCTTTGTTCTGGATGGTGTCGAGCGTCTTGTTGGAGCTGCACTCATCCAGGCAAGTGGAGAGTATTCCATCACATTCTTTACTTTTGCCTTGTAGATGGTGGAACGGCTTTGGAGAGTCAGGAGGTGAGACATTCGCTGCAGAATACCCAGCCTCTGACCTGCTCTTGTTGCCACAGTATTTATGTGGCTGGTCCAGTGAAGTTTCTTGTCAATGGTGACCCCCCAGGATATTGATGGTGGGGAATTCGGCGATGGTAATACCGTTTAATGTCAAGGGGCAATGGTTAGACTCTCGCTTGTTGGAGATAGTCATTGCCTGGCCCTTGTGTGCCGCGAACGTTACCTGCCACTCATCAGCCTAAGCCTGAACGTTGTCCAGGTCATGTTACGTGCAGGCATGGACTGCTTCATTATCTGTGGAGTTGTGAATTGTGCTGAGCACTGTGCAGTCATCAGCGAACATCCCCATTTCTGACCTTAGGTTAGAGGGAAGGTCATTGATGCAGCTGAAGATGGTTGGGCCTAGGACACTGTCCTGAGGAACTCCTGCAGCGATGTCCTGGGGCTGTGATGACTGACCTTCAACCATATGGGGCAAAGGCAGGTATTTGGAGTTAGGTCACAGATCAGCCATGATCTCACTGAATGGTGGAACAGGCTCGAGTGGCTGAATGGCCTACTACTGTTCCTGTGTTTGTATAACGCTACGTCAGGATTGCCGCAATTTTAGCGAACCGCATTAGATCACCTCGAAGAGGTTGTTTCACACATTTGGACTTCAACACACTGCAATATAACTAGTGCAAATTAATCTTTTTAAAGTTCATTTTGAAATTTAAAAGAACCCAGGTGGACGACTTGGTGTTTTTAATGCTGGTTACAAGACGACAGGACTGTTGGGTGCTTCCTAACATGAAAATGTCACCTTGATTCAAACACTGGTGAGCAGAATTCCACTTCCTCTGAGCAGACTGGTGGAACAACAACAACAACTATTTATATAGCGCCTTTAAATGTAGTAAAACATCCCAAGATGCTTAACAGGAACAGTATAAAACAAAATTTGACACAGAGCCACATAAGGAGACATTAGGCCAGATGACCAAAAGATTGGTCAGAGAGTTAGGTTTTAAGAGGAGGAAAGAGAGGTAGAGAGGTTTAGGGAGGGAATTCCAGAGCTTAGGCCTGGCAGCTGAAGGCACAGCCTCCGATGGTTGAGCGATTAAAATCGGGTGCTCACGAGGCCAGAATTAGAGTAGCGCAGATATCTCAGAGGGTTGTGGGGCTGGAGGTGATTACAGAAATAGGGAGGCGAGGCCATAGAGGGATTTGAAAACAAGGATGAGAATTTTAAAAATCAAGGTGTTGTTTAACCGGGAGCCAACGTAGATCAGCGAGCACAGGGGTGATGGGTGAATGGGAGTTGGTGCGAGTTAGGACACGGGCAGCCAAGTTTTGGATGACCTCAAGTTTACGTAGGATGGAGCGTGGAAGGCCAGCCAGGAGTGCACCAGGATAGTCAAGTCTAGAGGTAACAAAGGCATGGATGAGGGTTTCAGCAGCGGATGAGCTGAGGCAGGGGCGGAGAAGAGTGATGTTCCGGAGGTGGAAATAGGAGGTCTTAGTGATGGGGCGGATGTGGTCGAAAGCTCATTTCAAGGTTAAATATGACACCAAGGTTGCGAACAGTGTGGTTCAGCCTTGGACAGTTGCCAGGGGGAGGGCTGGAGTCGGTGGCTAGGGAATGGAGCTTATGGCGGGGACCGAAGACAATGGCTTCAGTCTTCCCAATATTTAATTGGAGGAAATTTCTGCTCATCCAGAACTGGATGTCTTACAAGCAGTCTGACAATTTAGAGACAGTGAAGGGGGCGAGAGAAGTGGAAATGAGGTAGAGTTAGGTATCGTCAGCGTACACGTGAAAACTGACGCTGTGTTTTCGGATGATGTCGCCGAACACCAGCATGTAGATGAGAACTAGGAGGAGGCCAAGGATAGATCCTTGGGGGACACCAGAGTTAACGGGAAGAGAAGCCATTGCAGGCGATTCTCTGGCTACAATTAGATAGATCATAATGAAACCAGGCAAGTGCAGTCCCATCCAGCTGGATGACGGTGGACAGGCATTGGAGGAGGATGGTGTGGTCAACCATGTCAAAGACTGCAGAGATCAAGAAGGACGAGGAGAGATAGCTTACCTTTGCAGCAGTCACATAGAAAGTCATTTGCGACTGATAAGAGCTGTTTCGTTATTGTGATGGGGCGGAAACCTGATTGGAGAGATTCAAACATGGAGTTCCAGGAAAAAATTTTGGAGTTCAAGGACTTGAGAGGAAAGGGAGGTTGGAGATGGGCCAGTAGTTTGCAAGGACAGAGGGGGGTCAAGGTTTTTTTTGAAGAGATGGGTGATGACAGCAGATTTAAAGAACCACACAGTACCCGAGGAGAGAGAACCATTAACAATATCATCTAACATGGGAGCCAGAAAAGGAAGTTGGATGGTCAGCAGTTTAGTGGGAATAGGGTCGAGGGAGCAGGAAGTGGGTCTCGTGGATAAGTTGAGCTCGAAGAGAACTTGAGGGGAGATTGGAGAGAAACTGGAAAAAGATGCAAGTTTAGGACAAGGGCAGGGGGGGAACCTTAGAGGAAGTTTGACCCGGTGGGCTATGGGAAGGGAGGGAAGTGGCAGAGGCAACTGAACGGATGGTTTCAATCTTAGAGACAAAGATGTCCATGAGCTCCTCACACTTGTTGAAGGTGAGGGTGGAGGAGGTGGGGGTTTAAGAAGATGGTTTGCTGTAAAGAAAAGCTGGGGATTATATTTGCATTCCAGAATGATCCTGGAATAGTGAGTAATTTTGGCAGATGAGAGCAAGACCCAATAGTGCTTTATGTGGTCCAACCAGATCTGGCAGTGAATGGCTAAACCAGTTGTCCACCATACCTGTTTAAGTCTGCGCCCCTCGGACTTAAGGGAGAGGAGATGAGGACCGTACCTTTGGGGGGGGGGGGGGGGTGGCGGCAGGCTAGGGCGAGAGAGAACAATGGTTTTAATGGGGACTGGGGCATCCAAGGTGGTGAGGGTGTGGTTGAGCAGATCAGTAGCTACAGAAGTGCCGTGGTGAATGGAGGGCCAAAGTTGGGATTTTGAAAGTGCAGTTGTAAGTGAATTGGGAGAGTTTTTTTTCCCCAGGGGTGGAGACAGAAGGAAGTAGTGTTGGGAGGGGGGGGGGAAGGGGGATGCGAGTGTAGAGCGATACAAGGATGTGATCAGAGATGGCCTTATTTGTAACTGACATGATGGGAGTGGCGAGGCCACGTGAAATGGCAAGGTCAAGGGGCTGGCTGTGAATATGTGTTGGGGAGTTTACGTGGAGGGAGAGTTTAAGGGAGGATAGGAGGGCAGTGAACTCAGAGGAGAGAGAGAATGATGAATTGAGATGGAGGCTGAAATCACCGAGGATGAGAAGTCACTCAGTGCAGAAGCTAAGGGATGAAAGCAGTGAAGATATCTCGGTGAGAACATTTTTATGGTACTTGGGTGAGCGGTAAAGAACAAGAATTTTAAATGACAGGTGAGAGGGGTGGAACAAGGTGAGATGCTCAGAGGAGGAGAAAGTGCCAGAGGAGTAGGGGGACAGCCCAAGGTGTGATTTGGTAATAAGAGCCACACTGCCACCGCTACGGTCTGGCGGGGCAAGTAGTGAATGGTATAGCCAGGCGGGGAGGCTTCATTTAAGGGGAAGGTGTCAGCACCTCTCAGTCAGGTTTCCCTCAAGGCCATGTTGTTGATGCAATCATCCACAATAAGCTCATGGATGACAAGGGCCTTGTTCACAAGTGAACAGACATTCTGGAGAGAGATGAGAGATGGGTGGCGATAGCCGATCCATTGCCAGAGCCCACAGGGTCAGCACTGGGAAGGGTGAGTTGGATGAGGAGGAGATTGGCAAGATTAGCGCCCAGCAGGCACGCTGGGCAGGAAGGTCGGCAAGTGAGTAGGATGGGCAGTTGGGGTTACTGCTCGTAAGGAGGCAGCAACAAGTGCCTCGATGGGCCCTTCAGAGGATGCCAAGAGAGGCACAGAGGGAAGCTTTAGGCTTATCTAAGAGGGAGTCAAGCCTGGGGCGGTGGCAGGAGAGTAGCAAGGTCGAGGAGTACTTAAGAGTTGGGGTAGGGATTTGGGAGGGCAGCATACCCGAGAGGGGAGAAATGAAAGGTGGCATGATGACAGGAGAGGGGGGTCTAGGAGGGATAGAGAGAAAAGAAAAAGGGGGAGAAAAAAGTGGAAATAGAAGTGATGGGCTCTGGTCTGGAGCGGCAGCCAAAATGCGCCGCGATTAGACACAGGGAAAGCTCAAGCTACATAGGCCTGGTTATGTAGCTGTTATTAGAATACATATTTCCTGGTAGTAACAGGGAATAGATAGGAGACAACAGGAGGGAGTCCAGAGTTAAAGTCAGAGGTCCCATGGTGGGATAAAGTAGATGTAGGTGGGGTGGAGTTGGCATGGAGCATTGACAAACTGTTGTCTAAGTTCGGAGACAGATGTAGCATGCGAGTGAAATCCAGAAGCTATTTGAAGGGTATAGTATCAGAGGATGGAGGCATTTCCGCGGGAATGAAGATCCAGGAGATGTACAGAATTGGTTGCGGGGCAGAATAGGTTGCGGGGCAGAATAATGATGCCGAAGCTGGAGGTCACCATAAAATCCAGAAGCGGCAGAGAAATGTTTTACTCTCCTGGGCCGAGGTACATTAGCCAGAAACCAGACTGTAGCTGAAGCTGAAAAACCAGTAGGCCAGTCGCAGGCTCAGCAGGGAAGGGGGAAGGGCTGAAAGCTGATCGAAGTTACTTTAAAATTTAAGCAACAGAGCAGATCAGAGACCAGTGGAGGAGTCTGGCGGTATAGTCCGGTGCAGAAGCGTAGTCTTGATGGTCAGAGAAGTCCAGGAATTTGGAAGCCAAATTTAAGAGATCCAGGAGCTCAATGAGAAAAGCAGAGAGCAGGCATGTTTGTGTGTGGGGGGGGGGGGGGGGGGGGGGCAATGGCAGTTTTTAAAATTGCAGTAAACTTGTTAGTTAGGGCTAAAAAGCACAGAGCCAGGGGAACTTAGACAGTGGTAGAGAAGAGATCACACACACACACATCAAAACAGTGTATTAAACATACAATAGCACATATTAAGTTTAGTGCGTATTTAAAAGCAGTCACACTCTCAGAACACCAGGTCAGTACACAAGGGGGAAGATGTTCTGCCAATCACCCCAGGTGTGATTTGTGCATTATGAAGAAACCCACTTTACTGCACCAGAGGGGTGGAAAATAGAAACAATAATACAGGAAACTCTCTTTTAACCGTCACCTAGATATCCAGAAATCTCTCTTAACTGGCAAAATTCAGGAGTAGGTTCAGGTAAGTTTTACTATATATTAGTGGCCGTGTAACCAGGGTTCCTGGATCTGTGGCCGTGTAACCGGGGTTCCTGCACCTGTGGCCGTGTATGGGGCTCTCGTACCTTGGTAAGTATACCTCTCTGTAATCCGGACTTTTTGATCAACCGGCACCACGCTGGTCCCGTCGGTGCCGAATAAAAAAAGTTTCCTGTATATTTTTCGAAGTGCTACATTAGCCTTTTCCTTCATGAACAAATAGTAACATTAACAAGACTTGGTCCTTTAGGCACAGCTCACATGCCTCCAAAAACAAATGGGATGAATGGCACAAATTGATGCACTCAGATTGAATAGTGGATAGTCTGTGACTGGGATGTTAACCCGATGAATCGGATTCACACAGGCCACTTTGAAAGCTTGGACAAGCATGCACACAGACAATAGCTGTCGTAACAGCACATCCCATATAAAATATGAGCATTTCTGTGCGTGGAAGCATGTACACGTTACAGTCCTGATGCACAGTAAATGAATGTGAGTAAGCTGCAACCAGATGTCTGCTCCACTAACATGGAACAGATGCTTCCAGAATGTACTGGTGGCCACAAGATATGGTGCTGACTTTTATCTCAATCTTGACCATGCGCCAACAAATGTCATTGAAAAGTTGGTGCACACATCCCATGCTACCCAGAACACAAAAATATACTGCTTTTTTTTTTTTTTTTTAAATGCAGCATAAAACTTGTTCACCATACACAATATTAAAATTATATTGCACCCCATGTTTGAATACAACAATGCAGGTGGAGCCACTGCATTATGTACAACACATCCCACCACCTCAAATTCCAAACTATTTTCTTCAAACTATCAAGAGACAACATGTAGTATCAATAAAGATAGGCATGAGCTGGCATGTCATGCCCTCCTGAGTCAAGATAGTGCAGATGCAGGGCGAACCAGAGGTGAGAGAGGATTATTCTCCCTGAAGTGGAGAACTACTGTTTTTAATTTTGCTCCACAATTAAGTTCAGCTTCAAGCTGTCCCAACGTTTATATTTTTGCGGTTTTACACTGGATTAAAAAAAATGGCTCGGCAGTATTTTGTAAAGCTCGATCCCCTACATCAATCAGCACACTGATTTTGCATTAATACAGAGCTGCAAACATGACAGGATACAGGATTCAATTGGAAAGACACGGCTAATTTTACACTTGTACTGGCCACAGACTGCATACATTCTTGTTTTCAGTACAGCTCATTCTCCAAGTTAAGTCAGACAAAGGAATAGTTTTGCCACAAAAATCAAATGTCTGCAGGCAATTTACTTTATGCAACATCACACACGGTCAAATAGACGAGAGATGCACATTTTCTGCACTGGGTCGGGCTTAGTCCTAATTTACTTTTCCAAGCAGATGCTGGCACTGGGTGGTAAAGCTGTCAAACCAAATGTATGTCTGGAACACTGAATATTCCAACCTTTGCCAGGATTCTAAATTGGCTGAGCCCGGTATCAATTTAGAATCCTTGCCACTATGTGGGTGTGTGCAGCACACCCCCATATCTCATGCTGGCACAGATGTAAAAATAACCGTATTTTTCAGCCAATCCCACACAGTAGCCAAAGTAACTGCTGTGTAGGAGGGAAGGGATGGTGAAATGCTCTCCACCCCACTGCCTCCAAAAAAACACCTCCAGCATAAAACTGGGCAGCTTTCCAAGTCAGTGGGACCAAATGTGGACTTGTACATGAATTTAACAAAATCAAGCAGACAGGTTGGTCCAACACAACATAGTCACTGTGGTAAAAGGAAATTAGAGTGAGTCAGTCACCCCCTACCATCTGCTAATATATACAACAGGCAAGACCAGCATTCATCAAGTGACAATCTGCTACTAATTGTTTGCCTGTTATGAATATGTAGATATAACCTGGACCAGTCGGTTCTAATTCTATTACATTTGAAACAATCGGAATCCAACATTTGGTTCTTACCTTGTTGGGTATACACAAATTAAAGTGGCCATATTGTACAATAACACAGCTACTGGCAGAGGTAACATTAGTTTCAGCACTTAAAACAATGGAAAAGTTACAGATAATTCATCAGGTAACCTAAATTCCAGAGACTGCATGTTTATCCCCCACATCATCTGGATTTAAAAAAAGATCGAGAGAGCACACCTTCTCTTTCTGTCCCCTCTCCATCAACAATGAAATTATCACCTACACAACACAGAAGTTTAAAAGAAAACCAGTACAGATGCAACTGCAGTATTGTGCGATTAGAATTTTTTAAAAATCTGGCGCCCAGTTACATCCTACAATTTCAAAATCTTAGTGACACTAGTAAGGCTTTCCTTAAGTAAGAACTTTTGGTTTAATAATAGTCAAAGGTTAGAGGCTTGGATACATGGTGATTTTTTTCAGGATCTTGCTCTCCTTTTCTGGATATCCTAACTGAACTGCAGATACTGTACTCTGCTATTTAACTGACAAGTCCATCTATAGATTCCTCCCAGGCACATATTAAACCAGGCTATCCAAACAGGGCAAGGGACATGTCGGGGATGCATGACTAGTTACTGAATAGTTACTGTGTGGTGAGCCAGCTGTTTGCCTTGAGGCATTGCATGCTGAATTGGATCAGCAAAGAGAAAATTCTGAGCAAAAATCTCAAAACTTGTATCGGCATGTCAGAGATTATGCTGCAATTAAATCCACACACTTCAATTTCCCAGACACACAACGAGTGTAACCATGATACTTTGCGCATTAACATAATGAACATCTGAAACGTATTTATTTTATAAAGAATTGAGCTGATTTATACAGAACACAAAAAGAACGAGAAACATTCAAGGATACGAGCTATTGCTGCTGGCGGCACTCCGGTACGCAAATTCTCCCAAACTAGTGTCCAACTGCATTTTGAACAAGAACCACCCTTTGAATAATATTTTCCTTAATAGGTTTGCTTTTCACTGTGTTATATATGTTATTAAAATATATGAATATACAGATTAAAATATATGAATATACAGAAAGGGGGTGAAAGGACCACCAAGCTCATCCAGACAGCAGTTCACCTTTGTACACCACTTAACCCACCCTAATCACACAAATGAGGAAAAAATATAAAGAAAACTTGGAGCCAATTCATTAAAAAAAAACTGGGAAATTCTTCCGACTTCCTAAAGCAATCAAGCAAGTTCCAGGACTCTATGGGAGTCCATAACATCTCATAATTGCAGCTAACAACTTTAGAACATAAGAAACAGGAGCAGGAGTATGCTATTTGGCCCTTCGAGCCTGCTCCGCCATTCAATAAGATCATGGCTGATCTTCTACCTCATCTCCACTTTCCTGCACTATCCCTATATCCCTTGATTCCCTTAATATTCAAAAATCTATCAATCTCTGTCTTGAATATACTCAATGACTGAGACTCCACAGCCCTCTGGGGTAGAGAATTCCAAAGATTCACCACTCCGAGTGAAGAAATTTCTCCTCATCTCAGTCCTAAATGGCCGACCCCTTATACTGAGACTATGACCCCTGGTTCCAGACTCCCCAGCCAGGGGAAACATCCTCACTGCATCTACCCTATAAGAATTTTGTATGTTTCAATGAGATCACCTCTCATTCTTCTAAACTCTAGAGAATATAGGCCTAGTCTACTCAATCTCTCCTCATAGGACAATCCCCCATCCCAGGAACCAGTCTGGTGAGCTTATTCTCTATAATTGGAAATGATCCCCTCTCAGAAACTTGTCAACTTCCCTTTTAAAACAGTCGCTGTCGGTCTATCTAAATAGATAGTGCCCAATCCCCTCAACATTGTAAAAGCCTCAATCACATCCTCTTTAAAACTTCATTTTTCCTAAGTAAGCCCTAATGTTCCTTAACAAGAGAGCTCCAAGTTTAGATACCATCGTAGCGGTCTTCGCCTGCACATTCTTCAGAGCTTCCATGCCCTTCACTGCGTGCAGGAAGCAAAACCGGACAGGGTACTCCTAGTATGGATTTACCAAAGCCTTCAATAAAGCTCTTCGCTTTGTACTTGATGGCCCGAGCAATACAATCTAAACCCTACTTGCTGTCCATATAGCCACCTCACCACCTGTGCATTTTTAACAAGTGATCAACTATTATTATCCCCATGTATGTCGCTTAATCGAGAACCATTAATGGGTACACCTGCATGGCATAAACATGTCTGCAGTCAAGGTAAACATCAACAGGAGTTCCATCATCCATCATTCTGGTCACTTCCACAATGAATTTAATTAGATTAGCGAGGGAGGACTTGCATTTCCCAGAGCTATGCTGGGAGTCGCCACTAACCACCAAATTGGGAAGTAATGACTAAGTGCATTCTCCAGGTGAAGTGGGATTAGAGGGCAGGGATAATTAGAATAGGACACACAAACATAATTTATTCCCCATATTAAAGTCTTACATTCTGTCTTCATTTTTATATAATGCTTTGATTTGATATTGTAACTAAAGAGCAAACTGTTGGGCAGTTTGAGGAGCAGTAAAAAAGTAAAACTGGTTAGAGGGTAGGAGTTTCTCCGGAGTACAGGCTAGGGGACACAAAACTGCAGTGCTGCCATGCACAGGGTGTAATTAGAACATGACAAGTTTACCCAGGTACAGGAAACTCTCTTTTAACCGGCACCTAAAAAATAACCGGAAATCTCTTAACCGGCAAAATTCAGGAGTAGGTTCAGGTAAGTTTTACTTCATATTAGTGGCAGTTCCTGGATCTGTGGCTGTGTAACTGGGGTTTGTGCACTTGTTGCTAAGCAACAGGAATGCTTGGTCTGTGGCCAGAGTTCCTGCACATGTTGCTAAACAACAGGGAAGCCTGGATTTGTTGCTGTGTACGGAGCTCTCGTACCTTTTAAACTATACCTCTCTGTAATCCGGGCTTTTTGATAAACCGGCACCACGCCGGTCCCATTGGTGCCGGATAATAAAGAATTTCCTGTAGTTTCCATTCTAAATGTGGGTGTAGGAATTTATAATAAGGAAAAGTCGATACAAAAATGTGACAAAAACATGACAACAGGAAACAAAGTTGTGTAGACAGGAAGTGCATGCAGTCGTAAGATTTTCAATATGTTCCAGATTTATGGTGGGGGAAAGTAAGCTTTTTCAAAACTGATTGCTCATGACAATAGTTTTGTCAAAGTTATGGAATGAAACAGTGAAACTGTTCTAAAGCTGCAGCTTTTCATTCCCCCCCCCTTCTCTGTCTCTCTGATGGCCACTACATGGAAAATTTATTTTGCAAGGAAAGTAATAAATTCACATGGCTATTTTGATTCTACTATGTCACACGGCTACTGGAATTTTGGGGGGATTTAAAAAATAATTTTAGTTTTCCCTCTAATCAATTGGGAGCTGCCATAGTAAATCTCCTCCTTATTGGCAGAAAAGCAGTTGCATACATCTTCAATTCCTGGACAGGCTGTCTTAACAGGAAGTGGGGGTATAAGAGTGATGATACACCAGTTGTAGGATTTTGATTTCAAAAGTGGCAGACAGGCCACACAAGCATTTAATATGTTTTTTCCTCCTCAAAAGCAAAAGGTAGAACCTTATTAGAAACATCATACAATAAATGAGGAATCAGTGTACTATAACAAAAGGTACAGTTATGCTCTGACCTGTCTTGCAACCTACATTGTGCATCAGTGAAGCCCATGTTTTACAACCCATTAAATTACCAGGTTACTGACAATTCTTACAACTGTACAAACAAATGGAAAACTGACTCGCAATAGAAGGAAAAAACCAGACTTGCATTTATATAGCACCTTTCACGACCACCGGACGTCTTAAAGCGCTTTACAGCCAATGAAGTACTTTTGGAGTGTAGTCACTGTTGTAATGTAGGGAACACGGCAGCCAATCTGTGCACAGCAAGCTCCTACAAACAGCAATGTGATAACGACCAGATAATCGGTTTTAGTGATGTTGATTGAGCGATAAATATTGGCCAGGACACCGTAGATACCTCCCTGCTCTTCTTCGAAATAGTGCCATGGGATCTCTTACGTCCACCTGAGGGGGCAGATGGGCCTCAGTTTAACGTCTCATCTGAAAGACGGCACCTCTGACAGTGCAGCACTCCCACAGTACTACACTGGAACAATAGCATAGATTTTCGTGCTCAAGTCCCTGGAGTGGGACTTGAACCCACAACCTTCTGACTCAGAGGTAAGAGTGCTACCCACTGAGCCATGGCACTGAGGTTTAAATTGTCAGTTGGGATTAACTTTAAATCTCAGTTACTTCAATTAAAATTTGAACAATAGCTTGCATATACATACAGTGATGAGACATCCCATGGTGCTTCATAGAGGCATAATCCAAAAAAAAAATGGACAACAAGCCAAAGGAGGAGATACTAAGAGGGGTGACCAAAAGCTTACGCAGAGGTAGGTTTCAAGTAAAGTCTTAAAGGAGATGGGGAGGTCTTCTTCTTCGTATGGTAGTAGCAAAGCAGATCAACTATCAATATCTAAATCAGATATCCAGGCCAAAGCTTCCGGTGTAACAGTGTGGATATCTTGTAGGCTGCCTGCGAATTTCCTCTAAGGGCAGTGCTCAATGATGTGCTCCAGGGTCTGATTAGGAGCTCCACAGTCACATGATGTGGATGCTTTAATTTTCCATCTGTGGAGAAGGCGGCAGCATCTACCATGGCTGGTTCTGAGGCGGCTAATGCTAGTCCACTGTCTGCAAGGAAGGTTTGATCCTTCAAGTTGTAATGTGGGGTCCTCTATAAGGAATCCATTCTGTATGTCATAGTTATTCTGGTCATCAGGGTTGAGGGGAGATCGCAGAAGGTCTTCGGTGACAGTCCAAAATGGCCCCCTAGATTTGAGACGGGTTGGTGGTAGGTTGTCCAAGTCGGCCTGGATCGGCATGTCTTTGCTGGTTTAGCGGTTGTATTCTCTGAAGACTGCATATTCGCAGTGTAGGTGTTGGTGGTGCGATGTTTGCAAGCACGGGCAGCCAAGGTGTTGGTGTCGATAAAAGCGTACCGGTGATGATTCTCATTAGTAGAATTCAGCTGGGCATCAACGGACTTGATAGCCTGCCGGAGACTGCACAGAGACCAGTGTCAGACAGCTAACGAAATAATACTGGGCCTACTGGCTAGATAGAAAATTACACAAAGCCTCAAAATTCAGAGCATGGCAAATAGATCAAAACTGCTCAAGTAACTTCCTTATAAGAAAACCAAAACTGATAACAGAATTGCATTCATCAAAACTAAATATCAGGACAATTTCCTACCAACTAGATCAGTAATGTGAACAGCTTAATAATTTCGCAATTGTGCAGCCAAAACCTCAAAGAAATACTCTCAAGTCATGACAAATTCCTTAAACAAACATTTCAGTTAACTAGTCAGTGACTGGTTTCCAAGACCTTCTCATTCAAAACCAACTTGTGCTTTACAAATAATGTATTTACATTTTATTGAACTATTTGTACAGCTTTTATGTAATTTTAAAAAAATCTATTTTTCCCTACTTTCTGAAGCTACAGATAGTAGATTCGAATAAAAAAACGACTGATCTACGATTCCATCCTCCTTCACTTCACACTGTGCTGAGATCATCATCATCATCAGCCTCTCCTGCAGTTGCACCAGAATCAGACCAGCGCTACCTTTACATCATCGGTGTCCATGTAAAATCTGAATCAACCAGTAATATAATCAATATGAAGCAAGGAAGCAGTGAATCACCTAAAGTAGGAACAGCTTTCTGACCAAACACAGTTCAGTTACCACCAGTCGATTTAATTTTCTCTTGTCTTCATTATATTAAGTTGGTTGACACAAGTAAGATGGCATTAAATAAGATTGCTTTGCTCATGCCACTTAGCCATTAGCGGAGCACAATTTGCCACTGAAGAGACTGAAAAGGAAGAGAGTGTTTGAAGACCAGGACCGCAAACCCGGCACGAAGCTCATGGTCTACAGAGCAGCAGTGATACCCGCCCTGCTGTATGCCTCAGAGACATGGACCATGTACAGCAGGCACCTCAAAGCACTGGAGAGGTACCACCAACGCTGCCTCCGCAAGATCCTGCAAATCCATTGGCAGGATAGGCGCACCAACGTCGGTGTTCTTGCTCAGGCCAACATCTCAAGCATCAAAGCTTTGACCACGCTCAATCAGCTCTGATGGACGGGTCACATTGTCCGCCATCCCGACACGAGACTCCCAAAACAAGCGCTCTACTCGGAGCTCCGGCACAGCAAGAGAGCCCCAGGTGGGCAGAGGAAACGCTTCAAGGACACCCTCAAAGCCTCCTTGAAAAAGTGTAACATCCCCATTAACACCTGGGAATCCCTGGCCCAAGACCACACAAAGTGGAGGAGAAGCATCCGGGAAGGTGGTGAACACCTCGAGTCTCTTCGCTGGGAGCAAGCGGAAGCCAAGCGCAGGCAGCGCAAGGAGTGCACGTCAACCCAAGCACCCCACCCTCCCGCCCCTTCAACCACCATCTGCCCCACCTGTGACAGAGACTGTAGGTCCCGCATTGGACTCATCAGTCACCTGAGAACTCATTTTTAATGTGGAAGCAAGTCATCCTCGGTTCCGAGGGACTGCCTAAGAAGGGGAAGACGACAATTTGCCACTCTGGCTTCCTTTGAAATTCAGAATACTGTTGCATTGCATACACACCTTCGTGTGAGGTGGTATATGCCGAGCTCTCAGCTATGCTCCTGTGGAGGAGAAATAAAGGGGGGGGGGGGGGGGTAAATGACAATACACCACTCTCCCACACATCCTGGTGGCTAATTATTGGACATCGGCTGCTGCCCGACAATATGCTACCCACATACTCTTACCAGGGTCAGTACGTTGCACTGGGAGATTCAGCAAAGGGACTAGAAAATAAAATCCAGATCCAAAAGTATAATATTCAATAATTATCCTTTTTACAAATACCAAGCATTGTCAATCCATTGGCAAATCTCATCCTAAACACTCTACAATGACAGTTGTTTAGTTCAAATGACGAGAGTGGCATCTATGTGCTGGCTCCCTACACTCCAACTCAAACCAGCTCCTTTATAATGGTGGCAAAATCACAGACCTGCAAAAAAAGTCTGTAGAGACCATAGCCAGCAGATTTTATGTAAAATATGTTTTTGTTAAATGCTTTCAGTTGTTTAAATTCATTGAAATTAAACTGCTAAATGAAATGTTTCAATGGATTCTGGTACACAAATTCTGTTCCAAGTATAATCATAATTCAAGCCTAAAATTCGTCAAATAAATTATGCATTTATCAGGGTTCAACAGTGTTCCATTTATACAGTTGCATCTGGATAAATGCATAACTTATTTGATAAGGAGCTCTGACCATTGACCAGGTTTAAACTGGGTCTTTTTGGCAAACAAGTGTTAACCAGTGCCAAATGATCTTGTACTTGCAAAAAGAAGTAAAATTGCGGATTTGTTTAGTGTTGAAGTGCCAAAAACAATCTTGGCCATATTATCATGGGCTTGCCAATTACAACAGGTAACATCTCCAATCTAACAAAGTTACATTTTATGTATATTACAAGTGTATCTCTTACCAAACTGTTTTGTTTATTCTTGCTTCCCCCATCACCAATGTTCTCCCCTAATTTCATGAAGGCATTGATTGCTTGCTGAGTAACAGTGCCATGAGTGCCTGGCACACATGAGCCAGACAGCGAGTATTTCCTGGCTATCTGACCGCTTGGGACATCCCAATTGAGCCTGATCCTATCTTCACCCAATATTCATACGTGCACACTTTCAGCAGGAGGCGCTGCACAGTGATCAGTGTAAAGGAGTTCAGGCTAATTTTCCCTTCCCTAACCCTGGGCATCGAGATATAACACTTCCACCATCTACTCAGCCAACCCAGCAAAGACCAAGGATCAGTGTCCTTTTCAAACCTTTTAACCATTTCTGCTTAACAAGGGGCTTTTGAGTAAGAACATGGCTGTTAAAATGTAACCACACACTTTTGCGAGTTTTAGCTACTTTTGGTCAGTTCATAGGAATCTTTTTTCAATTCTGTAAATATATTCCAGCACCATTCCATATTTAACCAAAGGGTTTCTATTGGAAACATTACTCGGCAGTTGCAACTCTCCCGTCGCACAAAACTCCCCCAGCTCACCTTTTGTTAAAAACATGCACAAGTTTTTTTTGCATGTCTTTGAACCTGCACACTGTTTGAATTCCAAACTTGATAGAAACATGCTTCTGTTTATTGTCTGCATAGTTTATTCTCATACTCAATAAGCAGTAGGATAATATCGTCCTGAATGTTACATGGGTCAATAGAGCCAACTAAGAATTTTTAAAAAGGCGACAATGCAATGCATCAAAGAAAGAAAATAATTAAGTTTGCGAGATCGCTCTCAACAAGAATTAGCCAAAAAATAAAAGTGACATTCACTGTTTTACTGGGTTTGGAATGAATTCCCTTGGAAGATTTTCACCAAGATAAGTCTGGGACAAACAAACCCTTAAACTCATTCAGATAGGTCAGAAGTATGGCTGGAGTGGGAAGTAGAACAATTCACACTGGAGAGGAGAGGGTGTTTTCACAAGGCTGAGGTCAAGGCACATTGTTGGGGCAGAGCAGATGGAAGCTTACTCTGCAGCATGCTGTCTTATACTTGTCCTGGGAGTGCTCGATATGGACACTTAAGTGACAAAATGCAAGAAATGTTGCTTTCCCCAGCAACGATACCCAGAACCTTGAGCACAAAAATCACCTATGAAGTTTCAAATTAATTAAATAATCACTACAGCAATTAGAGTGCTATCACTAATGACCACATTGGTCAGGCACTGAGGCTGGAATTTTACCAGCGCTCAGCGGATGTAATGGGTGGCAGGTCAGCTGTTAAATTTTAAATGATCGACAGCGAGTCGGGATCCTGCTGTCAAAACTCGCACACTGGACTTTCCAGATGACGGGTCTGCCAGCGCTGAGCAGACCCAACAGGCAGCGGCAGGGGAGGCAATTAAAATCATTACTGGCTTGTTTACAGCCACTTATCAATTTTTTTTCCCAGCTTTTTGGATTTGACAGGTCGCCCACCGGTTTCCCACTGTGCCTAGACCTCGTCTGTGAAACTGAGGCAGGAGGCCAGTGGCCATTGAATCAGCTGATGAGTTGACAACTTCAAATGTCAAGCCAAAGCTCCCAGCTGATTGAGAAATGTTCCGTTAACCACTGGCTTCTTTAAAATGAATTTCCACAACAGATTCAAGATGCTGCAAGTCTTTACACAAGTCTCCATTCAATCTGGCCTCTTTACCTCTCTCACCATTGGCAGATCACTTCGGTCATCTCTACTTCACCTGCCATCTATTCCATGAGCATGGGTGCCCTTTATACTGTCTCACCTTGGTCCTCAGAATCCCACCACAATCAGCCTCAACACCAGCAGCACCAGGCACACCAACAACCACGCCAACCTTCTCCACAATCACTTGATGCTGCACAGGGCATCAGCACCCAAGCACATTGCTGCCCAGGAAGCCAGGGATGGCCTCACCATCACCAGCTTTACTTCACTTGACACTGTACATCCATATGGCTGCCACATGATGCGCCAGGTTGACACCACCCCACAACACCACCATAAAGCATCCCTACAATGACCAAGCCATTCCTTTCACAATCACCACCATTGCGGGGGGTACCGTTATGTCTCGCCATTCACTGCAACTCACTAAGTCACTTCCAAAGGTGCACACAAATCTGTCCAAGAACGCAAAGTGTTGAAAATAAAGGTTTCAATGTTTGACACCACATTAACAGAAACTTTACATGAACATTGCATAAAACACCCAAGTGGCTACCCTTGTGTGTTGTTAGTTGGTGTGATTGCACTAGGTTGAGGGCGAGTGTGAGGGGTTGCTAGTGTTAATGTAGATAGAGAGGGATGGGTGGAGGTGCAAGGTAAGTTAGGGTGAGAAGAATGTGCAGGAGTAGGGTAGGGAAGGCAGAGTGATGGGGATGTTATGAGAGGCACAGCAGGATGAGGTTGAGCGTGGCTTTGTACTAATGTTTCGCGATCTACTGAGATCATTGAAAAGTTTGCGCCAGTGCACCCAGGTCCTCCTGACCACATCCCTCCTCTGCAATGTGCAACCAGGCTGTGTTGATCTCCTGGGGAGGTCTCTTCTGCCCATGGGAAGGGAAGAGGACCTCCCTGTGTGCTATGACTCCCTTCTTAAGTATATGGAGGGAGTCATGGGAGAGCCTTGGTGCAGCCTCGCGCCTCTGTGCAGTGCTTGTCAGTGTTTGCAGCACTTCAATGCTGTAGAACACTGACAGCACAACTGTCAAATGAAAGTTAGCATGGCTGATGATGCATCGTCAAATAACGTCAGCAGACCCGCTTCTTCTAATTGGCCGGGAAACACGCTGGGCGGGCTTAACAAGCCCCATCAAAGTAAATTCATTCTCGAGTGGGCTGGAGCCAGCAGCGGAGCAGAGACCTGTCACTAACGTCGCCTGCCACGGACCCGCCGAGGTTCATAAAATCGCGGCCTGAGACCTAACAAGAGTAATGTGGATCTAATTCTTACAAATGTTCAGGGTATACACATTTCATTGACAGGTTAGATAATAAAAGTGGTGTTATCTTGCAGCTTTAAGTTGCAAATGTTATGTAACTTTATGGAAAAATTATATTCAAGATCTAAACTAGAGCTCTGTCAGTCACTTAGTTCAAGTTTTAAAAATTTGAACTTGGTTCACAAACAATATTACAAATCACCAATCTGCTGGCGAGAAAATGGCACAAAAGCAAGTAACAAAGGCTGCATCATGCCACAAAAACAGAGGCAATACTACTAGTCAATTACAATTAAGACCCAACAGCTAAGTAAAACTTGATACTTCTTCAAAGCAACATCGGCTGCAAGTGCATCACGCCATCTTGCTGGGTACAGCTCCACCAATGCAACCGTTGGTTATGCACATACAATTTGCTAAGTATCAGAAGTACTCGTGTTTGAACTTTGATGTAAATGAACCCTAGAAAACAGCGGCTAAATTTCAAATTTATCATAATTCAACCAGTATGACAACAGACATTCATCTTCCAGTCTAGTGAGTTGCAGGATTGGTTATTTAATATTCCAGGTATTCAATACCTTAATTAAACAATTCATAGAATCATAGAAATTTATGGCACAGAAGGAGGCCATTCAGCCTATCGTGTCCATGCCGGCCGAAAACGCACTATCCAGCCTAATCCCACTTTCCAGCTCTTGGTCCGTAGCCTTGTAGGTTATGGCAAGTGCATATTCAAGTACTTTTTAAATGTTATGGGGGTTTCTGCCTCTGCCAACCTTTCAGGCAATGCGTTCCAGACTCCCACCACCCTCTGGGTGAAAAAGAGTTCTCAACTCCCCTCTAATCCTTCTATCAATTATTTAAATGGTTATTGGCCTTGCTGTTAAGGGAAATAGGTCCTTCCTATCTACTCTATCTAGGCCCCTCGTAATTTTATACACCTGAGTTAGGTCTTCCCTCAAAATTCTGCAAAGTAAGCCACCAGCAAGCTGAATTTCCATTTCCTTAAAGTTTTGCATTAACTATATCACAACTGTAGTGCACTACCCCTCATTAACTTAGTCAGACACCCTGATCCAAAACTGCACGTCATGAAACAAAGAGCTCCACTAATTTCTGAACTTGAGCGTAATCCAGAGATTGTAATGCAACTGTTAAAACTCCTCCCACTTATTTGTTATTTTATATATCTACTTAACTATATGGGCCAGATTTTGCTGAAAAAAATAAACGGCGCGTAAACGACGCGCACGTTATTAATGAGCAAATCATCCAGCGACTTGTAGCAAGGAAGAGATACCCAGTGCGTTGCAAAGCGCCACAAGTTGCTGGTCGATTTGCGTTGCTCCTCCGTTAGCTTCTTGTCCTTAACCTCCCTGTGAGTTTCATGATGTTTCTGCATTTGCACATTAATTGTCTATTAATTACTAGACTTAACCTTTTGTGGCGAGTTTAAGAGTATAAGTACCCTTTTAACGAGGTGATAATTGTTAATGACTGCTAATCAACCTCTCTTGCCCAGAAAGTGAACAAAGTGTGGAGTCTCATTCCTTCAGGTTGTGAGTTGTTGTTGGAGATTTTTTTAAATGCCAAATTTTAAATTTTTACATTTTTTCCCCCCCCCTTACATTTCCTTTCTCTTTAACTCACTTAATCCAATTTTACTTTCTCTCTATTTCTTTTTCTGTACCTAATTTGACATTGAATTCACCCACTCTAATTCACCCTCCTTCTCTGTCCATTTCTCAATCCATTAATGTCATTGGTTAAGGAGATACACTGTTTGTCCCGTTGTTCACTAAGGTCCCAGATGTCCTGTTGCCCATGCCGCGCCGTTATCAGCTCATACATCCAGCAACTTTGTGGACAAAAGATTTTAGAACCTAAACGTGCACAAACAAATATAAATAACAGGGTACGCCGGGAGATGCCCCACTCCATCAAAATCTGGGCCATTTTTTTTTTTTTTTTAAATGCTCTTAGAAATGTTCTTTTGTTACAGCTATAACTTTAGCACACAGCTAAAAAAGCACCTCAAAATGAAGAACAGCACGTGGCTCAAATTCAAGCATTCAGAAATGCATTGCTAAATGATCATACTATCAGAGTTGACAGGACATGATCTCTCAAGAATTTAAGTACAAACCTGCCGTTGCAAGGTCAACTGTATAGACCCCTTCATCTGCCGATGCTGGCTAGTTATCGATGGCTGCCAATGTTGAGAGAGTGTGTGACTGGCGGTAGCTGGTTCTTGATGCATTTGTTGGCAGATAACCATCTCCTGCTGCATGTTTGGATGCTGCCGTTGCTGCAACTGTCGTGCAGCCATTGGTCTTGAAACAGGGGGTGAATCCCTCTGGCCAAGACTTGAACTGCCAAAAGTGGCCAACAGCTGCTCCTGAAAAACATCTTCTGTATTCATCCTGGTTAATGGATGTGTCCGAGACTGTGGAAGTGGATTTCCCTGAAGAGATGAAAAGCCAGTTGGTTTCCTTTGAGCTGATGTATTAGAAATTCTCACCTGAGAAGCCGGGCTGGTTGTTATTGGCACACCAGTTTGAACAGAGGACATACTTGAAGGACTGAAGTTTCCCTGAGTGTTTACAGAATGCATAGGCTGAAGAACCTTTTGTTTAGCAGGGCTGTTGGGATTGAGCATATGTTGCACTGTTGCCTGGTTGGTCCCTGTCGGCACTGTAAATGCATCACCCCCAGGGAAGCAAGTCATGGCCTGGGTCACCTGATGAGTAGAAAGGATTGTAGATGATGTCAAATTGTTGCCATTAGCTAGGTTGTTACTAGGATAGGAATACTGAGGAGTAAACTGGCTTGAATTATTGATAGAACAAGGAGTCATGTCTCGAGATGAGCTTGAAAAGTTCACGCTCTGATGTACACCAGTGTGATTGGCACTACTAGTGAATCTAATAGGGTGTACTGGATTCATAGGCAGAGCTGTAGTTGGTTGGTTAAACTGTTGCACTGAAGCAGGATGCTGTTGAGTGGATGAAGTTACAGTTGTAGTTGGTTGGCCCATGTGAGTCATACGAGATGAAGCTGATCCATGGACACCCATGAATTGATTGCCTTGATTTAGAGCTTTCTGTCCTGTAGTGAAATGGTTCATATTCTGTTGAGGTTGCACTGATGCAGGTTGTTGCTGCTGCTGCGGGCTGGACTGATGCAGAGCAAATTCATGATGCGTTAAAAAAGGGGTCATCTGCTGGATGGACTGTGAATGTCCTTGCAAGGTATGGAATGGTGATCCATTTTGATTTGAAATAGGGCTTTGGTGACCCCACATTGGACTTCCATCCACAAATGACTGACCACTACTATCATTATGGCCAGAAGGAAACAACCCATTTGTCTGATTTTGCTGATGATCTGGTGAACAATGAAACTGGGAATGTGGGGACAGTACACCGGTCTCAGTACCGCTGCCCACCAAGTTAAACGGCTGGTTCACTTGATGAAGTTTCAGTGAATCAAATGTCTGTAACTGCTCAAAGTTCATTTTTTCTGGTGTCTGTGTCTCTGGTACATGGTGCAATGGCTCAACCTGCAAAGGTTCAAAATCTGCACTTAGGTTTAGTTCATCAACCAACGAAACTGGTCCTGCTTGCGAAAAGCTGTCATCCGTCAAGCCTTCCAATCCTCCACCAAACAAATTGGCATCATCCAAAAAATCCATGATGGGATCAGTCATCTTGATGCATCTACTGCTCGACAGTAATCAACAGTTTGCTCCAAGTGAGCTTACTTCAGCTGTACTGCAGTGGGCAGTTAAACTTCTTAAACCGTTCAACAACTAATTCACTGCATGTCACTTTCTATCCACTTAATTCATGCAGACACTTCTGTCATGCAGCAGCTAGAAAGTCCCTTAAAAATAAAGAAAAGATCAATTAAATAGTGCACTTAATAATCTGTTTTATCTTTATAATAATGCATGACCTCATTAGCATCAACCCAACAAGCAATATCTATCAGAGTATAAACATTTTTCATCTGCTTCAGTTATGTGCAACTACAAATCAGTGTAGGCTGTCGGCCTCATTCACAGTCACATCGACATTGAACAACTCTGTAGGGAAAGCAATAAAAGTAATTCTGATTCCTGGTCTATATGAAGTTAGTTTATCACAGCTATTGGTGGAGAAAAAGACTTATATTTATATAGTGCCTTTCACAACCACTGGACGTCTCAAAGCACTTTACAGCCAATGAAGTACTTTTTGGAGCGCAATCAATGTTGTAATGTGGGAAACGCGGCAGCCAATTTGTGCACAGCAAGCTCCCACAAACAGCAATGTGATAATGACCAGATAATCTGTTTTTGTTATGTTGGTTGAGGGATAAATATTGGCCAGGGCAACAGGGATAACTCCCCTGCTCTTCTTCGAAATTGTGCCAGAGGATCTTTTATGTCCACCCGAGAGCAGACAAGGCCTCGGTTTAGCGTCTCATCCGAAAGACAGCATCTCCGACAGTGCAGCACTCCCTCAGCACTGCACTGGAATGTCAGCCTAGCTTTATGCGTTCAAGTCCCTGGAGTGAGACTTGAACCCACAACCTTCTGACTCAGAGGCGAGTGTGCTACCCACTGAGCCACAGCTGACACATCACACAAAAGCATCATACAAGGCCTCAGCACCTTGAGTTAAGGGAGCAGGAGAAGAGGAGGAATAAATAAATAGTCAAGACGCCCCTTTCTGACATTATCTAGTAGCTTCTTTAGGAAGTGTACATTGGATGAGGACATAATGAAGCTCAGCACCGCCATGATTAAATAATGTGCCAACATTGACTGACCAGGTTCCTAAATGAATAATTGTGACTTGAGTGAGCCTTCCAGAAGTTGTACCCCAGTAGAAGTCACTACCTTCACGAGAAGAAAGGTGATGGGTAAAAATTGGATGGACAGAGATTATGTAGATTACTAACCAAAAGTGTAGTCGTACTTTCCTTTCAGCACACTGTGTGCACGTGTTTGTTTGTGGGGGGAGGGGTGGTGAAAGGACGGACATTTCAATATACCTGCTCCTATATTAAGGTCTAGGACTGTACCTGTTTCAGCTCACACGTGACTTTTCCATTTCTAGACAGGACAAAATCTACACTACAGCTTCGCTTCCCACCCCACTGCCTGACAGCGAGAGGAGACAGTGAGAGGAGACAGCGAGAGAGAGAGAGAGAGAGAGAGACAGAGACAGACAGACTTACATTTATAGTGCGCCTTTCATGCCCACTGAACGTCTCAAAGCGCTTTACAGCCAATGAAGTACTTTTGAATTGCAGTCACTGTTGTAATGTGGGAAACGCGGCAGCCAATTTGCGCACAGCAAGGTCCCACAAACAGCAATGTGATAATGACCAGATCATCTGTTTTTTGTTATGTTGGTTGAGGGATAAATATAACGAGGATAACTCCCCTGCTCTTCTTCGAAATAGTGCCATGGGATCTTTTACGTCCGCCTGAGAGATCAGACGGGGCCTCGGTTTAACGTCTCATCCGAAAGACAGCACCTCCGACAGTGCAGCACTCCCTCAGCACTGCATTGGAGTGTCAGCCTAGCTTTATGTGCTCGAGTCCATGGAGCGGGACTTGAACCCACAACCTTCTGACTCAGAGGTGAGTGTGCTACCAACTGAGCCACAGCTGACATTAGTAGAGGTAGATTACTTACTTATCTACCTGCTATGTTCTGCATTGTGAGAAATATATGCACACACCTTGGCGTATGGCCATACATTTAATATACACATGGAAATGTCTTCAGGACATTGCAGAAAGACTGTGCCAGATGTGTTCTCCAACTATCACATTGTATAAAGCTTCATTTCCTTGACCTGAATCTAATTTATCACCGATACTAACCTGCAGTGGAAGATGGGTGAGATTGCTGTGTGTGAATGATGCACATCATTTGTAGAATAAAGATAACCTGACCAGGTAGGTAATGTCTTCCTTAAACGAAAACAGAAATGGTGGGAATGCACAGCAGATCTATCACAATCAGTAAAGAGAAGGGACAGATTAACACTCTGGGCATGAACCCTTAGTTCTGAAAGGCACCACACTCTAACATTAATCTATTTTTCTTTAGATACTGGCAGACCTGCCGTGTACTTCCAGCATTTTCGTTTTTTATTTCTGATTTCCAGCATTTCTAATTTTTCTCTTTTTATTCCTAATGCATCTTTTCTTTGCTCTGCATTCTCCGCATACCATAGCACATCAAGGTAGTGGGAGATCTGCCAAATGTACTGAGCATGGCAGTCAAATCTACAACCATACTTCTTAAATATATGTGAAGATCGTTCCTTGCGACAGCCTTGCATGCATTACTAAATGAAAATGACAGCGATACCCCGGAAGTAGCCTTGGAATATGCCACCAGACTTCTTCCTGTGAAATGGTAGCATTGTAAGTTGCACTCCATCACCTACTTGGCTATCCATTGCTTCAATATAAATTTCCCGAGGGCTTGCACCACAGGAAACAAATAATTGTCAAGACGGTCCAAGTTGCTCTGTGCGAGACATGTAATGATTAAGGCGTCCAAGAGTATCTACATACTGGGTGGCAAGGGCTGGGGGGGGGGGCGAAAAGAGGTAGAGAAATAAAAAAAAAGTGTAACCAATATAACTATATGACTTGTGTGCGCCAGTGAATAAAATAGACAACTTCTTGGCTCATCTAAAACTATGAAGCAGCCTCTGAAAATAAAAACGCCACACAAGTCCTGAGGATCACCATGTTTCAATGTCAATTCAAATATAGCCGATGACCAACTCTCTGAACCAAAACTAACATAGAAAAATGCAGTTTTCCATGTGAGAAAAACTCACACTCAGAGATTTGAACAGCTCTTTTAGCTTCTTGGAGTGCTGTCAATAGATAAAGCCCACTACTCCTACCATAGGCAGCACTCAGTAATATAAACAACCTAATCTCCATATTTTTGGGAGTCCAGCATTCTGGCTCAATGAATGTGCTGAGCATCCATGGCCTTGAGCCTGATCCACTTGAACCGAAATCGCTTCAGCTGCACCTGATGTAATAGCACATCTTTCATGAGTAGTTAGATTTGCACTGATAAATTTAGCAGCTATGTGTGTCTCAGGATTTGTGTCAAAACGTAACATATTGTCATGCTGTATGTATACAAATGCACAGAACCAGCTCAGTGTCTAAAACAACAGCACATCCCCTCCAGAGAGCCAAGGAATAAACAGAAAGCAAAATTTGTTATTTATAATTTTTATGGGCTGCTTTATTTTGGCGATATTTTTCCCAGGCACCATCATACATACTTACCAGATTGCATCTCAATAAAGGGAAGAGAGGCCAAGGCCCTCCTGAAGCAGCACAAGACATCCATACATGATATCACAATGATGCCCAGATGCACACAGGCACTGGAAGGGATCTACTTGTCATAGCAGCCTATAAACAATGATGATTGTCTGAACAATATAAATAGGTACGATCAAATGCATGGAGGTTGCTTTTCTGAAACTAGATTAAAAACAAATTGTAATTTTAATCCATTTAATTTGTGATGATCTAAATTAAGGCCCAAATTGGGAATAACTGAGGCCCAACTTGTATAATTTCCAATAGTTTAAATAAAACCTGCCAATGAGCCATGGAAGACTAAATAATCCCAACCTGAACTCAAATAGAAATGAACTTTTACACCAATGTCAAACTGATGCTGAAGATACTCCAGATTATGCAGGACATCACATTTACTGTGATAGGAATAGCTGACTGCAAGATTCTTTTCCACTTTTTGCTATAAGCTCCATTCATGGACGTGCTCCATGAACTAATCAAGGTATCTACCACCAGGAATAGGAGATTCTGAAATAAGAAACATAATCCTTCAATATGCAGGCTCTCTAACGGAATGTCTCCTGAATTCAGATGTAATATTTGTTGCATAACTGTGAAAGGTAACCCTCTGCTGATTTCCATGATGTCTAAGAACAATGGTTTGCAAGGCAAAAAACGAAGAGGATTTACAAATGGCTCTCTCCTCAAATCAGAAACACAGGAGGTTTTGTTTGTGCAGAGAGCTTTGGTACAAGAAGAGAAAAGTGAATATCTGGCAAGTCATTAGTACAAGGTCTGTGGGAGTCTGAATCCATGGGAGTCTGTGAATGTCAGAGAGGAAGCAACCCACAATGAAATGGTGCAAGTAGAGGAACTAGTGCACAAGTCGAAGTCCATTTCAGATATTTTCTTGGTTAATTATTTGAGTAGCTGTTTCTCAAGGGATCTCTGCACTTTGAGGAAGTACACTGCAGTTTACCTTGCGTTGACTACATTGGAGTTATTTCAATGGCACTCTCTCTCGGGCAGCGCCAGGACCTTTGAGCTGAGGGATCTCCATCTGAAGGAAATCCCATGTTATTCGATCGATGGGTTACCTCCTTGAGGGATCCGACTTAATCTGCCCTTGATATAGATAAACTTCAGTGTCGGCAGTTGATACTAGTGCCAACTCCACTTCATCTGATGCACAAAAGTGCCCAGCATTGACCAAACTGTTCATGTTCAGTTGCGCAACTGAATTTTCTCAGGCTTACTGTGTTTGTCTGTCTATTATACATAATGTGGTAAACACATTACAGCTATCTTTTATGGATACATTTCATGAGCTGAAGGCAAATTTGGCAAGCTGCAGTCTCAATCAGGCAACAACCACTGTTAACGCAACAATCATGGAAAGCAGTGACTGTCAACAGGCTACTATATTTAGCACAAGTTTAATGGCTTTGGTGGATATTTCTAACCCAACTATAGATGCATTATGTTTGTTTTTAATGCAGGTAATGTATTGCAAGGGTCATTGCTGAAGGGCACGGCACATGACCACAATCCAGTTGAAGCTCAATCTCTCTTTGCTCAGTATAAAATTGCAATTTGTACCTTAGCCTCCTGTATGCCAATACTAGTTTTTTCACGCTGCATTATTGGTTCTCTATAAAGTTGGCTAGGGAGCTAGTGTTAAAATGTGATCTGAAGAGCATAGCTGTTTCCTTTCTATGCTTCTCCTGAAATGGACAACCTAGTATGATACTTCAAGAGTTTGATCCCCTGATGCCGATACCCTAGGCCACAGATACCTGTAAAAGAAAGCAGAGAAACCTGGACAAGCCAAATTAATTAACTGGACACTATGGATTTTACCTGTCATGTAGAGAGGCTGAAGACTTTGTTCCAAACTTTCGTAACTAGAGGCCTAAAGCAAGGAGCAAAGAAGCTTCAGCTGGTGAAGAACAAGCTGCCTTTATATAACACGAGAGAAGGCGGCCAAATTAGGCCTGCCTATCTGCAACATCACAATGGCATTTACCCGTGTACACTCAGCTCAGTTCCCCCAGAACTTACAACAATGAATAAGAATATTTGCAGAATGCAAAATGAAGAAAAATAATAAATTGACAACCATTGGCAACGAATTTCCCCCCAGAAAATAAACGCGCGTCTCTGTAACATATAGACAATTTACACAAGTATTACATGCACACCGCATATAAATAACACTAGCATTTCCTCCTTTGGTTTCACTTTTTCCTCAATCCTGTTCAACAGCTAAGTAAGATGTCAGTAAACAAGGTATAGAGAGGAAAATTTCACTCAAAAGAACCATGATGCTTCTACAGTACCACATGCGTTTCAATCTAACCATCATTTGAATGAACAAAACAACTAGTCAGATTGCCAATTCAGATTTCTCACCCCATCTTGACTCTTCAAAACTAACAGTAACTTATAACTTGCATATATGACTTGGTACTAACTTTTTTCAAAATTTGGGTCCTAATTTATATTGCTGTAAATATAACAGTAATGTGCAAATCAGCCAGCAATTTGTTGCGAGGAAGAGATACCTCGTGAATTGCGAATCACAAGTTGCTGGCCGGTTTGCGCCGCTCCGCAGTTAGCTTCAGTGTAAACGGCATCTTGCCTTCAACCTCCCTGTGATTTTCATGAAGTTGCGGCATTTGCACATTAATTGCCCGTTAATTACTAGACTTAACTTTGTGAGTTTAACAGTGTAAGTACCCTTTTAATGACATGATCATTGTTAATGTCTCCCAGTCAATCTCTCTTGCCCAGAAAGTGAACAATTAAAAGTGTGGAGTCTCATTCCATCAGATAGAGAATTGTTGTTGGAGGTTTTATTTTTTAAAAAGTCAGATTTTAAAATTTGGAAAAAAAAATCTTACTTTTCCTTTCTGTCTCTATTTTCTTTCTTAATCCAATCTTTCTTTCCTTCTCTATTTCGCTTTCCGTATCTGATTTGACATTGAATTCACCCACTCGAATTCACCCTCCTTAATCCTTCGTGTTTATTTCTGAATCCTTAAATCTCATCTGTTAAGGAGATACACTAATTTATCCTATTGTTCACCAAGGTCCCAGATGCTTGTTGCCCTCGCTGCGCCGTTATCAGCTCACACTCTAGCAACTTTGTGGACAACATTTTTTGAGGTGAAGGGTGTAGAAACAAGTCTAACTAATGGGGCACGCCATGAGATGCCCCACTCCAGCAAATTCTGAGTCAATATAGTTGTTTTAAAAAAAATTCTCCACTATACCATGGGATCACACATTCATTAATGGAACAGATTTCAGGTGGAGCAGGTTTAAGGCAGTATGAATCACCACAGAAGTTACTGAGAGTTCAAGCAAACTGCATGCCGGTTTACAGCTAAATGCAAACAAGAGTGTTTGGATAATGTGTGGCTACAGGTTAAAGGTAGTTTTTGAATTTAATTTGGTGTAGAGATCACAAAGTCACTTTTATACTGCCACTGTTTGAGTTTGGATTCTGGGAGACTGGCGTCTGTGAGCAAGCTCCTGGAATTTAAACTACTAATACCAGCTCCCTTATCCCAGCAGCAGACCTATATTCACACAAAAAAAACAGCCCACGTTTCACATGTCAGAATTGGAACAGTTCCATTGTACTCACGTAAGCAGCTTCTCTGCTGCTATGTAGAAAAAGCTTAAGATATCAGAAAATATGGTCAGTTGTATGCTTCCTAATGAAGAGACACGTTGGGTGAATCAGTTTCAAGAGAAAACTTGCTAATGGAGAACATTTATTGTTATTACCAACTAATGGAAATTTCTTCCTGGGTTAAGACAAAAGGTCATTTGTTTTTCTTTATTCCTGCTCAGGGTGTGGGTGTCGCTGGCAAGGTCAGCATTTGTTGCCAATCCCTAGCCGCCCTAAACAACCGAGTGGCTTGCTGGCCATTTAGAGGGCAGTTCAGAGTCAACCACACTGGTGTAGGACTGCAGTCACATAGGCAGGACCAGGTAAGGATGGCAGTTTTCCTTCACAAAGACATTAGTGGACCATTTGGGTTTTTAGTGGCAATCTGACAGCTTCAATGTCACTTTTTTTTTTTTTTTTTTTATTGCCTTGAGCAATGAATTTGATTCTCAATTATTTCAAATTCACCTGTAACTGTTACATGCATTTTTGCAACCCTTGCCATATTTGCGGCATTTTGTTAGTTTGGCTACTGTAGTTACAGCTAGAATTCTGGCAGTTACAGCAAATACCACACACAACCCCACAGATGAGGGGGGGGGGGCAGAAACTGGAGGACAATTCATTCTGGACAGCTCGGAGACATGTGCTAGATCAAGAGCAGTACCAGCAGATAAGAATGGAGACTGTCAATCTTTCTAAAAGCAGACAACAGATAATAAACCTTCATAATAAAAATCAGGCAATGATCTGGTTGGAGGCCGGGCCGGTGGGGGGGGGGGGGCGCTGTCAAGGGAAGAAATCAATTCCTGGTGGTCTAATTTATGGATGTGTCCTCCGTTGTTCTCAGTCAGTTGTACAGAAATGGTGTAAGCAATGGCAGAGTTTCTGTCCATTTATCGATATCTATATGGCGGTTTTGTGGGGCATGCAATTTATTGATTATGTCATTGGTAATTCAATGGGCTAGTCATCCAATTCCTAGTAGTGAAGCAGATGTCTAGTCTCCCATGAAGTGGGAGGCTGTGGAGTGGAGAGGACTCAATATACAAGCTGAAATTGCAGAAGAGATATTAGAATGATGAATTTCCCTCAACATCTTGTTGAAACAGAAATCTTTCCATTTCTTTTCTGAATCAATCAAATCAACATCTTCCAAAATTGTAGTAAACAGAGCGCCTTTGGAATGGAGGGGCCTGTGGCATCTCAATGGCAAACTTAGTAAAGCAGGTCTTTCCCAGTTCTTATCAATTTGCCTGTAACTTTACTTTTACGGTTGACCCTTCTTTGAACTGCCCATATTTCTCAACATCATCAACTGAAATAAATCCTCAGAACAATCCCAATGGGATGTAGGCTGAAAGACCAGGGCTATCTCCTACTTAAGAACAGAAATATTCTTTTGCCTGTGGAGAATGAGTGGGGCTGTCAAGAGTCTATGTCAAACACCATTGTATTGGTGATATTTTAGCAGTGAACCCTAAATTCCATTGAGCCGAATGTTCTCATTTCTATAATTAAGGTAACCACAAGTACCAGTCATTAGAAAACACCGGCCACCCTTGAAGATTGGGGGGTTTGGGGGGGGGGGGGAAGGGGGAGGAGAGGGTTGACAGAATTTTCTGCATTTAGCAGCCTGCCACACATATCCTTCCAGCTGCGATATTAATTGGATTCTGCACTATAAAAAATGTGATGCTCCAACTACTGATTGTAAACCACTGGCATTTTTGTCCCTGACACTTAGGAGCAGTCTATAAATTATGTGCTGCGATTGTGAGTAGTCGGAAAAACTGTTCAGTGTGCAGAGGATGGGAAGAGAAAGGGGGAGGTTTACAGGGCATATATGTAGGTATCATCCAAACAGATGTTTAGCTTATTTGTTTTACTAAATTCTAATTAAAAGTTGTATTTTTTAATTTTTTTGGTAGGTCAAGGGAGGAGGGAAGGTCACATGTCTATATAGTTTATGTAAGGATTGGGAGGGGAGGGGAAAGGCAATGAATGGGAGCTATCAAAAATAATTGTAATTTTAAGCACATATGCTTTGTGGACAACAAAAAAGTGAGATACAATAATACTAATATTTCAGTTTATTAATTTTATATGCCAATGCAGATCAAGCCTCTGTAAATCGTGCATTTGAAAAACAGTGTAATGATATTTTATTAAAATGAGATACGGTAGCCTAGTGGTTGTGGTACTGGACAAGCAACCATGACAGAAATATTCTTTTGCCTGTGGAGAATGACTAATCTAATTGAGTTTTTTGATGAAGTAACAGGGAGGATTGATGAAGGGAATGCAATGGATGTTGTCTACATGGATTTTAGGAAGGCGTTTGACAAAGTACCACATAGAAGGCTGGTTAACACAATTGAGGCTCATGGAATAGGTGGGTCAGTGGCAGCTTGGATAAGGAATTGGCTTAAGGACAGAAAACAGCGAGTTGTGGTAAATGGCTGTTTTTCAGACTGGAGGATGGTAGACAGTGGTGTTCTCCAAGGGTCGTCCGGATTACAAAGAGTTATACTTACTAAGGTACGAAAGCCCCGTGGCGCTGGTACAGAGTGAGTGAGTGAGTGGGCAGACAAGTGGCAGATGGAATTTAATACAGAGAAGTGTGATGTGATGCATTTTGACAGAAGTAACAGGGAGAGGCAATATACACTTAATGGCGCAGTTTTAAAGCATGTGCAGGGACAGAGGGACCTGGGAGTTAATGTGCATAGGTCCCTGAAGGTGGCAGGACATATTGAGAGTGGTTAGCAAAGCAGATGGGATCTTGGGTTTCATAAATAGGAGGTACGGAGTACAAAAGTAGAGAAGTTATGCTGAACCTTTATAAAGCGCTCGTTAGGCCACAACTGGAGTATTGCGTCCAGTTCTGGTCACCACACTTAAGGGAGGATGTGAAGGCCCTTGAGAGGGTGCAGAGGAGATTTACCAGAATAGTTCCAGGGATCTTAGCTACAAGAACAGGTTGAAGAAGGTGGATTTGTTTTCATTAGAGCAAAGGAGGTTGAGGGGTGATTTGATAGAGGTGTACAAAAGTATGACGGTTTGGATAGACTAGACGGGGAAAGGCTGTTCCCACTAGTTGATGGTACAAGGACTAGGGGACACAGATTTAAGGTTTTGGGCAAGAGATATAGGGGGGAATGTGAGGGGAAACTTTTTTACGCAGCGAGTAGTGATGACCTGGAATTCGCTGCTGACGGAAGTGGTGGAAGCGGAGACACTCAATGTTTTCAAGAGGAGACTGGATAGGTACTTGAGGGAAATAAACTTGCAGGACTGGGGGGTAGAGCGGGGGAAATTGGATTGACTGGATTGCTCTAGAGCCGGCACAGACTCAATGGGCTAAATGGCCTCCTTCTGTGCCATTATGGCTCATGTACATAGATCCCTGAAGGCAGCAGAACAGGTGGATAAGGTGGTTAAAAAGGCATATGGGATACTTATATTCTATGCCTCGGCTAATGAAGGCAAGAGCAGGGAGGTTATGATGGAGCTGTACAAAACGCTGGTTAGGTCACAGCTGGAATACAGTGTGCAGTTCTGGTCGCCACACTATAGGAAGGATGTGATTGCTTTGGAGAGGGTGCAGAGGAGATTCACCAGGATGTTACCTGGGCTGGAGCGCTTCAGCTATGAAGGAAGACTGGACAGACTGGGGTTGTTTTCCTTGGAGCAGAGAAGGCTGAGGGGGGGACCTGATTGAGGTGTACAAAATTATGAGGGGCATAGATAGGGTAGATAGAAAGGAACTTTTTCCCCTTAGTAGAGGGGTCAATAACAAGGGGGCATAGATTCAAGGTAAAGGGCAGGAGGTTTAGAGGGGATTTGAGGAAGAACTTTTTCACCCAGAAGGTGGTTGGAATCTGGAACTCACTGCCTGAAAGGGTGGTAGAGGCAGGAACCCTCAACATTCAAGAAGCATTTGGATGAGCACTTGAAATGCCATAGCATACAAGGCTATGGACCAAATGCTGGAAAATGGGACTAGACTAGACAGGGCCTGATGGCACGATGGGCCTCTTTCTGTGCTGTATAACTCTATGACTTCAAATCACACCATGACAAGTTATGAAATTGAATTCAATAAATCTAGTAATTTGTCCCACATTGGTTGATTGGTAATGCCCTCAGGGTGGAAGGAAATGTTGGAAGACATACAGGAGACAGAGAGAAGAGCGGCATCTAAGGATTAACAATAAATAATGGTTTGCCGGTGTCACCCACATCCCAAGAACATATTTTGTGTTAAGAAAAAGAAAAAGTTAAAAGTGGAAACTTCCCCTTCAAGAATAACCATTTTTTTTGGGGTGAGGGGGTTGGCGGGAAGAGTTGACACCATCAGTATATGTCAATTCAAAGATCAATTTTATTCTGCGTATTTCAACTACATATTTTAACAAAAAACTGCTCTAATCAAATTACCAGCAGATATCATATGCAACTCAGTGAATATGGAAGAGATGGCTGCTGCCCTAGCTTTTTTTATATAAAAACATAACAATGAAGAACAGCATATAAACATGACATCAACTATCCTCATATGAACCGAATGAACAATCTTATTCCTAATCACCTGTGAACTGTTCAAATCAGTAGGGTTGAATCCACTTTACTTCACTAATTACCAAACAAGCCAGTCAATAGGATGTGCTCTCATGCACATTTTTAACCGGCAAAACCCTGGATTTGTTTTTTCTGTCAGCTACTCCAGTATTCTATGAGAAAAATAAAAGTAACCCAATATTATGCTGGTCCTGATAATTCAATTTTCTTAATTCAAGTCCTTTCTTGTACTATCAAATAATGTAAAATATAAGTAGACTATATCGCCATATGTTGGTTACTTTCACAGTCCTTGAATTTGAACCAGGAAATTAAAGCAATACTTGCCACGTGGGATATTGTCCAGTGGTGTATAGGATTTTAAACTCCAGCAATATCAGCCGTAACATGAACAGAATACAGTATTGGCTCAACTAGCAGTGACCAATATGCTAACACAACAACCATGGGTTTGTGAATTGCAGATCTTTTATTGTGAAATAGAAATGCATTGTCAATGATAAAATACCCTGATATATTTCTACATACCATAGCCTTCAAGCCACTCTCAAGTTCACACTAATTTCACAAACACTGGTCTTACAATCTCTTTCCTTGGCATTAAACTAATTAGTGGGGGGGAGGTTTCAAGAGAGCGAAAAATAAAAATGTCAGCGGGGAAGACAATAGAGCAAAGTAGCAGTGGGGAAATTAAAAACCAGAGCGTGTCAGGAAGGGACAGAATATATAAAGATAAAGGTAAAGTAGTAAAGGGGGTAAAAGCAGGAATAAATTGTCACAAAACATATTTAAAAGTTCTTTATCTGAATGCACGCAGCATTCGTAACAAAATAGACGAGTTGACGGTACAAATAACTACACATGGGTATGATCTGGTGGCCATTACAGAAACATGGCTGCGAGGTGACCATGACTGGGAACTAAACATCCAGGGGTATTTGACTATTAGGAAGGACAGACAGGAAGGAAAGGGAGGTGCGTTGGCTGTGTTAATAAAGGATTGAACCACTGCAATAGTGAGAAATTATATTGGGTCAAAGGATCAGGATAGTGAAACAGTTTGGGTGGAGATAAGGAATAATAAGGGGAAAAAGTCACTAGTGGGCGTAGTCTATAGGCCTCCTAACAGTTGCAACTCTATTGGTCGGAGTATAAACCAGGAAATAGTTGGGGCTTGTAATAAGGGAACAGCTATAATCATGGGAGATTTTAACTTTCAGATTGACTGGACAAATCAAATTGGGCAGGGCAGCCTTGAGGAAGAGTTCATAGAGTGCATTAGGGACAGGTTCCTTGAGCAGTATGTTACTGAACCAACCAGGGGGCAGGCAGTCTTAGATCTGGTCCTGTGTAATGAGACGGGATTAATAAAAAATGTCCTAATAAAGGATCCCCTTGGAATGAGTGACCATAACATGGTTGAATTCCAAATTCAGTTGGAGTGAGAGAGAGTTGGATCTCAAACCAGCGTACTAAGCTTAAATAAAGGAGACTATGAAGGTATGAGAGCAGTTGACTAAAGTGGACTGGGAAAATAGATTAAGGTGTAAGACGGTACATGAGCAGTGGTGTACATTCAAGGAGATATTTCACAACTTTCAAGAAAAATATATTCCACTGAGGAAAAAGGGGCGTAAAAGAAAAGACAGCCATCCATGGCTAAGTAAAGTAATAAAGGACAGTATCCGACTGAAAACAAGGGCATATAAAGTAGCCAAATCTAGCGGGAGGATAGAAGATTGGGAAGCATTTAAAAGCCAGCAAAGAATAACTAAAAGATTAATTAAGAAAGGGAAGATAGATTATGAAAGTAAACTAGCAAAAAATATAAAAACAGATAGCAAGAGTTTCTACAGTTATATAAAAAGAAAGAGGGTGACTAAAGTGAATGTTGGTCCCTTAGAGGACGAGACCGGGAAATTAGTAGTGAGGAACATGGAGATAGCAAAGACGCTGAACAAATATTTTGTATCAGTCTTTACAGTAGAGGACACTAAAAATATCCCAACACTGGACAAACAGGGGGCTATGGGGGGGGGGGGGGGGGGGGGGAGGAGCTAAACACGATTAAAATCACTAAGGAGATGGTACTCGGCAAGATAATGGGACTAAAGGCGGATAAATCCCCTGGACCTGATGGCTTACATCCTAGGGTCTTGAGAGAAGTAGCGGTAGGGATTGCGGATGCATTGGTGGTCATTTTCCAAAACTCCCTGGATTCAGGAAAGGTCCCAGCAGATTGGAAAACTGCTAATGTAACGCCCTTATTTAAAAAGGGAGGTAGACAAAAGGCTGGAAACTATAGACCAGTTAGCCTAACATCTGTGGTTGGTAAAATGTTGGAGTCCATTATTAAGGAAGCAGTAACAGGACATTTGGATAAGCATAATTTAATCGGACAGAGTCAGCATGGTTTTATGAAGGGGAAGTCATGTTTGACAAATTTGCTCGAATTCTTGGAGGACGTAACAAACAGGGTGGATAAAGGGGAACCAGTGGATGTGGTGTATTTGGACTTCCAAAAGGCATTTGACAAGGTGCCACACAAAAGATTACTGCACAAGATAAAAAATCACCGGATTGGGGGTAATATACTGGCATGGGTGGAAGATTGGCTATCTAACAGAAAACAGAGAGTGGGGATAAATGGTTCATTCTCGGGTTGGCAATCAGTAACTAGTGGTGTTCCACAGGGGTCAGTGCTGGGACCCCAACTCTTTACAATCTATATTAACGATTTGGAGGAGGGGACCAAGTGCAACGTATCCAAGTTTGCTGACGATACAAAGATGGGAGGGACAGCAGTGAGTGAGGAGGACATAAAAAACCTGCAAAAGGACATAGACAGGCTAAGTGAGTGGGCAGAAATTTGGCAGATGGAATATTAGTGTTGGAAAGTGTGAGGTTATGCACTTTGGCAGAAAAAAAATCAAAGAGCAAGTTATTATCTAAATGGAAAGAAACTGCAAAGTGCTACAGTACAAAGGGATCTGGGGGTCCTGGTGCATGAAACACAGAAGGTTAGTATGCAGGTACAGCAGGTGATCAGGAAGGCCAATGGAATCTTGGCTTTTATTGCAAGGGGGATGGAGTATAAAAGCAGGGAAGTCTTGCTTCAGTTATACAGGGTACTGGTGAGGCCATACCTGGAATACTGTGTACAGTTTTGGTTTCCATATTTAAGAAAAGTTATACTTGCTCTCGAGGCAGTTCAGAGAAGGTTCACTCAGTTGATTCCAGAGATGAGGGGGTTGACTTATGAGGAAAGGTTGAGTAGGTTGGGCCTCTACTCATTGGAATTCAGCAGAATGAGAGGCGATCTTATCGAAACATAAGATTGTGAGGGGGGCTTGATCGGGTGGATGCGGGGAGGATGTTTCCACTGGATGGGTGAGACTAGAACTAGGGGGCATAATATTAGAATAAGGGGCTGACCTTTCAAAACTGAGATGAGGAGAAACTTCTTCACTCAGAGGGTAGTAAATCTATGGAATTTGCTACCCCAGAGAGCTGTGGAAGCTGCGACATTAAATAAATTTAAAACGGAGATGGACAGTTTCCTAGCTGATGAGGGAATTAGGGGTTACGGGGAGCGGGCAGGGAAGTGGACGTGAGTCTAGGTTCGGATCAGCCATGATCCTATTGAATGGCGGAGCAGGCCCGAGGGGCCGTATGGCCTACTCCTGCTCCTACTTCTTATGTTCTTATAATTATCCCCCTCACTCCACCATCCCAAATCCCAATATGCTTAACTAGTCACGGATTTTATCATAGCATTCCTTCTTTACCATTTATGTGAATTACAAAGACCTTCTAAAGTCAACTCTTGCAGGGCAAGGGCTGAATATGAGAAAAGCACTGGTAACTATGAATGCATGACTCCTAATTTTAAAAACTAGTCACTAGAGAGTCATGCATGCATGGGAGAACACACAATTTACATTAATTAGCAGTTTCAGCACAGGTAAACACCCCAAAGCGTTGCAAAAGAGGGGTTCAGCAGACTACCAGCAGCTTTGAGAAGGCAGTTAAAGATGAGAAAGAGTTGTAGCAAGCCAGAGCGGTTTGAGAAGAGGATTTGAGAGTACAAGGTTATGATGGCTAAAGGCCAATGGTGGAGTGTAGAGAGGGAGGCATGGACACACGAGTGGCAGGTGCAAACTGGGACACAAGATTGAAAAAGAGAAGTGGAGAAAGGCCATGAAGGGATTCATAAATGAGCACAGTATTCTGAAGTCAATGCTCTGGGGACAGGGAGTCAATGGAGGTCGGCATGGACAAAGGCAGTGGGTGAGTTGGAGAAGTCAAGCCTGGAGGTGACAACAACATGGATGAGAGTTTCAGGAATCATCATTATCAGCATTCCTAATTACAAAGCAGCAACAAGCTATTATGCCCAACTACTCAGTGCTCCTGCGTTCGCTGATCTCCATCGACTCCCGGTTAAGCAACAACTCTATTTTAAAATTCTCATCCTTGTTTTTGAATCCCTCCATGGTCTCGCCCCTCCCCATCTCTGTAATCGCCTCGAACCCTCCCAAGATATCTGCGCTCCTCCAATTCTGGCCTCTTGCGCATCCCCGATTTTAATCACTCCACCACTGGTGGCCGTGCCTTCAGCTGCCGAGGCCCTAAGCTATGTAATTCCCTCCCTAAACGTCTCTGCCTCGCCTCCTTTAAGACACTCCTTAAAACCTACCTCTTTAACCAAACTTTTGTCATCTGCTCTAATATCTTGAGACTCGGTGTCCAATTTTGTTCGATAACGCTCCTGTGAAGCACCTTGGGATGTTTTACTATGTTAAAGGCGCTATATAAATGCAATTTGTCGTTGTTGGTTTATCCTCTGCTAGAACAGTCGTCAGAATCCCATGTGCCTGCTTTGTTCCCAATTCCCTTTACATCTCTATTCTTCAACCACCTATCTAAACTTTTCTTAAATGTTGACATGCTCTCTGCTACAATCACTAATTCTGGTAGTGCATTAAAAAACCTCCCAACAAGCTGTGCAATGTTTCTCCGGCTCTCTATCCCAAATGTATTACACTTAATCTTATAACTACATCCCTTTGTTCTAGTTCTCTTAACCACTGACTCTTTTTTGTCCATTCCACCATCTAATCAATATCCCCTTACAACTTGCTTCAGTCCTCAAGAGATTTTTTTACTATGCCTCCGACTTTAGTTATCATCTGTAAAATTGGACAACACTTGCCATTTATCCAAATGATTGAAGTACAGTGAACATAAATAGCCCCAGAACAAAATGCCATGGGACACTGCTAACCCCTCTGAAAAACTATCCTTAATTCCTATGCTGTTTCAAAGACTTGCATTTATGTAGCGCCTTTCACGACCACTGCACTTCGCAAAGCACTTTACAGCCAATGAAGTACTTTTGAAGTGTAGTCACTGTTGTAATGAGGGAAATGCGGCAGCCAATTTGCGCACAGCAAGGTCCCACAAACAGCAATGTGATAATGACCAGATAATCTGTTTTTATGTTGATTGAGGGATAAGTATTTTTTTTGTATTGACCAGGACACCGGGGATAACTCCCCTGTTCTTCTTCGAAATAGTGCCATGGGATCTTTTATGTCTTCGCTCCATTTCCAAATTACTCCTGTTTGTAGCAGTTCATTAAGAGGGTGCAGAAGAGTTGATAAGTTCAGTAAAAAATGATAGTAATTTATTAATCCCAGGAACGACCTTAATTGTGAAACATTTTCAGGTGCTGGGGCTTTTATGACCGCTTCAATTTTTTCAGGTGACTTATGCAACCCTTCCTTATTAATTATGTGGCCACAATATGATATTTGATTCTGGAAAAATTCGCACTTGGGGCGATTTGCTCATAGGCCCCGTTCTCTCAGCCTAGTGAGCACCTGCTCCAAACTGGCAAGGTGCTCGTTGTCGTTTTCTCCTGTTACAAGGATGTCGTCTAGGTAGCATAGAGTCCCCGGAATCTCTTGCAGGACTTGCTCCATAGCTCTTTGCCAGATAGCTGGAGCTGATGCTACTCCGAAAACCAGTCGATTGTACTGGTACAGGCCTTTGTGTGTATTTATCGTGAGATTTTTTTTAGAGGCCTCTTCAACCTCCATCTGTAGATATGCCTGTGCCAAGTCAATTTTGGTGAAACGTTTCCCACCGGATAGTGAGGCAAAAATATCTTCTATCCTTGGAAGAGGATACTGTACCGTGTGAAGGACCGGGTTTACAGTCACCTTGAAGTCTCCACAGATGCGAATTTTTCTCTGTTCTTCAGATTTATCATTATTCAACGTTTTCTTCATGACTGGGACGATGGGTGTTGCCCACTCGCTCCAATCTATTTTGGATAATACGCCTGCCTTTTCCAAATTCTCCAGCTCTGCCTCGACTGCTGGACGAATTGCGTATGGCACCGGTCTTGCCTTAAAAAACATGGGAATTGCCGCATCTTCCACTTTCATTGAGGCGGTGATGCCTTTCAAGGTTCCTAGTTTCTCTTGAAACACTTCTTTGACGTTGGCCAAGATGTCTTTTAATCGTTCAGGTATGACGTCATCATCATTTTTTTCCTTACTGGTCACCGTCAGTGCCTGAATGGAGTGCCAGTCTAAACGTATTTTCCTGATCCATTCACGTCCCAACAGCGGTGGACCACCATCTTGTAGAACGTATAAATACAACTTTTGTATTTCCTTGCCGTTGTATACAACAGGCACCCTTATTTTTCCTTTGGGGTATACTTTCTGCCCCGTATATGTTTTCAAGATAATGGATGTGTCTTTTAAAAGGTATATGCGGAAATAGCCGCTCGTAATCCCGTCGATTTATGACGGTCAGAGCTGATCCTGTATCTAGCTCCATTTTAACTGGGGACCCTGCTATCGTGAGGGTAACCCAAATGGTCCGGTAATCTTCTTTGGCAATTACATTATGTAATTTGAGACAGCTTAGTCTCTTGTTTTCGGAGTCGCTATCGCTCTTCTGGTCTTCGGAGCTACGGTGTGTCATCATTTGTACCTTTCTGTACTTTTCTTTATTGATTTTTTTTTTCCTGTCCGTGGATTTTTCTTGTCCAGATCGGCATACACGTGCAATGTGTCCAATCTTTCCGCATTGCCTGCATGCTTTGTCCTTGAACCAGCAGTCCCTCTGGTCATGGGTGGATCTGCCGCAGCGATAACATCTCTCCAAACCCTGTGTCATTTCATGGGTGCCGAAGTCCTGTGTCTTTTGCTGTATCGCTGCAGCTCCTCTTGCGGCTGCTTCGTATGATACAGCCATACTGAAAGCCTTGTCCAGTGTTAAATCTTTCTCAGAAAGCAGCCTTTTCTGTGTTCCTTCACTTAGGAGACCGCAGACGAATTTGTCTCGAAGAGAATCTGCTAGTCCTGCCCCGAATTGGTAGTGCTTGGATAGCTTTCTTAATTCGGTGAGGTAATCAGCGTTACTTTCATTCTTGTGTTAATTCCTCTTGAAGAATTTGAATCGTTCCGCTATCAGCAGCGGTGTTGGGTTTAAGTGCTCTTGTAGGGTATCAACAATTTCTTTAAAATTCTTGTCCTTTGGTTTGGCTGGAGTGATTAAGTTTCGTAACAGCCCGTATGTCTTTGCGCCCATTAGATTTAGAAGTACTGACGCTTTTTTAAAATCATTTTCTATTCCATTTGCGGTGCAATATACCTCCACTCTTTCCACATGTGGTCCAATCCTCTATATCGTTATCAAAAGCATCAAAATTGCCAGCCTTAGGCACCCTGGAAAAAAAAATGGCGCTTCCCGTGCTTTTCTTTCTTTTCTGCAGAAAAAATATGGCGCTTCCCCGCCGCTGCTGCCGATGACAACGCTGTTTTCCACGTTTTTTTTAAAATTATTTATTTACAGGTGGAGACTCGTTCCCGCTGGACTCTCTGCTAGGTCTGAACGCAGACCTGCTTGCAGCGCCGGCCGTCTCCCGAGTGCTCCCTCCCCGTCTGTTACTGCTTGCCTCCGCCTTCGCTGCTTGGCTTCGCTGCAGAGCCAGCCGCTGGAGCCCCAGCCCAACGCCCAGGAAGGATTATTGCAGTACCTGCCACCAGCTCGGCTAGCTGGTGAAACCACAGCTTTTTCTTTTTCTTGCTTTTCTTCGACTTTGGATGTCAGAGGAATCGATGTCCTTGAGGTGTTGCCGAATTGCAGCTAAGTCCGTTTCCAATTCGTCGCCACTGTTGTGTCCGTGTGTTAATAGAGACACTGAAGACAGGAGTTGGTTTCACAGGTGTTTACTGAACAAAGTCTGGAGGGGAACTAACTGATACAGCACAATATACAGGCTTATATAGCCCGAGTGGCCATTACCGGCATTACAGTACACAGGGGGCTCTTAAAGGCACATGTACCACAGACTGTAGTGTCTTGATGTGCACATAATGGCTGCCATGTCTGCCTATAAGTCACTGTCTTTGTGTGAAGCACTTAGTGATGTTTCTGACAGACAAAAAAGGCTTTATATAAATGCATCTTTATTTCTATTGCTGTTTTCTGTAAGGGGCTATTATTGGGAAAGAGAATTTCCCTGTATCTCTTGTAACAACTGTAGTGTCCGAGTATGAATAATACACAGAGGGTACTCTTTTATTTAAGACTGACGTACAGAAGCCTGCTATGGCTTTATATACAGGGGTGGTCACTGCTGGTACTGCAGTATAGAATCAGTTCTTCTCTTAAAAGGCACATACACAACAATTCTTCCCCTTTTAGATAAACAGTACATAACATTCATTTAACAACTAAATAATAACTAATTACAATTTTCTCTCTACTATATATTTATAATTGTAAGTTCAGTCTTTGAGGAGGCTTCCTGATCCGGACTGGATAACGCCTTTCTCGAGTATCCTGTTCTCGCGGCGGAGTTGATTCTGGTTCATTGTCATTGGTTGGTTCGTCAGCTTCCAATACCACTGCTTCGGAGGTAGATGCAATCTGTACTTTGGGTTGATTACCAGGTGCACCTGCTCGTGGTATGGGTTTGGCTTGTTCCTGGGACTCTAGAATCTGGTCAGCATGGCGTCTCACGATGCTCTCTCCAACGTCCACTGTGTACATTAGTGGTCCCTGCTGTGTGCATATCGTTCCTGGCAGCCATTTTTCTGTTCAGTAGTCGCGGGCCAAGACTGGTTGCCCTATCTTGAAGCTCCTGGTTGGCTTCTCATTGATGTGCTGGAATTGCTTATCCTCAACATCTCGTCTTATGTTTGGTTTGAGCAAATCCAGGCGACATCTTAGCCTTCGGTTGAAGAACATTACGGCTGGAGCTTGGTTGGTGACTGCATGTGTCGCATTCCGGTAAGCAAACAAGAAATTATCCACCTTGTGTTGTAGTGGTATGTCGTCGTTATACATTGCCTTTATGGCCTTTTTAAAGGTCTGAACAAACCTCTCAGCCAATCCATTTGTGGCTGGATGATATGGGGCAGATGTGTAATGTTTCACCCCATTATTCCTCAGAAACCTCCGGAAATCCTCGGACACAAACTGTGGCCCATTGTCGGAGCAAATCTGTTCTGGCAAGCCATTCCTGGCAAAGATGGTCCGTAGGACTGCAATAGTTTTCTCCGTGGTGGTGGTGGAGGACATTTTGTGACCTCTGGCCATTTCGAATGGGCGTCCACAGCGATTAGGAACATTGAGTCCATAAATGGACCAGCAAAATCAATTTGTACCCGTTGCCATGGAGATGAGGGCCACTCCCATGGATGTAGCGGGGCCTGTGGTGGAGCATGTTGGACCTTCTGGCATCCTGTGCATCTCTTGGTCATATCCTCGATTTCTTCATCGATTCCCGGCCACCACACAAACGCCCTGGCTAGGCTCTTCATTTTTACCCCTCCCAGATGACCCTCATGAAGCTCATTGAGCACTCTGTCTCTCAACTTGGGTGGAATTACCACTCGGGATCCACACATCAAGGTCCCCCGGCACACTGACAGCTGTTCTCTCCTTGGCGAGAATGCTGGCAACAGTGAGTCGCCATGTGCTGGCCATCCCTTCACCGTCAAATCATAGACCCGAGTGTGTGTCGGGTCATTTCGGGTTTCCTTCTCTATACTTGAGTTTGTAACAGGTAGACATTCGACTATGGTCACATGGAATATCTCAACAGGGTCCACTGCAGGTGCTTCCTCTACCATAGGCAACGGTAGGCGCGACAGCCCATCAGCGTTTCCATGCTGTTTCGTACCCTTGTACTCTATGTCGTACTGATGTGCCCCTAGAAAAAGTGACCATCTTTGCAGCCGTTGCGCCGTCATCACCGGAACGCCCTTCTTTGGGTTAAAAATGGAGACCAGGGGCTGATGATCAGTCAGTAGGGTGAATTTCTGCCCATGCAGATAGTGATTGAACTTCTTCACCCCCCACACCAGGCTGAGGGCCTCCCTGTCAATCTGGGCGTAGTTACGCTCGGCTGAGGTTAACGAGCACGACGCAAAGGCTATTGGCCTCTCTGAACCGTCAAGGAATTTATGTGACAGCACCGCTCCGATGCCGTAGGGAGACGCATCACATGCTAACCGAATCGGTAGTGTTGGATTGTAGTGGGCCAATACTTCTTTTGAAGTGATTAGGCATTTACATTTCTGAAAGGCACGCTTACACTCATCACTCCATTTCCATGTTACTCCAGTTTGCAGTAGGGCGTTCAGTGGGTGCAGTATTGTAGATAAATTTGGCAATAACTTATGGTAGTAGTTCACCAACCCGAGGAACAACCTCAGTTGCGACACATTTTCCGGTGCTGGAGCCTTGACTACAGCCTCAATCTTGTCCGGCGACTTATGCAACCCTTCCTCATCAATCATGTGGCCACAATACGAGATTTGTCTCCTGAAGAACTCTCATTTGGCGCGGTTGGCTCGTAGCCCATATTCCTGTAATCTCGTGAGCGCCTGCTCCAGGTTGGCAAGGTGTTCACTGTCATTTTCGCCCGTAACCAGGATGTTGTCCAAATAACACTGGGTCCCCGGGATCCCTTGCAGGACTTGTTCCATCGCCCTCTGCCAAATAGCCGGGGCTGATGCTACCCCGAATACCAGTCGATTGTACTGGTAAAGGCCTTTGAGAGTGTTTATCGTGAGGTATTTCCTAGATGCTTCTTCCACCTCCATTTGTAGATACGCTTGGGCCAGATCAATCTTTGTAAAGCGTTTCCCTCCAGATAGTGAGGCGAAAATATCTTCTATCCGTGGAAGTGGATATTGTACTGTGTGCAGGACTGGGCACCAGGCGTGCTGCTCAATGATTTCTTCATTACAGGAACGATGGGCGTGGCCCACTCGCTCCAGTCCACCTTGGACAGCACACCCGAACGCTCCAGACTCTCCAGCTCTGCTTCAACGGCTGGGCAGATCGCGTAAGGTACCGGTCTGGCCTTAAAAAATTTTGGGTTTGTGTTATCTTCGATTTTTATCGTTGCCGTTACTCCTTTTAGAGTCCCAAGTCCTTGTTGGAACACCTCTTTCACGTCAGTTAGAATCTTTGACAGTCGTCCAGGTGTGACGTCATCATCCTTTTTATCAGTCACAGTTAGCGCCTGAATGGAATGCCAATCCAATTGTATTTTTCGGATCCATTCACGTCCCAATAATGGTGGTCCTCCATCTGGTAGTATATATAGATACAGTTTCTGTGTTTCCTTGCCGTTGTATTCAACTGGCACCCTTATTTTTCCTCTGGGGTAGACTTTTTGCCCCGTGTATGTCTTCAATACAATGGACGTGTCCTTCAAGGGTATGTGTGAGAATAGCCGCTCATAGTCTCGTCGATTCATGACAGTTAGGGCTGATCCGGTGTCCAATTCCATCTTTACTGGGAACCCTGCTATCATGAGGGTGACCCAAATGGTTTGGTGATCCTCCTTTGCGATCACGTTGTGTAACTTTAGACAACTTAGTCTCCTGCTCCCGAAGTCCTTATCACTCTCCTGATCTTGCGAACTACTGTCTGTCAATTTCTTTACTTTCTTGTACTTTTCCTTAGCAGTTCTTGTAGTGTTGGTTTTCTTTCCCGACCTGCAGACTCTTGCTATGTGTCCCATTTTCCCACATTGCCTGCATACTTTGTCCTTAAACCAGCAGTCCTTCTGATCATGGGTTGTTCTGCCGCAGCGATAGCACTTTTCTGCTCCATACGCCATTTCGTTAGCGCTGTATTCTTGTGGTTTCTGTTATATTTCCGCTGCTCCCCGTGCTGCTGCTTCGTAGGATACTGCCACGCTGAAAGCCTGTTCTAGCGTCAGGTCCTTTTCCGAAAGTAGTCGTTTCTGGGTTCCTTCACTCTGGAGCCCGCAGACAAACTTATCCTGTAAGGTGTCTGCCAGTCCTGCTCCGAACTGGCAGTGCTTCGATAACTTGCGTAGTTCCGTAAGATAGTCAGCATTGCTCTCATCTTTGTGCTGGTTTCTTTTATGGAACTTGAATCTTTCTGCTATCAGCAGCGGTGTAGGGTTTAGGTGTTCCTGTAAGATATTAACAATCTCCTCAAAACTTTTCTCCATTGGTTTAGCTGGGGTAATTAAATTCCGCAATAGGCCGTACGTTCTCGCGCCCATCACATTTAATAATACCGACACCTTCTTTCCATCGGCCACCTCATTTGCCTTGCAGTACACTTCAATTCTTTCCACATACGTGGTCCAGTCTTCTACCTCGTTGTCGAAAGCAGTGATACTGCCACTTTTCGGCATCTTGGGTGATTTAAAATGGCGCCTCCCGCGCTTTTTCTTCTTCACCAATGGATTAAAATGGCACCTCCCACGCTTTTCCTTCTTCCCCTTGCTGCCACGCTGCTCCTAGCATTCTGCAGGGTAATGGCGGCGACCCGCGGCTTCAGCGCATCTCACTTTTCCTTCCCCTTGTTTTATTTTCGCTACGCTGCCCGGTTCTTGAGCACCAACCGCGCCCTGTGCGCTCCACCCTCTCTCTCTCTTTTCCTCCCGACGACGCTGCACGGCCCTTTTGCAGAGCCGCTCGATCGAGCTCGAGCCCGCCGCAGTCCGGAAGGGTCAGCGCACTACCTGCTACCAGCACGATTTGCTGGAACACCTTGACTGGGGAGCCAAGCCCAGCTCTCCACAGCCTCTCCTGCAATTCTCCGAACACCGATGGATCCTTGGGCGGTTGCCCGCGGTCGACACCTGTTGTTCTGACTTCGACCTCCAAAAGCTTCTTCTCAGGGAAAGATCCCCGTGAGGTGATGCAGTACTGCAGGCGAGTTCGAACCTGCTCGTCGCCAATGTAGTGTCCGAGTATAAATAATACACGGACTGCAGGAGAACAATAATAACAGGTATTTACTTGAACAGAGGGTAACTTAAGACTGACGTACAGAAGCCTGCTATGGCTTGAAATACAGGGGTGGTCACTGCCGGTACTGCAGTATAGAATCAGTTCTTCTCTTAAAAGGTACATACACAACAACAACCATGCACATGGAAAAACCATTCTTGAAATGATGTTGGAGAGATAATTGCTTGAAACACAGTTCTTGATAGTCAACAGATAGAGTTAGTAGGTCAGTCAGAACTTTCCCCTCACAATTAGGAGAAGTTATTTTCTCCACAGCAAAACGTACCTTTCCCAATGGACAGTTTACTGTACGCTTGTTTAAAATTGGAAAAAATGTGTTTCCTGATAACCTCAAGGTACTTGTGCTGTTTCAACCAGTTCTGCCTGAAACAGGACAAGTTCGTTTTCTGTTCCGCTCCCCCATACACTTACAGCATCGCGAGACAATGGGTGCAATTAAGTATCAAATTACATCAGAATTTACTGCACTAAAAAAAGAGCAGCATGGCCTAGAGCTAGTGAATTCAACAGTTTGAAGGAGCCAACGATGTTAAGGCACCTGGGGTTAATGACTAATGCTATTTTATGCCTCCCTGGCAATGTGCGAGTGAGCCACATTCAACACCATTACCTCATTCATAACAACTAGAATATGCAGGCTACTCAAATTGGTTTCTTCCAAATTTGTGGAGTAAGTGTGCATGCCCAGGCATGCATTCAGTGCACCACAAGTCACACACATGCTTGCATATGTGTAGAAGCGCTCTTAAGTTTTGGGGAAAACTGGAAAACCCAATGGCTGCAACATAACAAAGGTACAATAAAATAAAAACAGAAAATGCTGGAAACACTCAGCAGGTCAGGCAGCATCTGTGAAGAGAGAAACAGTTAATGTTTCAGGTCGATGACCTTTCATCAGAACTGAAAAAGACACATTATGGCCTAGAAATTCGGTGGGCTGCGCCACCAGTTAGCGCCTAAAGAGGGCACTCAGTGGCTTTAGCGCCACTGGCCGCGCCTCCAGCGATATTTAGCAGGGCGCTAATGGCGGCGTTAGCCTGTAGCGCTGCGCCGCCACCGATGACGTCATTGGTGTGCGCAGCGCCCCGATCGCGATATTTGGTCGCACCCGCCTCTAACGCCGGTCGCAAATCGCGCCCGGTTCACGGGGCCTACCTGTGGCGGTAGAGGCGCAAATTAAGGTGGAGGTGCGGGGCGGCCATTTTTTCAGTGGCCGCCTGCCAGCACCTCCGTCCCCGGCCTCCTGATCCCTCCCACCCCCCCCCTCCGCCGGGCAGTGCCGGCTGTGTCCCGAGAGCCCGGCACTTCTCCTCGGTGCCAGGCTCTTTTGCCGGCACTCGCGATCGGTCATTGCGCTGGTGCAGGCCTCTCCCCCTTAAGGAGGGGCGGAAGGCCTGCAGTACCGCAGCGCCACACGCTGCGGCACGTTGCGCTGCGATATTCAGTTTGAGCGCCCCAAGAGGGACGCGGGGCGCCTCGAGCAGCGCCCCGCGTCCCTCTTGGGGCGCTCAAACTGAATTTCCGGCGGGCGCAACAGCTCCGTTCGCAGCGGTAATTCCGGCGCCCAGGCGAGCTTGGCGCCCTGTTTGCGGCTCCACCGAATTTCTAGGCCATTAAATCTACTTATGGTACATTCACGCTGCACCAGTTTAGCATCAGTGAAAAGATGAATCTGTTTCAGGCTGATGGTAAATTTGGAATTAAAATCGTGTGTTAAAGTTTAAAATGACTCCAACGCAAAGCAAGGCTCCAGTCAGCTTCACTCCACTCTGTTCCAGTGTCTGGTCAGGCCCCGACACTGTACTCAAGGTGCATTTACATACAACATAACCCCAGCGTTGGTCTGAAGCGAAACACCTTCAAACCAATTACAACTGCAGTGCAAGTACATTGCTCTTGTACAAGTCTACTGGTCCAGGAGGCAACCTCATGCCAATAGTTAGATGCATGGGTTTTTAATGTCCTTCATAAACACTGAACTATACTAGGGCCAAAGTGTTGTTCTAACACTGCTTTAGGCAAATCTCAGTAGGGAGGTCCTCTAGGTGTATGAATTTTGCACTAATCTTGCAAGAGCATAAATTTGCCGTGAAAAAAAAGTGATACAATGGCACAAGTCTCTCATGATGTTAATTCAGATCACTATACCCTTTGGCCCAGTAAATAACACAAACCATTGCCCTGTTTCCAAATAAAAAAATGTTGGATATACAGGTCAGTCAGCATCTGAAAAAAGACGACATAGGTTTAGGCTTCTGGTTGAAACCCAAAACTGAAGGACAAAAAGACAGAACAACCTCTTAGTAAAAATACAAACAGAAAATGATAGAAATACATAGATCAGTCAGCAACTGTACGGTAAAAGACAAGTTATGACATTCTGGGTCTGCATCTCAAACTAAATCATCAGAACTGAAGACTGACACCTAAACAGGCACGTTGGTAAAGTGGGGGTGGGGAAAGGAGATGAGTGGAGAGAGATCCAGCAAATTCTTCAATCACAGAGGCAGTGGGTTAAATGACCTGCAAACTGCTTTAATAGAAAACAGATGGTGTAAAAGAGCAGTGAGAAAATGCAAAAGATGTCCATACACACACAGGTATCTTTATTTTTCCTTTTTTTCTCAAGCCTGTGTCTACAAGCCACATTTTGCTATTCAGCCCCAATAGAGTGAACAGCAATTTTACTGATATGATAAATACTTCCTTTTCAAACAAAATTAGGTTCACAAAAATATTATAAATACACATGTATATATTTTATGTTAATTTGAGAATTATTAAAAACCAATACCACAATCTTGAAATTGTCAGTACGTTTCACATAAAAATCTAGGGCTCAGGTGAATAATTGGAGTCTGTTAAACACTTCTGCTTGAATCTGCCTTGATCTTACCGGTTTCCACTGTTGAACCTCTTCTGCCAGCTGAAGCATTCAAGCTTCAGCATCGCTTACAGATAAAGCTTCAAAGTTCAAAATGATAGCTTAGTTATTGTCTTCTCAGTTTATTCACCACTGGGCACTTCAGCAGTTTATGCAACACACCCACTATTTCTTAGCCTTTACTTGAAACTTTGCATTTAACCTAAAAAACACTTTGAATTGTCAGTACTATAGAAGGTAAAGACACCAAGGTATGGCTATATCTATTACTGCGGTAAAATAGGACAAACTTAGTGTATTGCACAGGCAAAACAGCTTTTGAATTATACTCTGAAAAGTCGAGACTTTGGATGCAGTGAAAAAGATTTAGTAATCAAATAAAAGTCTGTTGACAGAAACACAAATTCTCGTTAAGATGCTAAATAAGAGTATTTTGTGACTGTGACAATGGTAAACCATCCCTCCTCGTCCTTCTTGACTTGTCTGCAGCCTTTGACACGGTTGACCACTCCATCCTTCAACACCTTTCCACCGTCGTCCAGCTATGTGGGACTGCACTCGCCTGGTTCCATTCTCATCTATCTAATCGTAACCAGAGAATCACCTGCAATGGCTTCTCTTCCCGCTTTTGCATCGTTACCTCTGGTGTCCCCCAAGGATCTATCCTTGGCCTCCTATTTCTCATCTACATGTTGCTCCTTGGTGACTTCATCCAAAAACATGTCAGCGTACATGTGGAAACTGATGCCAACACCCAGCTTCTACCTCACTACTTCTTCTCTCGACCCCTCCACGGTGTCTGAATTGTCAGACTGCTTGTCCGACATACAGTTCTGGATGAGCAAAAATTTCCTCCAATTAAATATTGGGAATACCGAAGCCATTGTTTTCAGTTCCCGCCACCAACTCCATTCACTAGCCATTGACTCCATTCCTCTCCCTAACATCTGTCTGAGGCTGAACCACACGGTTCGCAACGTTGGTGTCATATTGGACCCTGAAATGAGCTTCCGACCACATATCCGCAGCATAACAAAGACTGCTCAAGCTTTGGTGGTCGTGTCTTCTGTTGCCTAGGCCCGAAGCTCTGGAATTCCCTCCCTAAACCTCTCCGCCTCTCTACCTCTCTTTCCTCCTTTAAGACCCTCCTTAAAACCTACCTCTTTGACCAAGCTTTTGGTCACCTGCCCTAATTTATCCTTATGTGGATCGGATCGGTGTCAAGTTTGTTGTCTTAAAATACTCCTGTGCAGTGCCTTGGGACGTTTTACTACGTTGAAGGTGCTATATAATTACCCGAAACGTCGACTCTACATTTCTCTCCACGGATGTTGCCTGGCCTGCTGAGTTTTTCCAGCATTTTCTGTTGTTATTTCTATATAAATACAAGTTGTTGTTGTTGAGTATTGATGACGCTCTGCATATCTTGTGTCATCAGTCTGTGATATCGGTATGCCGTCTACTAACATAACAAAAACATTAGCATCTCTAGCTACAGTTATATCCAATCTCAAAGTGTGCAGCTAGACCACTTACTAAATTCATAAAGACAACCTACACAGGTCAGAAGGCCACAGGTTTGAACTCCAGTCGCTGCTGAATTAGCTGATCTCAGCCAGAGCAGCAGGTCTGATTACTGCAATTGGTTCACCGTCCCCGAGCTAGGAATAGGAGATTACAAATCCTCTTCCTAATGTAAAGTCTGTGTATCTGGATACGAAACAAGGACAGAAGTTGTGGTGCCTGCCTAACAAAATCGCGTTGCCTATCAATACGCATCATTTAGGATCACACATGAAGAATGGCCACCTTGTGCAAGGTACTAGAGGGCACCAGGTGCCCCTTAAACCGTACCCTACGGGTGTCATCAATGCCATGAGGTGCAGGGGGAGAAAATGCTGCTTACATTCCTTAATTGTATAGTATATGTTGTCATAGTTAGCCTAACTCCTGTGTGGTATCAAACCAGATGTAAAAAATGCCCAGCATCGCCCCTGAACCTCCTGCGCACTTTTGAAAACTATCTGCAATTGCTGACCGCACTGTCTAAACATTTAAAATGGCATTTCTGGGATAGAAGTTCTACACGTGCATGTTTAGACACACGTGCAGAGTCCCTACTGAGCAGCCCAACTGAAGTTTCAGTCGGTGTAAACAGGTTCATACTTGACTTAAACCCAGACTGCAGCTAAATGCACCCTTACATAGCTTGGAAAGTTAAACTCTACATAGATGCTCTCAGGTTGCAATATATTTGATATAATGCTGGAAAGCTCATTTCCTATGTTTAAAAAGAAGAGCTGCAGGTTTTATTTTTCTGAACAATTTTAAATATAGCACATTCTTATTGGTTGGGCATACAAAGGTATTTATATAGACTGCGAACACATCTGTGGACCAGGCCTTCCAATTATCTTCACTGCACAAGGCATTATGATGGAGAGGCAAAGGGCAAGAAGGAATATATATTATAATAAATAAATACTATAGAATTAAAAAAATATATATATATATATATTATATATATATATATATATATATTTATGAAGAGTGCTTTTCTGCAACTCTTCAAACTCTTAGCTAAAAAATAAATGTTGAAATAACTTTAGGAAATATATAGAGACAAAGCAATTAAGTAAGCCTGTCCTTAATCTGCAGTGAAAACAGTACAAGAGTAATAAAACGATAGTTCTGTCTTAGCAGTATTATGAAAGTTGCCAAGGCAGCACACATCTTGTAGTTATCGGAAAGGTTCAAGTTACCAAAAGTTAAAAGTAAGGCAACAAAACTTCAAGAAACTTTTGCATAAGTAGGTTTCTAACTACGAGTCATACTGAAAAACCTGTGCCCTCTTTCCCAATACATTTGCATGACCTTTCAAATAACACCCGTTTGGATTACTCCCTAATTTCTGAATACTATGTTGAAGAGCAAACGTGCACTTTTGAACCTTTCATGACATAGAATGGTTACAGCATAGAAGGAGGCCATTCGGCCAGTCGAGCCCATGCCGGCTCTCTGCAAGAGCACTTCAGCTAGTCCCACTCCCCGGCCCTTTCCCCGTAGCCCTGCAAAATGTTTTCCTTCAGGTACTTATCCAATTCCCTTTTGAAAGCCACTGTTGAGTCTGCCTCCACCACCCTTTCAGACAGTGCATTCCAGATCCGAACCACTCGCTGCGTAAAAAAGTTTTCCCTCATGTCGCCTTTGGTTCTTTTGCCAATCACCTTAAATCTCAAAGGGCTTAACAATCAACTAAGTACTTTTGCAGTCTAGTCACTGTTGTAATATAAGGAAACAATGGCAACAAATTTGCAAACAGCAATGAGCTAAATGACCAAACAATCTGTTTTTGGCTGTTGAGGGATAAATGTTGGCAAGGACACCAGGAGATCTCCCCTGCTTTTCTTCAAACAGTGCCACAGGATCTATTACAGCCACCAGAGGAGGCTGATGAGGCCTCAGTTTAACATCTCATCCAAAAGACAACACCTCTGACAGTGCAGCACTCCCTCAATACTGCACTGAAGTGTCAGCCTAGATTACACGCTCAAGTCTCTGCAGTGGGGCTTAAATCCATGACCTTTCAACTCAAAGACAACAGTGCTACCTCTAAGCCAAGATTTCTCCAGAGATAGTCAGTCAGTCATTTCAGGGAGGATTTCACATCATCAGTGCAGCACACTTTATTTGGATTGATATGCTGTAACACGGAATATTACAGCGTCACTATAGCAAAATGCTACGCTCATAAATTCTGTCTGTAATCATTAGACAATTAGTCACAATAGCCTATTTTTCCACCAAAATGTTTTCATTTTATGCAGAAACTGCACAATTGGGCAATAAACAGAAAAAATACCAGGGATCACTGGATGCAATATTTATCCAAAAGTGGAACTAACAAAAAGATGCACGAGTGACAAAATATGAGCTCAATGTGGCATTGGGCATTCCTATTGGGTATGTATTATATCCAAAGGTTTGCCATGAAACACAAGCAATATATTTTGGAGCTTAACCGATGTCAGTAAACAGTTAAATAAATAGTAGTAAATGACTAATTAAGGTAACGCTGCACGAGTGAGATCATGAGGCCATAGAAGACAAAAATGGTTTAGAATACAGGAAACTTCGCGATATCCGGCACCGACGGGACCGGCGTGATGCCGATCTATGAAAACTTCCGGACAGACCAGCGCTAATGTTGAAGGATAGAGGTTTTCATCTCCGTATCAGACAACAAACACTGTTGCTTAGCAACAGCTTGTAAACAGTTGGCCCGTACCTTGGAAGCGTCTCTGTAGCTTAGCAACAGCTTCAGAGAGGCTTTCCAGAGACTGACTGTTTAAAAAAATGCTAGAAGAAAAAAAAAGAAAAAAAACCTAACAAAACGGCTGCTGATTTCTGCCATTAGATCGAGGTTTCCGGACATACAACCTCCAGATAAACCAAAGTTTCCTGTACATGTATGTAAACGCACAAAGTGTGGTGAATAAGGTTGGTGAGCTAAAAGCACAATTAGCCGTGTGGCAATATGATGTTGTGGCAATAACGGAAACATGGCTTAAAAGCGGTGAGGACTGGGCACTTAATATTCAAGGGTACAAGGTGTTCAGAAAAGACAGGGAAGGAAAAGAGGGAGGTGGGGTGGCAGTGCTGATTAAGGAAGACATTGTAGTGTTGGTAAGGGAAGATGTTCTTGAGGGGGCAAAGACAGAATCCATTTGATTAGAGTTGAGGAACAAAAAGGGTATGATCACGCTATTGGGGGTATTCTATAGGCCTCCAAATAGCGAGAGGGAGGTAGAGGAGCAAATCTGCAAGGAAATCGCAGAGCTATAGAGTGGTGATATTGGGGGACTTTAATTACCCAAATATCGATTGGGATAAAGGGAAAGGAGGGGGAGGAATTTCTGAAATGTGTTCAGGAAAATTTCCTTGACCAGTATGTTCTTGGTTCAACTAGGAAGGAGGCATTGCTGGATCTGGTGCTGGGGAATGAGGTGGGCCAGGTCGACCGAGTGTCTGTGGGAGAACACTTGGGTACGAGTGATCATCGTATCATAAGATTTAGATTAGCAATGGAGAGGAGCAAGGAACAATCTAGAGTGGAACTTCTAAACTGGAATAGGGCTAACTTCAATGGGATGCAAAAGGATCTAGCCAGGGTAAAATGGAACCAAAGACTGACAGGAAAAACTGTAACTGAACAAGGAGTGATCTTTAAGGAGGAGATGTTCCAAGTACAGGCTAGGTACATTCCAACAAGAGGGAAGGGTAAGGGAACCAAAGCAAGGGTCCTTGGATGACGAGGGAGATAGAGAAGATGATGAAACAAAAAAAGGGTGTATGATGCGTGTCAGGTGAATTCTTCAAGGGAGAACCAGACCCAAAAACAGTAAGTTGAGAGGGGAAGTGAGGACGAAAATAAGATTGGCAAAAAGAGAATGAGAGCAGAATGGCGGTTAACATAAAAGGGAACTCAAAAATCTTCTACCAGCATGTAAACAGTAAGCGGGTAGTAAGAGGCAGGGTGGGGCCTATTAGGGACAAAGGAGGTGATATATGCTTCGGGGCGCAGGGCAAGGCTAGAATACTCAATGAGTACTTTGTATCGGTGTTTACTAAGGAGGTGGATGCTGACAAAATATCGGTAGAAGTGGAAAAGGTAGAAGCAATGGAAGGGGTGAAAATTGATCGACAGGATGTACTAGAAAGGCTGGGTATGCTTAAGAGTGGATAAGTCACCTGGTCTAGATGGCTTGCATCCCAGGTTGCTAAGGGAATTGGGGGAGGAGATAGCGGAAGCGCTTGCCATAATTTTCCAATCTTCCCTCGATGAGGGGGAGGTGCCCGAGGATTGGAACGTGGCAAATGTGACACCATTGTTCGACTGCAACAGGACATAGAAAGGCTAACAGAATGGGCAGACAAATGGCAAATGGAATTTAATACAGAGAAGTGTGAGGTGATGCATTTTGGCAGAAGGAACAGGGAGAGGCAATATACACTTAATGGCACAGTTTTAAAGAGTGTGCAGGGACAGAGGGACCTGGGAGTTAATGTGCATAGGTCCCTGAAGGTGGCAGGACATATTGAGAGAGTGGTTAGCAAAGCATATGGGATCTTGGGCTTCCTAAATAGAGGTATTGAGTACAAAAGTAGAGAAGTTATGCTGAACTTTTATAAAGTGCTGGTTTGGTCACAACTGGAGTATTGCATCCAGTTCTGGTCACCACACTTTAGGAAGGATGTGAAGGCCCTTGAGAGGGTGCAGAGGAGATTTACCAGAATGGTTCCAGGGATGGGGGATCTTAGCTACAAGGACAGGTTGGAGAAGCTGGATTTGTTTTCATTAGAGCAAAGGAGGTTGAGGGGTGATTTGATAGCGGTGTACAAGATTATGACGGGTTTGGATAGGCTAGACGGGGAAAGACTGTTCCCACTAGTTGATGGTACAAGGACTAGGGGACGCATATTCCAGGTTTTGGGCAAGAGATACAGGGGGATGTGAGGAAAAACTTTTTTACGCAGCGAGTGGTGAGGACCTGGAACTCACTGCTGACAGAAGTGGTGGAAACGGAGACACTCAATGTTTTCAAGGGGAGACTGGATAGGCACTTGAGGGAAATAAACTTGCAGGGCTACGGGGATAGAGCAGGGAAATGGGACTGACTGGATTGCTTCACAGAGAGCCAGCATGGACTCGATGGGCCAAATGGCCTCCTTCTGTGCTGTAATGACTCTAAGACATGATATTAGTTCTGTGGTTGCTATAGCTAGGACTGTTTAACTGGTTAGTTTAGACTTTCTGTCCATTGATTAAAATATGGTTGCTAGGGTAATGTCCGAGTAGCAGGCGGTTGAAGGAAATTTAACAGTGAACACTTAGTTTTGCCCAATTATGGAGAAAAAGGACCTTTTACAAACACCATCTCCAAGTTGAGCAATGCAGCTTATGGTATAAGAAGGTCCTTGATCAAGAGACATGGGATAAATGATGACCTGGTAATTACAAGCAATAAAGCTGCAAATGAGTTCTGTCAGTGCCACAAGTGGGATATAGATTGCATTCCAAAATGTCTCAACATTTTCTGCTTATACTGTCATGTTAGGCAGGCAAGAACTTAAAATACAAGCCTAATATAATTTTCATTTAAAATGGGAGCTAAATTGATGCTTGGTAATGTCACTGTGCGCCACAATCTTTACCCAATGTTTTGGTTTTCTAAGAAATATAAATATAATTTGTTTAAACATATGTCTAAATCTGCCATTAATAGTTTTGCCAAAGAAAATATTAATTGATCAATCAAGTTTGATAAAGGACCACAAATATTTGGAGCTATTTAAAGACAAATATGTCTGATCAACTGTCAATTTTTTTTTTTTTTTTTTTTTTTTTTTTTTTAAATTGCTTTTTGGTGGTGTTAGGTGAGGGATAAATATTGGCCAAGAAGAACTTCTCTGATTTTCTTCAATTAGTGTCACAGGATATTTTACCCCGACCCGAGTGGGAAGAGAACGCCTCAGTTTAATATCTCATCTGAAAGACAGCACTTCCAATGGTATTGGGTACTAGGATTCTTTAAAAGTACTTACAGGAAACTCTTTCGTATCCGGCACTGACGGGACCAGGATGGTGCCGGTTGATTAAAAATTCCGGATAACGGAGAGGTATATCTACCGAGGCTATTTTTAACAAACAAAAATAATCAAGAAACGTGCAGTATAATTGGGTACTCACCTACAGAATGTTGTGTTAAATGGATGGTGGAATGTGCTTAATTAAGTACAGTAATGCCAGTTGAGGGTAAGCCATAACTCTCTAATTACTTAACAGTAAAACAAAACTTATAAACGACTGTATACTGTAGTTTTCGGAGTGAGAATTTTGCCGGTTATTAGAGAATTCCGGATATTTAGGTGCCGTTTAAACGAGAGTTTCCTGTATTTACACCCTTTGAATCCTAACACCACACCTTATACCTGATGGTTGCGATGCTCAGGTAATTATCACTCAGATTGGGGTGCGAAAAACTTACCAAAAATGTATCATCTAAAAATTGGCATAGCACATTACGCAACCGCACAAAAAAAACCATACCTAATGTTTTTTTGTTAGAAGAAAAATGATTTTCACGACTTGAATTAATATTGTAAAGGAGAGTGCCTAGAAAATCAATTATATGCATATTGATTTGAGTGTCTTGATATTAATATTGGCCGTCTGACAACAATAATTATTTTCGTAATTACACTTTTCAATTCTGATTGTTTCCATAATTTTGCAACTAAAGGGCCATTCGTTCACCCAGCCAATGTTCCTGTAAAATGGGTTTTCAAAAAGGAAAAAAAAGCATTAGACACATCTTAGGAGTGAAGGCTTGCCATTCGCAGTACTTAGGCTTCTTTTCACCACTACCAACCACCTCAAGTATAGTTCAGATGTCCTATCAATTGTTGTGACAGATTTGGTCAGAGGTCATCATGAAACAGAGAAAGTCAATGAGGAGGTCAGTCCAAAGAATGATAATATATTTTGGATTGATTTAAGTCAAAGCAATTTATTCCAGTATACATGATGAAAAACGACACATTAAATCACTATTCTCAGTGGCTCAAAACCACAGCAGAGCAGCTAGCTGAAATTTGTGTCTTGTATACCAGAGGAAAATGAAAGCAAAACTAACTGGGGGAAAAAGTCTATGATTGAAGTGTAAAAGATCATCCTGTAATACCACTGCTGCAATCCAACAGATAGAATCCGTCTCTCAAACCAAACTCTGTGCTATAACCTACATGCAACCCTGAGGGGGACAGAGAGCAGCATGCCTAAAACTACTAATACAGGTAAAACAGCATAGTCTTTCTAGTAAGGCACTCAAAAGATTTGTACTGAACAAGGAAATGCACTGTATCCTCCCCTGTAGGATACCGATGGCTATCATTTAAAAATATCACAATAGCTACTGATTGCTTTGCTCTACTAAATGAACCCAGTGATCACAGTTATTAAGCACAACTATCTAGCCAGTGCTAGCAGGAAAGTGGACTGATAAGAGGATTAGGATTTCAGCAACTTTGCAGTTTCTCTTAATGTCGTCAATGCACAATACAGTATATGTGAAGCGAACAACAAGTTGGGGGGGGGGGGTGGGGGAAGCTACAATGCAAAATACATTCATACCTTTTTCCACTATAGCAAATAAGATGGAATATATTATAATTTGACTTAAAATATAGAAAGTAGATTATTTCAGTTTAATAAGTAGTATATAGCGCACAATTTTGTTAACAAGTTTTATTTATTATTGTAATGCACCAGTGCTTCACACTCAGAGCGTTACTCTCATATTTTGGGATTTTCTATCCATTTTTTCCACAGAAAAGTTTTGAAAAAAATACATTTTTTTTTAAAGCAGAATATACTCAAACAAGTTTAAAACGGCTCAGCGACAATAGGTATTCAAGATGTTAATGTGTTATCTTTGATGTAGTTTCCCATACACTGTAAATAATAAGCAATGCATTAGCCTGTCTCAACAATCGAAAAAATGCTGCCACTGTGTTGCCAGGTCTATAATCCCTTTCGGGTTATGATCAGAGGGCGATAAAACACACACAGACAGAGATACTGGCGGGCTTTGAAACAGAAAGCAATGAGGCACTCTAGCCCAGCAAAGGCTAGCATACAGATGGTAGTCAGGAATTATTTTGTTTAAGTTATGCAAGATGACCCACTTATAGGGGGAGGCATAGCCTGTTCATTCTTTGGTATTAAGCAAAGGCAAGTTGTATTTGATTGAAATAAGTGAATCTGGTCATAAATGTTTCTCTGTACGTTTGAGTACTGTGAAGTAAAGCAGCTTCAATGAATCATATCTGGCCTCATTTCACCAAGTGTTTGCTCGGGCTAGAAGAATACAAATATCTATTTCAAATCACAAGTGGGTGCTACTTTCATCACAGTCAGTATGGGCACTTCCCAAAAAGTAGACTCAGACCACTTACTACTGTACCCAAAAGAATATTCAACAAAAGATTCTAAACATGTAACAGTCATGTTCTGCAAAATAATCCCTTACAGCCAATTTTCCCAGAAAAAAATCAGTTTGTCATTCAGTTCTGCGTCAAAAGTACAGAATTAAAAAAACATTTCCTGTTTCAGTGGACCTGATCTCATTTAGGATCATAACACTGGATCTATTATACGTTTCAGGTAAAGTCATGAATGTAACCATCAGCATTTCAACCCATGTGTCAGCTTGCCAACATGCCAAAAGGTTTTTTTTTATTGGGACTGAAAGTTGTCACTATCAAAGGTGGGATTGGAGCCTGTGAAAATGAATCAGATGGGTTCGTCAGTGTGACTGGAGACAGACAGAACTAATGTTCCCTGTAAGTTGCGCTTTGTTCTGTGCAGCCGGTTTCTTTTAATGCGTGGTCCCTTTAAATTTCTGCATATGCGCGGTATTTACAATACAAAAGCCAGTGAGCAGCCTGTGCGGGACCGTCCAGATTACTGCGCGATTGCGCTCACTTCAGCAGGAACATTGGTCAGAACCAATTACTTTCTCCTGCTGGCTGCACACCAACCTGAGACAGAAATGTTTTCAGATCCTTGGCTTTATAAATAGAGGCAGAGAGTACAAAAAGCAAGGAAGTTATGGTAAACTTTTATAAATCACTGATTAGACCTCAGCTAGCGTAGTGTGTCCAATTCTGGCACCGCACTTTAGAAAGGATGTCAAGGCCTTGGGAGAGGGTGCAGAGAAGATTTACCAGAATAGTATGAGGGATGAGGGAACGCAGTTATGTGGAGAGACTAGAGAAGCTGGGATTGTTCTCCTTAGAGCAAAGGTGGTTAAGGGGAGATTTATCAGGTGTTCAAAATTATGAGGGCTTGTGATAGAGTAAATAGGGAGAAACAGTTTCCACTGGCAGGAGGGTCAGTAACGAGAGAACACAGATTAAAGATAATTTAAAAGCCAGGGGGAGATGAGGAGAATTTTAACTCAGAGTTTATATGATCTGGAATGTGTGGTGGAAGCTGATTAGATAGTAACTTTCAAAAAGGGAATTGGATTAGTACTTAAAAATGAAATATTTGCAGGGCTAAGGGGAAAGAGCAGGGGAATGGGACTAACTGACTAGCTCTTTCAAAGAGCCAGCACTGGCACGATAGGCCGAATGGCCTTCTTCTCTGTGCTATATGATTCTATGAGCTGATTGGCATTACTGCAACTCTCAGAAACAAAGTTATATAGAACAAATGAGCTAATAAAATGCAGCTTTTGAAAACTATTATTTTCCTCAAAATGAACTTTCTGGCACATGCTCAAGTGTTGTCTTATTCAACGGTTTATTCTGTTCAAAACTTGCAGTGCTTTTTTTGAGACAAGGAAATGATCCCTGATGTGAATGCACCAACTGGTTTTTTTAGTATACCTTTCTTTATACTGTACTTGTGGCATTGTCAGAGTTGGAAATAATAGGGAGTGGGGATAAGTTTCGCTTAAAAAAAAAATTCCCATATTTAGGATTATAGTACAATGTACTATTGTAATGTGGATCATTGACCCTTTTATCACTGGAAAGTGCTGTACTAGACCAGGAAAGACTATGCAGTCCATATGGCCAGTCCCCAAAACACACAATTATCCATTCCCTTAAAAACTATCAATCTTTCCACACTATCCACCTCCCTGGGCAGACTATTTCACAAGTGTGTAAAGTAGTTGAACTGTATGTGCATTATCCCTCTTCTAAGCTTGAGCCCACGTCACCTGGTTGTAGAGCATGTGGTAATCGCAAACATATCAGGGATCAACTTATCTATTCCCTTAAGCACCTTTGAATACTTGAATAAATCCTGAGCCTTCTCTTCTCCAGTGTAAACAATCCCAACTTCTGTAGCACTTGGGTCACGTTCTGCAATTGGGAAAGTCATTTTCAGTTTGTTTAAGCGCTCATGGTAAAGGTCCCTTTGTTGCCATGGAGTAATCTGGGAGAGAGCACACAGCAGATCCACGAGAGGCAAGAAATTATATTAATCATCAAACTGCATTAGATTAAAAAATCCAAGACCAGAGGTCAGTCAGGTCCACCTGCAAACATGAAATTTAGCTTCCCATACTTGTTCCCACAAACTGCATTTTCTTGCAGTTAGATTTTCTTTAAAAAAAAACCTGTAGTGTGTAATAATTATTTCCAGTACAGGAAAATAGTGAGCCAGATGCCATTGTGAGCTAGTTTTTCTAGTAACTCAGAATTCACTAGCAGTTGTGATTATTTTACATGCATGTTGTAAAAGATTTTAGTTCAGGAATGAACAATGTAGCTGGGGTTAGAATTCAATGAAAGGAACAAGGCCCTGTGAAGTAGTATTGAAAACCCTCCAACTATTTTTTTCATATTTAATACATAACACTTCCAGGATAATTATAGTAAATTGCATCAAATAAATTGTCAAAAAGCTAAATGTTCTCCAATGTGAGGGCATGCTCCAAGACCTTATGAGAAAATAAATAAGCATTTCACAACTTTCAAGTCACAAAACCCAAAAGGTTATTAAATATATAATGATATGAAAATAATAACTGTTTAAGCCATTCACCATGCTGATTCCCTGGAAAATTTTAAAATGCTCATGTATTGGGTTCACAGAAATAATCTGGAGTTGAAGTTCCAATCTTTTACCAATTGTTTCCATTAATCTTCCCTTGAAAGATGCTGCATTTCTTAGTATGCACAATACATGCATCATCTTCCACATACCTTACAAGCATGTTAGTTACATAAATAGAATAGCCAATCTAAAATTATTCCATTCTATGTTCCATACAATATATTGATTTTGTGAACATACTTCCTTATATACTGTTAATGCCATTTGTATTGAAAGCACAGAAATGAGTGGTTAGGTGTTTCACATATACAGTACATATATCCATTCACTGGAGCAGATAAGGCAACATACCATCCCACAAAACCAACAGGCACTATGGCACTTCATGGAACAGATAGGTACTATACCACTCGACAGAGCAGATAAGTCTTACACTATTAATTGGAGCAGATTAATCACTGTCATTTATTGCAACAAGTATTACGTTATTTATTGGCGTGCATGGGTACTATACTCAATGGTGCAGATAGGCACTATGACACCCACTGCAGCAGATAGACATAAAAAGGGAGGTTAGAAATAATTCCTTACACAGACTATGGTTAGAACGTGGAATGTTCTACTATAAACTGTTGCTGAAGCAGAAGCCACCTTCTTTGTGTATAGGGAGTTAGATAGTTGTTTGTAAAAGGAGGAATATTAAAAAGGATGAGGAGCAAGAAATAGAGAATGGGATTAGATTAGGTATAGATTTTTAAAAATACCGGCACACACCTGATGAGCGAAACAGACTGTTTCTGTACTGTGCAGTCTATGATTCCATCTGCATATTTGAAGTTTTACTATCAGAAATGAAGGCCGTTTCCCTGTAGATCTGCCCATGAAAGCACAAGCGTGGATATGTGGAAAAATGAGCTCATTCCCAATGTTGCTGTGATTGACAGGAGAGGCGAAGCTGAGTGAGACATTTATCTAATGCAACACAAAAGCCATGAGAGAGAAAAAAATAATACAATGTAGAGGGAAATGACTGGGGCAGCTTGTTGGTGCAGTGCAATCTCATGCAGTGGTCCCAATGAAGGTGATGGGGGAAATAAATTCAAGCTAGCTCAATCTAGATATCAGCAGGCACACCTACCAGTCAATTGCAGAGCAAATCTGCAGGCAATTGGATTAGTTACATGCATGCCCAATCAGGTGAGAAATGATGCAAAGCCAGGGGAATTTTATACAGTACCATGTTTCCATTGCTCAGAACTATATTTTTGTCCTGGCTGTCAGTACTCTCAAAATGCACCACGTTTAAATTCTGAGATTGATTCCAGAGTACTGGCGACAGCATAACAACAACTGCATATGCAATGCTGTTTAGAAGTCTGGAAACCAAAACCAGAGAGAACTCCAGGTAAAACCTGGATGTGAATAAGGAATTGGTTAAAGAAAAGAAAGCATCCAGTTCAGGGAGTGATGTTTGGATGGGGGGGGGGGGGGGGAAAGAGAAAAAAGCACTGAGTGGAGTGTCCAGGGATCCTTCTGGGAGCCCCACTGTTCCTCTTGTGTTTAACCACTTGGGTTCAGAAACCCAATGCAAACCAGTAAAGAAATTCAATACATGTACGAGGTACCATGAAAGGAAAAGGAAGTGTTACAACATTACTATGAACGATGAAGTAATCAAAGGTGATGTGGAATGGAATCTGGGAGATTGCAGATTCAGCACAATTCCAAATAGTACAGCAGCAATAAACAAAACAAAACAAATGCTAAATTGTACTGCTAGGTCAGCTGAGTATTGTCTTCAGTTTTGGTTACCAAGATATAAAGGAAACATTCAAGCCACAAGGCTGACCTCCAGCATCAAAGAGTCCAGTTACTCAAAGACTGGAAAACTTGCTCTTTTAGCCTCGAAAGTAAGGGACTGGCAGTAGACTTTGCATAAGTATACAACATATTAAGCAGTATAGATAAGGTACATCCAGAGCAATACTTCAAGAAATGTCAGGATACTAGAACAAGGGGCCAATGGTTTAAAACTAATGAAAGGACAATTTAGGACCGGGGGTGAGGGGGAAATCACTTTACATTTAAGTGATCAACATTCACCTTGAAGTGGAGATCCATTCAAGGGACAACTGAATCACGTGATTGGAGGAAGAAAAAATACTATTGTTTTTTGCATCAATGAACTAAGATGGGCAGAATGGTTTCCCTCATTAGAATCTATCTTCTGCTCTCAACTTTCATTTTCTGCTGACTGACCTTCCCTGAGCCCAGCCGCAGCCAAACAAGTGGCAGAGATGTGGCAGGGCTCAGAGCCGTTTACACTGATTACTGGTGGCACTGTATCTCTGGCTACATGATAGCAAAACATCCAGAACTCTGCTTTTATCCTCACGCATGGCTTCGATAATCAACACTGGCTGCTCGACAGACATCACAGCAGTTAGCAACAAACAGTTAACAGTGGGATTATAGATGACTGTATAGCAAACATTCCAACACCAGTGCACATTCCCATATGCTGGAAGACAGCTCTTTACAGCTTCCAACAAACATGCGCATGTAAAGGTCACAGTGAAAGATAATAGTTAAAGTTTAGCAGACCAGTGATTTTTACAACTACAGATTTCGGTCACTGGTCCTGCTGTCCAGCGATTCTGAACCTTTTGAGTATTATGAAGACATTATCTTGTGAACAGCCTTGATCTAAGTGCAATCCAATATTACCCACACTTGTTTTGCAATATTTCCACCCACTATTTCAGAGATCATATTTTGAACTTTTTAATCCTTTAATCGTATTTAGGCACACAATTCATGCCTCGTAATTTAACCCTTTAAGCCCCAGTATCATTCTGGTAAATCTGCGCTGCACCCACTCCAAGGCCACACTGAACTGAAGTGCAGTGCCCAAAACTGAACACACTACTCCAGGTAGGGATTGACCAAGGCTGTGTAACTGAAGCATCATTTCCTCACTATTGAATTCCAACCCCCTCGAAATAAAGGCCAACATTCCAATAGCCTATTTGAACTTTTGCACTAACTTTTAGGTGATGTGTGTACACGGACACACAAATCCCTGTGCTCATCCAAAATATTCCAATTTGTCCAGATCCAAAGTGGATGATGACCTCATTTCCCCACACTGAACTCCATCTGCCATAGTTTTGCCCACTCACTTAGTCTGTCTCTTTGTAACTTTCTGCTCCCATCTACACAACCTACTGTGCCTCGTACCAAGTGTCATCTGCAAATTTGGATATACAACTTTATTCCTTCAACAAAGTCATTGATATATATGGTGAAAAGCTGAGGCACCAGTACAGATCCCTGGGGAACACCACTTGTCACATCCTGCCAATCAGATATTGAACCCTTTATCCCTGCTCTGTCTCCAGTCTCAAAAAACAATTACCAACCCATGTCACAAGATTACATTCAATACCGTGCGCTTTCATTTTTAATAATATAATCTCTTGTGCGAAACCTCATCATATGCCTTCTGGAAGTCTATATAGACAACCACCATAGACAAACCCCTAGCCACCATGCTAGTGACATCCTCAAAAAATTCAACTAGATTAGTCAGATACCCTTCACAAAGCCATGCCAACTTTTTTTGATCAGCTCATACTTATTCAAGTGTTCAGTCACTCGATCACAACTGCTGTTGCCGCAACTAATATTAAACTGACAGGTCTGTAGTCTTTATTTTCCATTATAGTCTCATCTGTATCTATCTTTAACAGGCCCACATTCCCCTTTACAACTCTGGTAACTTTTTAAAAAATTACTGTTATCCTTTGCAAGTTTTTTTTAAATAATCCCTTTTTGCACCTTGTTACTTTCTTTGTATCCCTTTGTTGCTTTTATAGCTCTCAAATGCCACTAGATTTCCACTTTTCCTAGCATTTGTGTAAGCCTTTTCTTTTAGCTTAATACTGTCTCTTACCTCATTTGTTGATCATGGTTCCTTAAATACACAAGTGGAGCTTTTGCCTTATAGGGGTATGTACTGGTTTTGTATCATACCAAATACATCTTTGAATATTTCCTACTGTTTGTCTATAGACTCACCCATTAACAGTTCAGCCCAGGTAACTGTGGCCTGGAATATTAAGCGCCCAGGCATATCCAGCTTGTAGCCAGGATTCCATAATGACTACATCATAGCCTTTACGCTGAATTTGTGCTTCGAACTCACTTGTTTTATTTCTTATATACTATCTGCAGAACTCTTATTTAGGTAACTGTCCCCACCCTGTCAATATGCCCTGCTGCTGTTTTTCCTTACACCTTTTGACTTACTTTGTGGATTTTCCCTTCCCATCCCCCTAACTAGTTTAAATTTTTCCCCATTGCTAGACTTACCCTTTCCGCAAAGACCCGTGTGCCTCTGAGGTTTAGGTGAAGTGACTGTCTGGGGAATTGCAATCTCAAACTTGGATCTGACCACTCTACCGTACGTTGGCGTCACCAGACGTGATCACGACAAGGTCAAGAAATCTTATTTATACAAGGAAAAAAACCAATTTACTGTTCATCCACAATGTGAATTATCCCAACACACTATGGATTACTGATGGGCACCCCACCCCTCCCTTTATAACACTGATGCACCATAGTCTCCAATACCTGCACATATTGTTTATGGTTTTCTCACTAATTGCATCCTTACAAACCACTATTAGACATTTTTGTGATGGCTCCAAAAGAAGGTGTTTTAAAGGACGTCCTCGGGTATATGAAATTATATCACCCAAACTTATAGTACATTCCTTTACTACCATATATCACTTGAAACTTAGTCAACATTACTAGTGTGCAAAATCGCTACAGGTCCTTCTTTTTATACCTCATGAAAACAACCGCCCAGCTAAAGAACACAAAGTTTAATATAACCGGTTAAGAAGCTGGGCTGTCTAGATACAAACAAGACATCTAAAGACACTTATTTTGGTGCATGGGCACCAAGAGATCATCGCTTAAACAAAGGTGTGCAACTTTAGTTTCATTCTTCAGCTTTTACTTCACCATGTCGCTGGTTTTTACTAGTTGAGGGCCATTAACAAAGAAGTCCACATACTCCAGTGACTTCAATGATTGTTGCCAAAAAAGTGAATATTTGTGTCACAGAATTCAACAGCATAGGCTTGACCTCCTTTATACTGGCAGGTGCATGGTATTATCATGATCAATGTAAAAGGACCTTTGGCCAAGACTCAAAAGAATTTAGAGAATTTCCTTTACAGCCTCACATCCCAAAACACTTAACAGCCAATTAATTACCTTTGAAGTGCTGTCACAGTTGCTTTTCAATTAAATGCTGCAGTCAAATTATACATGTCAAGGTACCACAAATAACAAATAAGAGAAAATGACCAGTGAATTAATTGGTTTTAGTAGTGTTGGTTAAGGGATGAATGTTGGCCGGGACACCAGGAGAATTCCCTGCTTTTCTTCAAACAGTGCAATGGGATCTTTTATATCCACTTGCTCAGGTAGATGGGGCCTCAGTTCAACGTCTCACCTGAAAAAGATACCACCTCCAAATGCAACATGACAACTCGCATTTATATAGCATCTTTCACCAAGAATAACATCCCAGAGAACTTCACAAAAGTGTAAGCAAAAAAATGGATGCTACGCAAAAGTAGATATTAGGAGCGGTGACCAAAAGCTAGGCTTTAAGGACGGTCTTAAAAGGAGGCGAGGCAAAGATTTTGAGAAGCAATTCAAGAGCATGGGTTGCAGGCACAGCTGCCAATGGTGGGCTAAGAGCAAATCTACACCTTACTGCATCTTATGATTGCTGCATTGGCAAAATCTCTAAACAATCAATTATCAATTGAGTAATTACTGACCTCAACTGCAATCAATCTAGATATTAAAAGTTATGCACATAGTACATATCATGCTTAAAATATGTTTGCACCACAGAACAGTCATACTTTACTGATTGGCTCACAAAAACACTGTCGCTATCCATTTTCTTCCCTGTCTCATCACATTGCTTGCAAACTTCTACTAGTGGCACATCAACGACCTTTCCATCATCATAAGGTCAAAAATGGGGATGTTCGCTGATGACTGCACAGTGTTCAGTGCCATTCACAACTCCTTAATGAAGCAGTCCATGCCTGCACGCAGCAAGACCGGGACGACATTCAGGCTTGGGCTGATAAGTGGCAAGCAACATTTGCGCCACACAAGTGCCAGGCAATGACTATCTCCAACAAGCAAGAGTCTAACAACCGCCCCTTGACATTCAACGGCATTTACCATCACTGAATCACCCACCATCAATATCCTGGGGGGTCACCATTGACCAGAACCTTAACTGGACCAGCCACATAATACTGTGGCAACAAGAGTAGGTCAGAGGTTAGGTATTCTGCAGCAAGTGTCTCACCTCCTGACTCTCCAAAGCCTTTCCAACATCTACAAGGCACAAGTAAGGAGTGTGATGGAATACTCTCCACTTGCCTGGATGAGTGCAGCTCCAACAACATTCAAGAAGCTCGACACCATCCAGGACAAAGCAGCCTGCTTGATTGGCACCCCATCCACCACCTTAAACATTCACTCCCTCCACCACTGGCATACTGTGGCTGCAGTGTGTACCATCTACAAGATGCACTGCAGCAACTCGCCAAGGCTCCTTCGACAGCACCTCCCAAACCCGCGACATCTACCACCTAGAAGGACAAGAGCAACAGGCACATGGGAACACCATCACCTCCAAGTCACATACCATCCTGGCTTGGAAGTATATCGCCGTTGCTTCATTGTCGCTGGGTCAAAATCCAAGAACTCCCTACCTAATAGCACTGTGGGAGTACCTTCACCGCACGGACTGCAGCAGTTCAAGGCAGCGGCTCACCACCACCTTCTCAAGGGCAATAAATGCTGGCCTTGCCAGCGACGCCCAGATCCCATGAACGAATAAAAAAATCCTGACGTCAATTAGAGGCCAGTTGCCGAGACAAGTTTCTGTAGATGGCAATTGCATGTAAATCTCCTTCTGCCCTTGGGAAATGCCTTCTCAAGGGCAACTAGGGATGGGCAATAAAATGCCCACCTTGTTAGTGATGCCCACATCCCAAGAATGAATACTAAAAAAATTAAGTTTAGAAAAGCAGGAAATGACTAGCTTTCTTTCCTTTAGTACTTCTGATGAAACATAGAAACATAGAAGACAGGAGCAGGAGTAGGCCATTCGGCCCCTCGAGCCTGCTCCGCCATTCAATGCGATCATGGCTGGTCATCCAAACTCAGTACCCTGTCCCTGCCTTCTCCCCATATCCCTTGATCCCTTTAGCCTTAAGAAATATATCCAACTCCTTCTTGAATATATTTAATGAATTGGCCTCCACTGCCTTCTGTGGTAGAGAATTCCACAGGTTCACCACTCCCTGGGTGAAGAAATTCCTCCTCATCTCTGTCCGAAATGACTTACCCCTTATCCTTAGACTGTGACCCCTGGTTCTGGACTCCCCGACCATCGGGAACATCCTTCCTGCATCCAGTCTGTCCAGTCCCGTTAGAATTTTATAAGTTTCAATGAGATCCCCTCTCATTCTTCTAAACTCCAGCGAGTATAAGCCCAATCGACCCAATCTCTCCTCATACGTCATTCCTGCCATCCCAGGTATCAGTCTGATAAATCTTCGCTGCACTCCCTCCATGGCAAGAACATCCTTCCTCAGATAAGGCGACTAAAACTGCACACAATACTCAAGGTGTGGTCTCACCAAGGCCCTGTACAACTGCAGCAAGACATCCTTGTTCCTGTACTCGAACCCTCTCGCTACGAAGGCCAACATACCATTTGCCTTCTTAACCGCCTGCTGCACCTGCATACTTACCTTCAGCGACTGGTGCACAAGGACACCCAGATCTCATTGCACTTCCCCTTCTCCCAATCTATTGCCGTTCAGATAATAATCTGCCTTCCTTTTTTTGCCACCAAAGTGGATAACCTCGCATTTATCCACATTATACTGCATCTGCCATGCTTCTGCCCAATCACCCAACCTGTCCAAATCATACTGGAGTTTCTCGGCATCCTCCTCACAGCACACACGCCCACCCAGCTTTGTGTCATCTGCAAACTTGGAGATATTACATCTAGTTCCCTCGTCTAGATCATTAATATATATTGTGAATAGCTGGGGTCCTAGGACCGATCCCTGCAGTACCCCACTAGTCACTGCCTGCCACTCGGAAAAAGAGCCATTTATTCCAACTCTTTGCTTCCTGTCTGCCAACCAGTTCTTTATCCAAGTCAGTACCTTGCCCCCAATCCCATGTGCCTTAACTTTACACGCTAATCCCTTATGCGGGACCTTATCGCAAGCTTTCTGAAAGTCCAAATACACCACATCCACTGGTTCTCCCTCATCTATTCTACCAGTTACATCCTCAAAAAATTCCAGTAGATTAGTCAAGCACGATTTACCTTTTGTAAATCCATGTTGACTTTGTCTGATCCTGTCACTGTTTTCCAAGTGCTCTGCTATTACATCTTTTATAATGGATTCTAGCATTTTCCCCACTACCGATGTCAGGCTTACCGGTCTATAATTCCCCGTTTTCTCTCTACCACCTTTTTTGAATAGTGGGGTAACATTAGCTATCCTCCAATCCATGGGAACTGTTCCAGAGTCTATCAAATTTTGGAAGATGACCAGCAATGCATCTACTATTTCTAGGGCCACTTCCTTAAGTACCCTAGGATGTAGATTATCAGGCCCAGGGGATTTATCGGCCTTCAATCCCGTCAAGTTCCCTAACACCATTTCCCTACAAATACTGATTTCTTTCAGTTCCTCCCTCTCATTAAACCCTATGTTCCCTGACATCTCTGGGAGGTTATTCGTGTCCTCCTTTGTGAAGACAGAACCAAAGTATGTATTTAATTGGTCTGCCATTTCTTTGTTCCCCATTATAAATTCCCCTGATTCTGACTGCAAGGGACCTACGCTTGATTTCACCAATCTTTTTCTCTTCACATATCTATAAAAGCTTTTACAGTCCGTTTTTATGTTCCCTGCAAGCTTACTTTCATACTCTATTTTCCCCCTCTTAATTAATCCCTTTGTCCTCCTTTGCTGAATCCTAAACTGCTCCCAATCCTCAGGTTTACTGCTTTTTCTGGCCAATTTATGTCTTCTCCTTGGATCTTATGCTATCCCTAATTTCCCTTGTTAGCCACGGTTGAGTCACCTTTTTTGATTTATTTTTATGCCAAACAGGGATAAACAAATTCTGTAGTTCATCCATGCGATCTTTGAATGTTTGCCATTGCCTATCCACCGTCAACCCTTTGAGTAACATTCCCCAATCAATCCTAGCCAACTCGCGCCTCATACCATCGTAGTTTCCTTTATTTAAGTCTCTGAGTCAACTACTTCACTCTCCATCTTAATGAAGAATTCTATCATATGATCGCTCCGACCCAAGGGGCCTCGTACAACAAGATTGCTAATTAATCCTCTCTCATTACATAATACCCAGTCTAAGATGGCCTGATCTCTAGTTGGTTCCTCGACATATTGGTCCAGGAAACCATCTCGTATACACTGCAGGAATTCCTCCTCCACAGTATTGTTACTAATTTGGTTAGCCCAATCTATATGTAGATTAAAGTCACCCATGATGACTGCTGTGCCCTTATTGCACGCTTTTCTAATTTCCCGTTTAATGCCATCCCCAACCTCCGCATTATTGTTTGGAGGTCTGTATACCACTCCCACTAACGTTTTCTGCCCCATGGTATTTCTCAGTTCTTCCCATACAGATTCCACATCATCACAGCTAATATCCTTCCTTTCAATTGTGTTAATCCCCTCTTTAACCAGCAATGCTACCCCACCTCCTTTTCCTTTTTGCCTATCTTTCCTGAATATTGAATACCCCTGGATGTTGAGTTCCCAGCCTTGGTCACCCTGGAGCCATGTTTCCGTAATCCCAATCATATCATATCCGTTTACCTCTATTTGCACAGCTAATTCAGCCACCTTATTACGAATGCTCCTCGCATTAAGACACAAGGCCTTCAGGCTTGTTTTTTTAACACTCTTGCACCTTTTAGAATTATTATTTACTGTGGCCATGTTTGATTTAAACACTTGATTTCGCTGACTGCCACCTTTGTTTTTCTCCTTCCTTTCTTTTGCTTCTATCCTTGTTTCCCTTTCCTCTGTCTCCTTGCTCAGGTTCCCAACCCCCCTGCCATTTTAGTTTAAACCCTCCCCTAGAGCACTAGCAAACACTCCCCCTAGGACATCGGTCCCGGTCCTGCCCAGGTGCAAACCTGTACTGGTCCCACCTCCCCCAGAACCGGTTCCAATGTCCCAGGAATTTGAATCCCTCCCCCTTGCACCATTCCTCTAGCCACGTATTCATCTGAAGTATGAAGTATATGAAGTATGACAGATGTATGCTAGACATGCATAAATTCATTAACAATACAATGGCCCGTACTTTCTGATAGGAGGCATCCGCACACAGGAAGCCTCCTATCGGAAAAAAATCTACGATCTTACCAGAGGGCTCCCAAGGTGCAGCCATTTCCGATCCTGGGCCTGTCCACAGTCAAAATGCGCAGGGCCCAAGTATCCCAGGGGCGCATGCAGTTCGCAAGCATCCCTGCGATCACGTGAGCCAATAGGAGAAGGGAATCTTCCTTCATACTTTTGACAGATAGAGGTGTTCAAAGTATGAATGGCGATCACCCCCAAAACACATCAAAATTAAAAAAAAAAAAATTTTAAATCACTTTAAAATGAGTTAAAATTACATTAAATTTTTGCTTAAAATATTTAATAGTTTGAAAAAAAAATTAAGTTTTTTACAGGGCTAAAAATAAACTTACTTTTTTTTAAAAAGTATTTTTAAATTGTAAATGAGTGAACAATATATTTTTTTAACTTTTTAAAACTCTTATGCTGGTAAAAGCAGGCCGTAAGATTTCTAAGGGTTTTCAGCAGGCGGAGGTTCTGCAGAAAGTGGAACTCCCCCCCTGCAGGGGTCCTTTTCTGGGGCAGGCGTCCGATCCGTCAAGAGGATTCTTGACAGATCAGAAATGCCAGTTTTCAGCGCATGTGCTTCGCACGCCTGAAACCGGCATTTCCGACGTCCCTACGGGTGTGTACATAGCGCGTACACACCCATAGGCATCAGAAAATACGGGCCAATATTTTAGATCAGACTGGTTTTCAGGTCGCAAAACAGAAATGAAGTGGTGCATGACTTAATTTCATGTGGGTCAGTGTTAGCTTTGCATCCCATACGGAAGTGGCTTATTATTAACTGAGTAGGCTTGATGTGGAGTAGAACATTAAAGCAAAACTCCTAGAATTGAACAATCATCTCGTGCCCAGTCTAAATTGAAAATGGCCAACTCTGAATGAAGTGGGCATACTTGTTTACCTCATGCATTCATTGTTATTGCTGCCAAGATCACAGGCGTGCAACCATGAAGAACAGCACAGCAATGTGAAGCAAATGCTTTTCTTCATGATTAGTCAACTGATATTCAAATAACAACATACAGTGGAAGACATATGGTGTTATTGGACTGACCCGGAGCTGAGCTTCCGACCCCATATCCTCTCCATCACCAAGACCGCCTACTTCCACTTCCGTAACATCGCCCGTCTCCACCCCTGCCTCAGCCCATCTGCTGCTGGAACCCTGATCCATGCCTTCATTACCTCTAGACACTACTATTCCAATGCTCTCCTGGAAAACCTCCCTTCTTGCACCCTCCGTAAACTTGAGCTCATCCAAAACTCTGCTGTCCATATCCTAACTCGTACCAAGTCCCATTCACCCATTACCCCTGTGCTTGCTGACCTACAATGGCTCCCAGTCCCGCAATCGCTCAATTTTAAAATTCTCATCCTTGTTTTCAAATCCCTCATGGCCTTGTCCCTACCTACCTCTGTATTCCCCTCTAGCCCTACATCCCTCAGATATCTCCACTCCTCCAATACAGGCCTCTTGTGAATTCCTTATTTTCATCGCTCCACCACTGGCAGCTGTGCCTTTAGCGGTCTAGGCCCCAAGCTCTGGAACTCACTCCCTAAACCTCTCCACCTCTCTCTCCTTCTTCAAGAAGCTCCTTAAAACATACCTCTTTTTGTCACCTGTCCTAATATCTCATGTGATAACGCTCCTGTGAAGCGTCTTGGGTCGTTTTACTACGTTAAAAGGTGCTATATAAATGCGTTTGCAATGCAAAGGTTGTGTTTATTCTATGATAATATACTGCATTAACTCAATGCTCCAGAAACTACTGGAAATTAACAGAACTTAAATTGCATCAGTTCTACCTATACATAACAGTAAAGTTACAACACACATGGAATGCTGTGTTCTAGCAAGGCTCAAAATTAAGAAATCGCTACCCATGAAAATAGATTCTTAGAACCAGAGGAATGCAGAGATCTGCCAACTCACTCAAGGCCCTGTACTATGTCAGCCTCTTCTGTACAGCATGGAACAAGAACCTCACACAGCAGTGGTGTAGCTTTGTGCCAGCTGCACTATGGTTGCTAGCAGGCACCAAAGGTTCATTACAGCACTTGCCAAATTCCAGAAGCTGGACAGTGATCGAGCGATGGGGCAAATTATGGTACATTTAGAGGCTCTCATTGCGGTTCTGAAAACAAATAGACAGGTTGACTTCACTTTGGTAAACCGACCAACATAGAACCAATGCAAGCTGCCAATGTTCCTCCAGCACCTTAGGTAACAGGTGGAACGTTGGCACCAAGTTAATCAAACTTGACTCAAAGGCAAAAGAACTGGTAAGCATCTATTTGTAGATGCCCCCATTTTTCATGCAGTATGATTTTTGCCACTCCCATTTGCAACATTTTATCTTTCCTGCCTCTTACAAAAGTACAGGATGTTCTTTCAATTCCTTCCTCCCCTCCTAACCACCCCCCCCCCCCCAGTCTCTGCACCTGCTTAATATGTTACATCTCCAGCTTTTTCCAGTTCTGATGAAAGGTCCCAGACCGGAAACGTTAACTCTGTTTCTCTCTCCACGGATGCTGCCTGGCCTGCTGAGTATTTCCAGCATTTTCTGTTATTATCTATTTGTAGAGTTCATTTCAACTTGATATTTCAGATACAATTTGAATTCATTCCAATGTGTATTTGTCCATACAGGAACAGGAAAAGTCAACCTTATCTCCCGCAACAATTACAAAATTTGAGCCCTATTCTAGCATTTGCGACAAGCGATTGGGACAAAGCAGTACCAATTAATATTACTGGGGTGCAAATTCAACTGGAAGTAAATGGATGGATACACACAACTGTGGTTTACTGAAAAATAAATTGCTGCGTGACACTGGGTATGTTATGTCGGACCAATTCACTCAGTGGCTTATTTTTCCAGAGGCGACTCCTGTCACGCACCTTGTTTATGCTACATACCGACTGATGGGTGTTTAATTATGTTATTTTTAAAAAGACTGAGACAACAACATGGTGTTATTCTGCTGGGACATACCATCGCAGAAGACTCAGTCACAGAGCTTCTGTGCTGCAATGCGCTCACGTGGCTGTTGATCAATTCAAGTTGGAGACTGCTATACAGGTTATGGTGCATTAAAAGTAAGTGGTTAAAATTATCCATAATCATAACAACTTTCTAGAAATCCATGTTGTACAAGAGATTAAATAACTAAGTTACAGGAAATTCTGGAGCAAGGACAGATGATTCAAAATGTTGCCATTCATTATGAAAGTGTCACTTCATTTTGGAAAGCTATTTAAACTTAGATTCAGAAGTTGCTGCAAATAAAGCTTCAGTTTAGACTGCACTAAAAGACCAGAAAGCGCAGTGATGAAATACAGCCAGAGTGCACCAGGACAGATATTTACTACATGACAAAGTGGGCCATGATGTATCCATTTTAGTCACAGAAATCAGAGTACACAATGAGACCATTTGGCCCACTGGGCCTGTGCTAGCTCCTTAACTGGAGCTATTTACTCCAATCTCATTTCCCTGCCCTGTGTCCGTTATCCTTTTATTTCCCTGCATCCTTTCTTTATTCTTCCATTTTAAATATTTATCCAGTTCCATTCTAACATGTTATAGCCTCTGCCTTAATAGTCAATTTTGGTAAAGCATTCCAAGTTCAAACAGTGTGAAAACAATGTCTAACTTCCTCTTTCATTCTGATAATAATTCTGAGTTTATGCCCCCTTATCAATTCATTAATTTTTCACTAAGCCTTTCAGAATTTTGAAAATTTCTATTAGATCACTTCCTTAATCTCTATTGCAGAAACAACAGCATCGACTTTTCCAAGCCTATCTTCATTATAATCTCATTCCTGGTATCATTCCAGTAAATCTTCACTGTACCCTTTCCATGGCTCAATACCATGTCGTCTCCATGTGTGGCCTAAACAATGTATTGTACAAATCCAGTATCACTTCCTTACTCTAGAAGATTAAGGGAAGATCCGATAGTGCTCTTTATAATTATGAAGGCGTTTGATATGGAAGAAGGTGGAGAAACTGTCTCCACTTCTGGGGGAGTCCAGAACAAGAGGGCATAAATAAAAGATAGGCACTAACGGATCAAATAAAGTATTTAGGAGGAATTTCTTTTGACAGAGTGTGCTGACAATGTGGAACTCACTGCCACATGGTGTGATTGAAGCAGAGAGCATTGACACGTTTAAAGGGAGGCTCGATGCATACATGGAGAAGGAATTAGAGGGATATAGGTGGGGTAGTAAGAGGTAATTAGAGTGGGAAAAGGCTCATATGAAGTATAAACACCAGCATAGATCATTTGGGCCAAATAGCCCATGTGTGTGCTCTAGATTGTATGTAATTCATTTCCACAGCATTATGTGCAGTCAAATACAAGGGGAAAAGAATCTTACTTAATCGATTTGATATCTTTCATTATTACAAAACCCTTGGAATAAAAAAGACATACAACAGTGGCTTGTGTAAAAATAAACTGGAGTGATTTGGGCCTACTTAACTCACTTATCCATTATGTACCCAGCATCACATGGTGGTTTAAATTTTGGTAAACCACCAAGTTCTGCAATGCATTGTCTATAACTTTGCTTGTGCAAAGGTTTATCAGTTACAGTTCTGACCAGACATATTCTCAATATCCTGACAGAAGTTTAATCACAGAATCACAGAAACCCCACAGTGCAGATAGAGGCCATTTCGGCCCATCGAGCCTGCACCGACACATATCCCACCCGATCCCCGTAACCCCACGTATTTAATCCCCCTAACACTAAGGGTCAATTTATCATAGCCAATCAACCTAACCCGCACATCTTTGGACATTTAATTCCAGTCATTGGTTAGTGTTGCATTTTGGGAGAAAGGTAGTACTTCATTTATTTCAGTTTACTCCAAGACTATAATGGTTAAATACTATAGGCTTCCAAAGGCTCAAATTTTACTTTATCACAAATTCGAACAGTCTGTAGAAAATAATTTTGCTAGCTTGTCTGTTGCACAAGCAAGCATATTGAAAACACACAAAAGGAAAATCAGCACCCTTCTCAAATCGTTGGTCGCATGCCACCTTCTCAAAATTCTACAATAGAAAGAGGAGCCAGCCATTCTGCCCCTCGACTCATTCAATTAGATCACGGCTGATCTGTATCTCAACTCCATTTACCAGCCTTTATTCTATATCCCTCGATACCCTTACCTAACAAAAATCGATCCGTCTCAGTCTTGACAATTTCAACTGACCCAGCATCCACAGCCTTTGAGGAGGAAGTTCCAGAGTTCCAGTACCCTACAGCGACATAGATTGGCTACATTTAGTGCACGGTTTAAAAAAAAAATCCATTTGCTGATTTCAAATCTTAGCTTCCATTATAGTTTGTGTTCAAGAAAACTTTTGAGGTTTAAAAACTTTCATTTCAGCACAATGAAGACAATACGGTGTAAATGCTTAAGAGTTGAAATACTCAAATCTATTATAATATGATGGAATACATAGGATACAAGGGCACCTAAAGCATCTGTTGTCATAAAGCAGGTCACAAGAGGAATTCAGGATCAAAATGGCTTTTAAAAAGAAATACTGGCGACGGTAGTTTTTCTTTTAAAGTTGATACTCAGTAACGGATACCAGAGTATTTGGTGGGGCAGAGAAAGAGATTTGCTTGCTCATCTTGTAATAACTTCCCGTAATCTTAGTACAAAGGCATCAGTTCAGTCTTAATTTATACTAAATCAATAAGTGTGTTAAATATAATTTGTTCTTAAACAGAACATGCTGAAGAATACTGGGATAACTAATTACAAGCAGCTTGCCGTTCTTGTTATTACCAACTTCATCACTTATTCAACTTTTAAGCTACATTGCCAGAACCAGTTTCCCAATATTAATCAGCAGCTAGTGTCAAATAAGGTACAAATTCTGACTTGCTATCAAGATTTCAGAAGCTTTGAATCAAGAGAGAAACTGGTTAACAGTGGGATGGATGTTAGAAACCTGCATAAACAAAGGGACAGGAACAGGAGTAGGCCATTCAGACACTCGAGCCTGTTCCGCCATTCAATTAGATCATGGCTGAACTCCACTTACCCACCGTGGTTCCATGTCCCTTAATACGCTTGCCCAAGAAAAATCTATCAATCTCAGTTTTGAAATTTCAATTGATCTAGCCTCAACAGCTTTTTGGGAGGGGCGGGGGGGGGGCCTGGGGTGCAGAAAGAGTAATACCTTGGAGTGGAAACCATCAGGTTCTGCAGATCTGCCAATCTTCAGTCTCAGTATGTTCTCCATTGCCATTATTTTTACTTATATTAAATCTAGTAAATTCTTCCCCTTGATTTAGTTTTACTCATATCTCTGGTACTTTATCATCTTCCTCTACTGTGAAGACCGATTCAAAGTAATTATTTAGCAAGTCCGCCATTTCCTTATTTTCAACTGCAATAATCATCTGTGTTTGTCTTTAAGGGCCCCACATCCTTAGCCACCCTCTTTCGATCAATATACTTGCAAAAAATGTTCATTGCATGTTAAACATAATCCTCGAGGTCACATGCAATTACATCAGTTTTATAGGGACGTTTCCCAATGAATTTTAACGCTGCTTCTAATCCCCAAAATCAGTTTTATTTCAAGTACTCGCCAAAATAACAAGCTCATGGGAAAAAAAATCAATTTTGGTTTGTTTTAAAATGTTACGTTTAAAAACCACACTTTACTAATGATTACTCTCACCCACCCTGGATAAATGCAAGAAAGCATATCTTTCTCTCAGGTGCACAAATAAGGGTTGCACGTGAGGGTTTCCTCGCTTCAGCTCTCCTGTTTGCAGATGACACAAAGCTGGGTGGGCGTGTGTGCTGTGAGGAGGATGCAGAGAAACTCCAGTATGATTTGGACAGGTTGGGTGATTGGGCAGATGCATTGCAGATGCAGTATAATGTGGATAAATGCGAGGTTATCCACTTTGGTGGCAAAAACAGGAAGGCAGATTATCTGAACGGCAATAGATTGGGAGAAGGGGAAGTGCAACGAGACCTGGGTGTCCTTGTGCACCAGTCGCTGAAAGTAAGCATGCAGGTGCAGCAGGCGGTTAAGAAGGCAAATGGTATGTTGGCCTTCGTAGCGAGAGGGTTTGAGTACAGGAACAAGGATGTCTTGCTGCAGTTGTACAGGGCCTTGGTGAGACCACACCTTGAGTATTGTGTGCAGTTTTGGTCGCCTTATCGGAGGAAGGATGTTCTTGCCATGGAGGGAGTGCAGCGAAGATTCACCAGACTGATACCTGGGATGGCAGGAATGACATATGAGGAGAGATTGGGTCGATTGGGCTTGTACTCGCTGGAGTTTAGAAGAATGAGAAGGGATCTCATTGAAACGTATAAAATTCTAACAGGACTAGACAGACTAGATGCAGGAAGGATGTTCCCGATAGCGGGGGGAGTCCAGAACCAGGGGTCGCAGTCTAAGGATAAGGGGTAAGCCATTTAGGACAGAGATGAGGAGGAATTTCTTCACCCAGAGAGTGGTGAACCTGTGGAATTCTCTACCACAGAAGGCAGTTGAGGCCAATTCATTAAATATATTCAAGAAGGAGTTGGATATATTTCTTATGGCTAAAGGGATCAAGGGATATGGGGAGAAGGCAGGAACAGGGTACTGAGTTTGGATGATCAGCCATGATCTCATTGAATGGCAGAGTAGGCTAGAGGGGCCGAATGGCCTACTCCTATCTTCTATGTTTCTATGTTTCAGTCATGTGGAATGTAATGTTATGCTTTCTTGCACTTAACCAGGGCAAACATGATTAATTCATTAATAAACTGATTTTATATAATCTTATCTTCTAAAACATTTTTCAGGTGATTATTTCAAGTACACTGGAAACTAACCAGAAAAACTGTGGGTTCATGCAGCTGTTGGAGAGAGAAAAAAAATTCTACAACAATATGGTATTTATACTTGTGAAAATATATTTGGTGGCTGGCTACCTGTACAGTGGCTACAAACTACTACATGAAAGGAGTGTCTGCCACTTTTAGTCTAATCTGTTTCCCCCCCCCCCCTTACTGCTCACTCAGCCAAACCTATAAACTGATGGATTACAACTGAAAGGTCACAAATTATAAAATTAAGTTAGAAAAACAGGAAGTATACAATATTACTGTAAGTTCTAGGTATTAGTAAATGGAAACATTTCAAAAGACAAGCTTTCCACTTAAGGTATTCAAGATGATAATGTCACAGGTAGAAGGAATCAGGGTAAAGAGCATTTGTAGGGACTTGACCAACATTACCTAACTACCGAGTACTGCAATATGCATAACGGAATGTCTAACTGGCTCATTTCCCATTGACTCAAACTACTCAGACTTTAGTGTACTGGATTACAATACCCACAATCCTAAGCGCACAGCATGTCCAGTTTTGAAAGTCTAGATGTTGCATGTGTAATAGATTGCTTTGATAGGACTGTACACTATAAAACTAAGAATAGTATATTTAGGCGCAACCATATTTTAAATATTCTGTCCAATTTTGGTCCCCAGAATTGCTTGGAAATATGGACTCCCTATAGCAATTATGGGGACCAAAATTAGCCAGAACTGTTTAAAAAATGGAGTCCCTAGAGAAAGTACAGAGGAAGGCAACCAAAATGATATCTAGTCTAGGGCTCTTAGCTGTCACGATAAGCTCCCCAAGTTGGGGCTATCTTCATTTGAGAAACAGAGGTGATAGGATTGCAGTTTCTAACATGAGAAGGGACTAGATTCTGACCAACCAGTTGATTATTTGGGATAGATAGGGAATGGGAGACTAGGGACAGAATTAGAAAATCTCTGATCTTGGAAACAGTTCTTTTCAGAGAATTATGAGCCTTCTGGAACGGATTGCCAAAGCATGTGGCAAGTCCAGATTCCATTTAGAAGGAAGCTGGACAAGTCCCTCAGAAAGGAGAACATTTCTAAAAGGTAAATTGCAGGGTCACTGGATATAGGACAATTCGTGAATTATCATGGTCCCCTACAGCTTGCTTGATTTTCTTAATGGGTCGGTGAGGTATTCCCAGTTTTCCCCCCAAATTGGATAACTTTTTTTTGTTCCATTCCCCCAAGAGTTTGCATGACAGGAGAATGAGGCCGGGGGGCGGGGGGTTGGAAGAAACAAGGAGAATGGTCACTACTGTACGAGGCTGCGCCACTTCTGAATGGAGCAGGCTTGATTAACAGATGGTCTTTTTCTGCCTTTTTCCATTTGTTCACAAATAAAAAAATTGTGCATCCTACATTTGGCTGAGGGGACAGACAAACTGGAGCGAGAACCATTTTTGGACTGGAGAAACTGGTTTTCAAGCGCGCTGTCCAGTTTGGACACCAAAATGTCAGCTTTCAAAACAAGTCAATTTTTCCATTTACTTCTGTGGAATCATGTTATTTGTGCCCAAGCAACATCTCACACCAGATCATCGTCCAGACAATAGCAAAGCTCTTCCTAGCCTACAGAAAAAGTGTAGACTGCAATCATCTGCTGCAGATTGAAGTTCAAGGGTTTTGCTACATTCTAAGTCATCTAAGTCTTTTTGAAGCATGCCATTAAAAGCAAGGGTTCTGACAAAATCTTGCAGTGGACTTGACATAACGTAACAAATCCTACTGTGGAGTGTCATTACTGCATTAACTTCAAACTAACCTTCATTCAGATGGGGCATTATAAAACCAATGCTGCAAAGGGCATCTCCATTGCCTCATGGCTAGCTGGTAGGGAGCATTGAAGTGCAACACATGCTGATGCTCCCACCTTCCTGGAGTCCGGCTCAGTTACTTCTTATCCATGATGCGCGTGACAGGCCAAAGATGGATAGGCAACTCAACTTTTAGGCAATTCTAGCCAATTTTCACACAATGCTCTTTATGATACCACAGACAGCACTCTATTTATTCTTATCAGGTTATTTTCTTCCTAAAAAAAAGTTCCTGCAGCCAAACATCCCCAGTTTCTGTGTGCCAAGAACCCTAAAGAAGCATTTTTAGTTGTCCATTTTTTAAAAAGTTATCTGAATACTAGAGACACAATTGCCCAATTAACAATATATTAACTTTAAAATGTCAGTCTGAATGCAGATTAGTTTGCAGCTAATGTAGCAGTAGATGTACTTCTGAGTTTTAGTGCTGAGATTAGTGATTATCATGAGCACAAGAACTTATGTGTTATTAATGTTGTCAATCTGTTAAATCTCGGGGGGGGGGGTGGAAAAAGAGAGGAGGAAAGGGGAACAGTGCACTAGATTTGAACTAAAGTTCCGAGTGCATGCATATTCTTTGGCAGAGGGCAGGACATTCCTCATTATATTTAAGGACAGTGTAACATCTAATGATCCATACTTCAAAATATAATCATCTTAAAACATTTTATTCTGCATGTTTTCCTATCACCTCCTACTTTAATTGGACTATTTTCATGATTCAGCAGATTATACTAGTAGGGCTGGGCATAAACTACTTTTTAATTATTGCACATCTCCAATCCATGTGTCAGAGCATCAATGTATTGTTGGTCATTTGGAACAAAGCTTCAATACTACAAGAGGTGAGGATCAACATACACTAATTATTCCAAAAATTCTCTTTGTTTATCCTTCCCACTGCTATCAAACTCATCCCTGGCATATGGCATATTCCCTGTTTCTATCAATACTGCCAATTAATTCTCTACCATCCCAATACAAAGTCAAAGTCATTCTCCCAACAGCTATACTTCAAAATATATACTTCAAACATATTCTTCAAAACCTCATTGGACCATTGACGAAGTCATAAAATGATCATTCAACAACCTCTGAAAATATTAAATGGCAACCTAAAATTTAAGAAAAAAACTTTTAATATGCATTTCATAGGACACACAAATTAACTTCACAGGTGTGGTACTCAAAAGAATCAAGTGGTCAATTCTGAAAAATAAACTATCGAGTCTTTTAGTCAATAAATCTCATTTACACTTGCAACATTTGTGAACCGTGCAGCCCACATCACTCAATTATTTATTTTTCAGAATCCACACCCTGCAAATGTATATTTTTCAAACATTCAATGCAAATCTGAACCCTACTTCTTTTACCCAAAATCTATCGCCCAAGCAAAACACAAACAACAATTCTGACATTTCGTTTAGGCTTTGCGTGCAAAATCTCACTCATCACCTAATCCAACAGTTACTACAATCATGAACCTTTATGTTAAATCAAAATTAATTCCATTTCAGAATACAGTAAGAAACACTGAATATGTACATTCCTATGCAGGATGTCTTACGCATTCCCTGATTAGCCAGTCACAATTCCGAGGATAAAACAAGGTGAAAAACCAAAGAAAGTCCAAGACAACTAGGTAAATCAGGAGGTGATGATAATCAGTGGCCAAGTTGGTTTTAAAATGCCTGATAAATGTGAAAGACAGGAAGATGAGTAGTTGTTCAGTTTTGAGTAGTAGGAAAGAGCAAAAGTGGAAGACAGCTGGGTGCAGGGGTGACTGTGGGCAACATTGACATTATTTTAAATGGCATATTTGGAGCATATAAAGAAGACAGGAGTGTTTAGGAGTGCCTGACCACATTAGAATCAGTAAGAGAGTGAAAAACAAGGATGGTTGCAATGGAGAAAGGTTGGTCATGAGGCAAACTATTTCTTGTACGCTGTCTAGGAGTGTAACAGAGCTACTGGAAGAAGCTCCTCAAATATGGAGAGAGTATTTTGGTAACAGGAACTAAACAAATCTGCAGCAAAATTAAGTGAAACAGTAGTTTTGTACAGAACCTATTTTGAGTTCTTATTTGGCACAGAGTAAGTTTATTTCACGTGAATTCTTGGCAGAGACAGCAATGGCTTCCAAAAGTTTTGTTCGGGTCCAAAAATGAGTAACTTATTTTTTCCTTTTTATTTCCTTCTGGATGGAAAGGAAAGAGGATGGCAGTTGCAAAAGTTTTAATCTCGCCATAAACTCCTCACTGCTCCGCGATAACTCCAGGTAGGAAACTTGGGCCAGTCAGATACCAATCCTTCTTGAAGTGACATTTCTATCATGGTTTTTTTGGGGGGTTTTGGTGGGGGGGGGGGGGGAAAGAGAGAGAGAGAGAGAGAGAGAGAGAGAGGGAGAGAGAGGGAGGAGAAGAGGAGGTAAAGAAATATCTCAAAACAAACTAATAATCATAGGATTTCAATATTTTCACACATGATATATGTACATACACAGAATAAACCACATCACAAAATATAGTCAGTATAAACCAAACATTTCACCATACACCGCAATATTGGAATTGAAATGTGAAGGGAAGTTTTATGCACTTGGAAGCAAGATGTTATTTTGAGCATCAACACAGCAAAGAAAATTGGTTCAAACCTGTGCATACATATGTACAAATATTACATACCACTCCTGGCTTTTAAAAATTGATTAATTTAACTGGATAAAAACAAAGTACTAATAAACTTGGATACAAGAAAAAATGGCACTAAGCTGTGTCCATACTGGACATGCGGTAGCAAGGCCCAGGCTAACTTCCACCTGGCCTATAAGTAAAGAATTTTTATTTATATGATGCATTTCATGTCCTCCCTAAAGTACTTCATAGTCGATTAGATATTCTTGATGTGTAGTTAATAGTATAATGTAGAGAAACGCAGCAGCCAATTTAAAAACAGTAAAGTCCCACAAACAGCAATGAGAATAAAATAAAATGACCAGATAATCTGTTTTGGTGATATTGGTTGAGGGATAAATATTGGCCAGGACACCAAACTGTACCTACCAAATTACATTCAACATTCTTATAAAACGGCATACTTAAAATGGGCCTAAACACTACAAAGGTGAGCACTGGACTGCAGTAGGAAAACCAACAGGTACAGCCCTATTTACGGGAAATTAAGTAGCTCATTGCCACTGTCAAAGTTAATCCATTCCTCAGGAGAGTTTAGCCTCCCCGTACTACATTGCTAGTCATAATTAAATGTAGCACACAATGGGAATTCAGTAGATTGCAAAATCATTAAATAAAGCAGGGTTTTAAGTTGACACATCCCCGCACACGGTGATGTGATTAATTGCCAGAAGATCCTTAAAATTGGTATACAAGCATTAAAACCAAAGTTTGGGAGAAATATATTACTAACAGCACACCTCTAAATCAAGTCTCAACTGAAGCAATGTTTAAATAATGTATGTAGCAAATAACAAAAATCACTTCTTTTTGTGTAAAGTCTGCATGCAAATTTCTTTCAGCGGACTGAAATCGTGATAGCGCTCTGGCGATAAATGGAATTATCCAAATCGCGAAGCATTTCGCGTCCTGAACCATTCGACGCCTCCTTGAGCGGATAAGCAGCTGGCGGCGCGACACGATAGTGACAGTGACTCAGTGGAGCGCTGCTGTACAATGGAGCTGTGACTCATCCGGTCAGAGCAAGCAGCACATCCCCCTCCCTTCCCATCCCCCCACACACACACACTCCTCCTTCTTCAAACGACCGCACAACAAGCGGCCCCAGTGGCTTCCCTCTCTCCCTCCCTGTCTGCCTGCTTGCTTGCGTCCATTTCCCTTTTGCTCGCTCGCTCGCTCCCCGCTGGCATTGCCATTGCAGCCCCGATCCAGCGCACGTGTTTCCACGTCGCCAGCACAATGTAACGGGGCGAGGATGGAACGCCGTGCTGACAGAACGCCGCGGCCGTTCCAAATCGAACACGCAGACACGAGCTGCGCCATTGGCCTTTTGCTACAGGACAGCAGCTCGCGGGGAGGAACAAACCCCAGCCGGGGCTGTCAGCTTTCACAGGGTGCGCTGAAGAGAAGTTACATCTCACTTATCCAGAGTGGCCCCACTCCGATATTATCTGCAATCCCTACAAATATAAACACTTTAAATAACGACAGAAAACACAACATCCACCACCACCACCTCTCCTCCCCACCCGCTTTGGGATCTCTTTCTTCTCCTTTGCTGCAAGCTGAACTTACCAGAGAAAAAGCCGGCTCTAAAGGAAGTATTTATGAAGAATGATTATTTGCGAAGTTTAGTACGGAGTCGACCTCAGCGCTCCGACTAACGTGATACATTTCATTTGCATATTTCTTTTTTGTTTTCTGATTGGACACTGGCTGCTTTCGGGGTCAGCGCCGACACGGCTGCTTTATTAGAATTAGTTGTTGTATTTGCCTGGGGGAGATGGCACGGCGGGTGCCCCCGCTGCTTTAAGTTCCGAAAATTCGGGGTGGAATTTGGGGAAAAAGCCCGGCGTAACCGTTCGAGACGATCATGGCCGTCCCGTGGCCAGACCAATCCGCGGCGGCTTTACTAAAGAGAGCGGCAGGGGAAGAGCCGAGCCGCGTCTGCCGGAGTCGCTGATAGGCTGAGCAGGCGAGGCGAGGGGCGGGGCCTGGGAGAGAAGCAAGAAAGCGACTCCCAGCGGCGCGGGCAGGGGCGAAGCACCAGGACTCGCCCCACGTCAATCAAGCCTGTAGGTCAGCAAAGATTCGTTGCTGCCAAGGGAAGGCTGAATGCTTTACAAATGGCCCGGATAAATATTAGCTTTCAAGAGATATGGAGGACTTAGTCCGGGGTTGCAAGCAAGTTCATTTCCACAGAGCAATTAGAGGACTACTTTAGATACAATTCTGAATTAAGAAGTGGCTTTTTTGACACGCAATTTGTATTCTTCCTGCCTGTTTAAATCCGCGACCTTTTATAATATTGTTTCTTCGAGATATAGCTAAGGCGCCGGTGATTTTCTTTGTTTTATTTCTGCAGAATTTTTTTTACATTGGTTTGCATATTGGTTAAGAAAAGGTTGGAAAATACAATAGAAATGCTGTAATCACTCTTCAAAAATAACAAAATGTTATATCAAGTCATAGAGACCAGATCCCATGTCCGATCTCTTTTCAATATAAGGGAATTAATTGGAGAGCTCCAATTGACCTCAGAGCCCCAAATTAAGAGAGAAAAATTAAACAGTGTTCCAGCTCATAATCCAGTGGTCCCTGCCCAGAAGTACAGGTGAAGAATGAGGTGACAAATAAGATCAAGCTTGATTGTGATGCCCTCCTTCCCACGATTGACTAGGTTCAAGTTGAACCTCCATATTGAATGTCATTCGCAGTTGAATGCCATTCAATATGGAGGCTCAGACATGAAGAGTGGGCACAGGGGAGAGGTCGTGTTGAGCTGCTGGCACCTGTAGAATTGTACATCAACATAATTCACTGCCTACAGGAGCTGGAAGGGAAGAAAAAAGAAATCCTGTATTCCCACAGTGCCCACTTAACTCAAAGCACCTGTGCCACTGTCAGGTTTTGAAAGGGAGTCATCATAAGTGAAAAAATAAGTAATTTCTATGCCTTTAGATGTGATTTAATAAGCCAAAGAGTGCTTAGCAAAAATGGCACAGCTCAGGATTGACTCAGGATTGATAAGTCTTTTGTGCCATAGATAATGTGAAATTAAAATTATTACTTGTTTGAGTAATTTAAACATTTTTTGAAACTACTTTATATGTAAGCTGGCTGCTTTTCATTGCAATTCTGAGGTAAAAAGCAATTGTGTAACAAAGGCAAATAGGATTTTTGGCTTGTTTTTAGTGGGAACTTTTTAAGTTGTAGATGTCTCTGTGACAGAAATGTAAACCACTAACCATTAAGAAGATAGGCTGGTATCACTGGTAATACACAGTAAAGTAAGTAAGGAGGTGCTGCGAACTCTGAAGGATCCAAGACCCATCTGAAGAGCTTTTTTTTTCTGGTAGCTGAGCCAGTGCCTCCCCCTTATGGTTACTCAACCAGGCTTGTGATGTGGCTTTTTGCTTACCAATCTGTATCCATTTTATCCCTAGCGAACCACAACTTTGAAACAACTGTGCAGGCAAATTTTGTAATATTTTTGTACAGTAGAAAACATCATTCGATATTGCACAACTGCTTGAAGCAGTCCTACACTCTAAATGCACCATCAGACTGTGTCTCTTTAAATAATGGCCACAGAGGAATAGTCAGAATCTACAACAAAACCTGGAGACAAGACAATAAAATAGAAAGTGAAGTCACAAAAAGTCTGATAGTAATGAATGTCTCGAGGTGAATGCCTTAAATTCTGTCCCAATAGAATCTTTCCTGTAATTCACCAAGGGCATGTTTTGAATGTATTTTGTAAATAGTAACGTCATTTTTGACTAATCAAGAACAATCTTCGGTGGTACAAGATGTAGGTCTCAAAGTAAACCAGATCTGGTGGAATCAGCTTTACAACAGCAACTTGCATTTATATAACCCCTTTAATGTAGAAAAACATTACAAAGGCACTTCACAGCAGCGTGATCAGGCCATAAATGGCACAGAGCCAAAGAAGGATTAATTAGGAGGGGTGACTGAAAGCTTGGTCAAAGAGAAAGGTTTTAAAGTTTAAAGAAGGCCTTAAAGGAGGTGGAGAGATGGAGATGCTTAGGGAGGGAATTCCAGAGCTTAAGGCCTAGACAGCTGAAGGCACGGCTCCAATGGTAGGGCGTAGGGAGGGGCAATACGCAAGCAACCAGAGTTGGAAGAACTGAGAGTTCTCGGAGGGTTGCAGGGCTGGAGAAGGTTACGAGATAGAATGTGGCGAGCATTTAAAGGGATTTGAACACGAGAATGCGAATAGGGGACTGGGAGCCAATGTAGATCAGCAAGCACAGGTGATAGAGCATTTGAATTGTCCAGTCTGGAGATAACAAATGCAAGGATGAGGGTTTTGGCAGCAGATGGACTGACGCATGGACAGAGACGGGCAATGTTACAGAGGTGAAAGTAGACGGTCTTTGTGATGGACTCTTCGCAACCTTGGTGTCATATTTGACCCTGAAATGTGCTTCCGACCATATATCCGCAGCATAACTAAGACCGCCTATTTCCATCTTTGTAACATCGCCCATCTCTGTCCCTGCCTCAGCTCATCTACTGCTGAAACCCTCATCCATGCCTTTGTTACCTCTGTAAGAAGTCACACAACACCAGGTTATAGTCCAACAGCTTTATTTGAGATCACAAGCTTTCGGAGCGCTGCTCCTTCGTCAGGTGAAGTGGAGAAATGCATAAAGACACAGCTTATATAGTCAGAGAATCATGTCAGATGTTTACAGGTAATGTTTCCAACTGCCATTTATCACACCTCGGCAGAGAGATAATCACAGCAATCAAAGGTGTGAATGGTGTCCAAACAGGTCAGTCAGGAAAACATTACATCAAAGAACAATGAGGTGGGATCACAAGGGGTCAAATATTGCAGATGCTGGGGTCTGTATGAAAAACAAAAAAAGACAAAAAACTTTTTTTTTGCTGGAAATCACAGCAGGTCCGGCCGCATCTGTGTAGAGAGAACAAGCCAATGTCGACTCGAGTCTGGATGACCCTGCGTCAGGTGGGGTTACATGTAGCGTGACATGAACCCAAGATCTCGGTTGAGGCCGTCCTCATGGGTGCGGAACTTGGCTATCAGTTTCAACACCTTTGATTGCTGTGATTATCTCTCTGCCGAGGTGTGATAAATGGCAGTTGGAAACATTACCTGTAAACATCTGACATGATTCTCTGACTATATAAGCTGTGTCTTTATGCATTTCTCCACTTCACCTGATGAAGGAGCAGCGCTCCGAAAGCTTGTGATTTCAAATAAAGCTGTTGGACTATAACCTGGTGTTGTGTGACTTCTTACATTTGTCCACCCCAGTCCAACTCCGGCATCTCCACACCTTTGTTACCTCTAGACTTGACTATTCCAACGCACTCCTGGCTGGCCTTCCACGTTCTACCCTACGTAAACTTGAGGTCATCCAAAACTCAGCTGCCCATGTCCTAACTTGCACCAAGTCCCGTTCACCCATCACCCCTGTGCTCGCTGACCCACATTGGCCTCCGGTTAAGCAACACCTCAATTTTAAAATTCTCATCCTTGTTTTCAAATCCCTCCATGGCCTCGCCCCTCCCTATCTCTGTAATCGCCAACAGCCCCACAACTCCCCGAGATATCTGCGTTCCTCTAATTCTGCCCTCCTGAGCATCCCTGATTATAATCGCTCAACCATTGCTGGTTGTGCCTACAGCTGCCTAGGCCCAATTCTCTGTAATTCCCTCCTTCAACCTCTCTACCTCTCTTTCCTCCTTTAAGACGCTCCTTAAATCCTACCTCTGCCTAATTTCTCCTTATGTGGCTCAGTGTCAAATTTTTTGTTTTATAACACTCCTGTGAAACGCCTTTGAAAGTTTTACTACGTTAAAGGCGCTATATAAATACAACTTGTTGTTGTTGACAAAGGACAACTAGGACACTGAGGTTGTGAACAGTCATCTTCAATCTGAGACAGTGGCCAGAGAGGGGGATGGAATCGGTGGTGAGGCAATAGAGATTGTGGCAGGTGCCAAAGACAATGGCTTTGGTCATCCCAATGTTTAACTCGAGGAAATTGCTTCTATTCCAGGATTGGATGTCGGGCATGCGTGCTGACAACATGGGCAGTGGAGGGGTTGAGATAGTTGGAGAGGTAGACCTGGATGGCATCAGCATACATGTGGAACATGACGGCATGTCTTCAGAAGATGCCGCTGAGGAGCAGGATGCAGATAACGAATAAGAGGGGGCCAAGGATTGATTGCTGGGGGACCAGGGGTGGGAGGAGAAGCCATTGCTGGAGATGCTCTGTCTATGATTGAATAGGTAAGAATGGAACCAAGCAAGGGCAGTCCCACTGAGTTTTTATTCATTCATGGGATGTGGGCGTCACTGGTAAGGCCAGCATTTTATTGCCCATCCCTAATTGCCCTTGAGAAGGTGGTTGTGAGCTGCCTTCTTGAACTGCTGCAGTCTGTGTGGTGAAGGTACTCCCACAGTGCTGTTAGGGAGAAATGTCAGGATTTTGAACCAGTGACGATGAAGGAACGGTAATATATTTCCAAGTCAGGATGATGTGTGATATGGGGAAGTTGGATGTGATGGTGTTCCCAGGCGCCTGCTGCCCTTGTCCTTCTAGATGGTAGAGGTCGTGGGCTTGGAAGGTGCTGTCGAAGAAGCCTTGGTGAGTTGTTGCAGTGCATCTTGTAGATGGTACACACTGTAGCCACAGTGCATTAGTAGTGGAGGGAGTGAATGTTTAAGGTGGTGGATGGGGTGCCAATCAAGTGGGCTGCTTTGTCCTGGAAGGTGTCGAGCTTCTTGAGTGTTGTTGAAGCTGCACTCATCCAGGCAAGTGGAGAGTATTCCATCACACTCCTGACTATGCCTTGCAGATGGTGAAAAGGCTTTGGGGAGTCAGGAGGTGAGTCACTCGCTGCAGAATATCCAGCCTTTGACCTGCTCTTGTAGCCACAGTATTTGTGTGGCTGGTCCAGTTAAGTTTCTGGTAAATGGTGACCCCCAGGATGTTGATGGTGGGGGAGTCAATGATGGTAATGCCATTGAATGTCAAGGGGCAGTGGTTAGACGCTCGCTTGTTGGAGATAGTCAATGTGTACTGGCCGCGCTAGACGTGCTCATACCTAGTTATCCAGCAAGTTAAACACTTATTCAAAATAATTCTTCGTGAAGCCGTTTGCTGTTTGAAGCCTTTACTTGAACAATTTTGTGAAACTGTAAACAAAGATAAAGTATGTTTTGTACATAAACTGAGTACTATACATTCGATATTACATAAGATATAACATATTTACAACAGTAGAATAGATTAATTGTATAACTAACTAACATTTGGACTAACTTCTGTAACTATCAAATATTAACCTTTTATAAACATACTAACTGAAGTGCCCGGTGGTGCCGAGGGTCTTTTGAGGGCATGTTGTTGTTGGAAGAGAGAGAGCGAGCGACTGGGGGTGTGTGGTAAACCACTGTTTGTATTCCACTGTGTACATGCCTGGACATGCCTCGGCTGACTCCTCCCACAAGTCCTAGTATAAAGGTGACTGCTCCCCAGCCCTTTGTATTTCTGGACCGGTCGACCACTCGAGGCAGACCTTCATTCTTTTGTTAATAAAAGCCTTTAGTTACTCTCTTAACTCTCAGTCTTTTATGAGTAATTGATAGCGCATCAGGGGGGAAGAGAGAGCGAGCGACCGGGGGGGGGGGGGGGGGGGAAAGAGAGAGAGCGACCGGGGGGGGGAAAGAGAGAGAGCGACCGGGGGGGGGGGGGAAAGAGAGAGAGCGACCGGGGGGGGGGAAAGAGAGAGAGCGACCGGGGGGGGGGGAAAGAGAGAGAGCGACCGGGGGGGGAAAAGAGAGAGCGCGACCGGGGGGGGAAAGAGAGAGAGCGACCGGGGGGGGAAAGAGAGCGAGCGACCGGGGGGGGGGGGGGGGGCGGGGGGGGAAGAGAGAGAGCGACCGGGGGGGGGAGAGAAGAGAGAGCGCGCGACTGGGGGGGGGGGGAAGGGGAATGGGGGGGAAAGGGGGAGGTGGGGGGGGAGGGAGAGAGGAAGGGGGGAGGGAGAGGGGGGAAGGCAGAGAGGGGGGCAGGGAGAGAGGGAGGGGAGAGAGAGGGAGGGGAGAGAGAGAGGGGGGGAGAGAGAGGGAGGGAGGGGGAAGGAGGGAGGGAAGGAGGAAGAAACCGGGCAGCCCAGACTAAAGATGGCGCTGTTCGGGCCCACATTGAAGTTCCGCCATGATCAAAGATGGCGTAACGAGGAAATTGTTGCACCGCCAGGATCAAATATGGCGCGGTGGTGTCGCTGCATTGAACTGCTGCCAGGATGAAAGATGGCCAGGCCCAGTTGCCAGGGTAACCCTCCTCCCCTCCCGATCTCCAGAGCCGGTTGCCGGGTTAACCCTTGAGAGGGGGGGGGACCCGAGGAGAGGAGATAGGGGGCGGGGGCAGAAAGAAAAAAAAGCTGTCTGCCAGCCTTCAGGGCGGGTGCGGCCAGCCTCGAAGGTGCATGAAGAAGCCGGCGGCCATTTTCTCATGTCGGTTGGAAGCATGGAAAAAAAAAAAAATTCTTAATAAAAACTGCAAAATTTCTTTACTTTTAAAAAAAAGTAGCTGCAAAGTACAAAATCGGAAATCTTCTAACTTTATATGTTCTTTCCTTAAAAACTTTCGGCTTTTGAAAACCGAAAGTTTTAAAGGAAAGAAGATACAAAGTTAGAAGATATAAAAACTGAATTATTTATTCTCTATCTCTTCACTTACGTTGCAATAGTTGCTGCAGTCACTCCAGTGCTCGCCAAGACTAATGTAACTTTTATTTATTCTGTCATATTAAGCATCAGGCCCCGCCCACACACGCCATATGCTTGGTCAACCATCACGTGATGGGGGAGACCGAAGGGGGGTGGTGAGGGGTGGGAGGAGCTTGCCACAAAACAATTGCCTAGGGTCCAGCATGGCTGGCAACAGACGCCCAGGCTTAGAGGCCTACCTGCAAAAACGGGGAAAGGTAGGAAAATTAATGAGATTAGATAAAAGATTTAGAAAGTAATTAACTTTTTTTTAAAACAATTTCTGAAAGTAATTAACTTTTTTTTAAAAAGAATTTCTGTTTTAAAAGGAACTTTTTTTTTTAAAGACGCAGAAAGCGGGAAAAAGAAATGAAAAGTTTGGAATCAAGATGGCGGCGACTCACCTCGGTTCAGAACGATAAGGCCCGCCCACACATGCACCGATTGGTGGACCGTCAGGTCACCGAAGCGCAGGATTGGTCAATCGTCCCGTCACTCGACCGTAGGTGGGCCCGCCCGCACGCGCTAGGAACCCGCCGTACGATTGGTCGACCTCGACGTCACTCAATGCTAATGAGCGGATAATGAACGGAATGTTGAACGTTTTTTGGATACCGCGGGCGCAACTTTTGTCCGGCCGAAACGTAAATACGCTTAGGACAGTTCTGGAATCGTCCGCTTTCTTTTGATGTAACACACGTGTAGGTACGCTCTATAACTTTCGAGTTTATTCAATACAGACAGACAGACGGAATGACAGACAGACAGACAGAAGTATCCTTTTATATATATAGATTATTGTCAAAATACTACTCTGACAACGTTGCTATTATGCTAACAAACAAAGATACTCACTGATATTGCGCTTGGCCTAACATATGAAATCAGATTACGTTGGATTGTGAAACCCTTATGGAATCCTCCATTACTGCCAGGTTCTTCCTGGAATTCTACTTCCTGGGATGCACAGGAAGAAAGGTACGAAGGTCAAATGACCTCTCACAGGAAGAAAGGTACGAAGGTCAAATGACCTCTCACAGGAAGAAAGGTACGAAGGTCAAATGACCTCTCACAGGAAGAAAGGAACAAAGGTCAAATGACCTGTGTTTCATACAAACACACTGCTAACACATAACCACCACCAGAGGGTGCTATCTGCACATAAAATAGTCCATCGGTCCAGAACACTCCCCGTCTGGGGTCGTTAATGACTCCACATAGTCCGAACTCTACTTGTCACTGGAGTCCTCTGGCGACAAAAGAAGAACCACCTCAGAGACAGTCAGTCAGTGTCGATGATAGGATGCAGCTTCCGTGGATTGGTGTGAGGGGGTAGGTTGCGTTCTGCTACGCACAGTTCCAATCTGGGTATGGTGAGGTCTGGCTGGGGCGCCAACTTGCCTCTATCAAAGACGAAGCCGATTTTGCTTTGTCCTTCTTGAGTGGTGACCTTCAGATAAGCCACACTTGCAATGGCCTTAGCGGATGCGTCTGCAAAGACACAAAGCTCTTTGAATTGGGCATTTAAGGGAGAGAAAGATGAATAGCAGCGAGGCATTTGGATCTCCTGTAAGTCTTGGAGTGAGTCTCTCCATCTGTCCCGCTCTGCTTCCATCTCTTCAGGGAGAGGTGAATCCCACTCTTCAGCGCGTGTGGAGAGTTCCCGGAGGAGCAGCCTGCCTTGTATGGTGACGGGCTAAGAAGCCGAGAGGGTCGTATAGGCTGTTGACTGTAGAGAGCACTCCTCTACATGTGAAGGGTTTCTTGACGTCTAAGACTTGGAACGTGAACGTGTCTGTTGCTATGTTCCACGACATCCCTAGGCTACGCTGTAAGGGGAGGTCATCAGTGAAGAGGTCTAGGTCTTTGACGTCCTTAGCATGATCTTCAGGGGGGAATGCCTCCATCACTGCTGGTCTGTTAGAGGCTATCTTATGCAGCCTGAGGTTGGATAGTGCAAGTCGTTCCTGGACTCGTCCGAGGGTACTGATGGCCTCTGCTTCGGTCGGGAATGACTTCAGTGCGTCGTCGACATAGAACTCTCGTTCGATGAACCCTCTCACATCACTGCCAAAGTCGTCGTCTTCCTTGGCAGCCCTCCTTAGTCCGTATATGGCGACAGCAGGGGACGGGCTATTCCCAAAGACATGGACATGCATTCTGTAGTCCACAATGTCTCTATTGGGGTCATTGTCCCGATACCACAGGAAGCGGAGGAAGTCTCTGTGGTCTTCTCTCACCATGAAGCAATGAAACATGTGCTGGATATCGGCAGTGATGGCGACGGGCTCTTTCCTGAATCTCATGAGCACCCCCAAGAGGCTGTTGTTAAGATCGGGCCCTGTGAGGAGTACGTCGTTGAGAGAGACTCCCTGATATGGTGCACTGGAGTCAAACACCACGCGGATCTGACTACTGCATGGGGTAAGGTAGCTTGGATGACCATTCTCCAAGATGGAAGTTTTGAGTGTGCTCACCCGAGATGGCTTGTTCTCTAGTGTGCGATGTCCTACAGGGTACACATTAACGAGGCATATCTTGGAGCATGTTCTTGCGCTCACTCCTTCGCCACACACCTCGGTGCACCTGCATGTAATCTCCGGACCAGCAGCTCCCTCTCCCCGCCGTGCTCTGAAGTGGGAGGAGGCGTCTCTGACTTCCAAGGAGCTGGGCCTGGGTGTAGTGCTGAAACGTGCCGAGCACTTTCACATTCAATGCATTTTGCATCTACCTTGCAGTTCTTGGCGAGATGGCTCGTGGAAGAGCAGCACTTGAAACATATAGAGTTCTCTTTAAGATATTGTTTCCGATCTTCCAGGGACATCTCCCTGAAGCCTCTGCACTTCTTTAAAGGATGGGGCTTGTTGTGGATAGGGCATTGTTTGCTCATATCCTCAGGTTTCTTCTGAATCTTTGTGTGCTCAGTTGAGGACACTTGCATTTTGTGGACAGATATTGGTGTCTTTCCATGTCTGTCGAACTTGTCTCTTCTGGCAAGTGCTGGGTGGGCAGAGAAGAAGTTGAAGCTGGGGTTGTTCCTGGCTTTGGCTTCTTTACGGATGAATTTAACGAACGCAGAGAATGGTGGGAACGCCACGTTGTGCTTTAGCTTGAACTTTGATCCAAACGTTATCCACTTCTCCTGCAGGTTAAATGGAAGCTTCTCAATGATGGGACTTACCCCTCTGGAAGTGTCCAAGTACGATAGACCGGGTAGGTAGCCGTCCTGCTTTGCGGCTTCGAGTTCCAACAGCAGATCTCCAAGGTCGCGGAGCTTCTGGGGTTCCTTACTCGTCAACCTCGGAAAGTTCTCCAACCTGTCAAAGAGAGCCCTTTCAATGGCTTTGGGCGAGCCGTAGCTTTCTTCCAGCCTCGCCCAAGCCTTCTTCAACCCCTCTGGCAGCTGTCCCACATTGGCCGCTTTTATCCTGCAGGCCTGTCCGGCGGACTCTGGGCCGAGCCATTTGATAAGGAGGCCGAGCTCTTCTCCTGCAACAGGTCTAAGCTCGATATGGCATCGTGGATGCAGGACTTCCAAGCCCGATAATTCTCCGGCCTGTCATCAAACTTAATTAACCCCGAAGTCACCAGCTGGGTGCGTGCAAGGTATTTGGCAAGGTCGTAGGTGCTGGGACCTGTGCCAGGGTTGCCTTGGCTAGGGGCTCTGTTGGGGGTCTCAAGGAACCGAGAGGGGATTTGCCTCTGACTTTCTCTATTCGGCGTCCTATTCCTCCACTGTGTCTTCCATTCTGCTGGGGGAGACTCTGCGGCTTGAGGCACGCCGTCTGCTTTGACCTTGGTTGGCAACTTGTGGCATGTTATACGAAGTGCTTGCGTCTGTAGAGATGTGCGGGCCTCCATCCCTTTCTCCTGTAAACTGTATGTTGGCATGGTCACTCACGTAATCTATGATGCGCTGTCGTGGACTCTGCCACGAAACGGGAATTAAAGGTTTGTAAGCTGTCTCAGGATCAGCTCCCTCCAAAATTGCCTCGAATACTTGTGTCTCAGCTAATGCAGCATCTATCTCTTTTTGTTGCTGCAGAGCGTCTAATATGGCTTGGAGGCAGGCCTGTTCAGCCTGGCGTTCAACTTGGTGACGGGCCTGTTCAGCCTGGCGTTCAACTTGGTGACGGGCCTGTTTGGCTTGGAATTCAGCTTGGAGTTGGGCCTGTTCGGCTTGGGATCGGGCCTGTTCGGCTTGGGATTCAGCTTGTAGACGGGCCTGTCTTACTTTTATTTCTATTTCACTGTTCGCATGCGCAGCTCTGGCTTGAGCTGCCACTAGCTTAGCCCGTGCTCTGGCGATAGTCATGCTTATTCTAGAACCACCTGATGACCGTGAACCAGCTTGCAATCTGACGTAACCGGAGCGTATAGACCGATTGTCACCTTCTACAGTTTCGTCTGCCTGTTTAAGGTCTTCTCCTTGCTGCAAAGCATTATCGTTATTATCTTCTGACATGTTGATGTGAGGTAGATGTGCTCTATGAGGTTAAGGCTTACTCTGGGTTCCTCCTTCTCCGCTCTTCACAGCTAGCCATATTGCTATCTTTTCACTGTACTGGCCGCGCTAGACGTGCTCCTATCTAGTTATCCAGCAAGTTAAACACTTATTCAAAATAATTCTTCGTGAAGCCGTTTGCTGTTTGAAGCCTTTACTTGAACAATTTTGTGAAACTGTAAACAAAGATAAAGTATGTTTTGTACATAAACTGAGTACTATACATTCAATATTACATAAGATATAACATATTTACAACAGTAAAATAGATTAATTGTATAACTAACTAACATTTGGACTAACTTCTGTAACTATCAAATATTAACCTTTTATAAACATATTATTGTCAAAATACTACTCTGACAACGTTGCTATTATGCTAACAAACAAAGATACTCACAGATATTGTGCTTGGCCTAACATATGAAATCAGATTACATTGGATTGTGAAACCCTTATGGAATCCTCCATTACTGCCAGGTTCTTCCTGGAATTCTACTTCCTGGGATTCTACTTCCTGGGTTGCACAGGAAGAAAGGTACGAAGGTCAAATGACCTCACACAGGAAGAAAGGAACAAAGGTCAAATGACCTCTGTTTCATACAAACACACTGCTAACACATAACCACCACCAGAGGGTGCTATCTGCACATAAAATAGTCCCATTGGTCCAGAACACAATGCCTGGCACTTGTGTAGCACAAATATTACTTGCCGCTTATCAGCCCAAGCCTGAATGTTGTCCAGGTCTTGCTGCATGCAGGCACGGACTGCTTTATTATCTTGAGGAGTTGCGAATGGAATTGAACACTGTGCAATCATCAGCGAACATCCCCACTTCTGACCTTATGATGGAGGGAAGGTCATTGATTAAGCAGCTGAAGATGGTTGGACCTAGGACACTGCCCTGAGAAACTCCTGCGGCGATGGCCTGGGGCGGAGATGATTGGCCTCCAACAACCACAACCATCTTTTTGAACTAGGTATGACTCCAGCCAGTGGAGAGTTTTCCCCCTGATTCCCATTGACTTCAATTTTACTAGGGCTCCTTGATACCACACTCAGTTAAATGCTGCCTTGATGTGAAGGGCAGTTACTCTCATCTCACCTCTAGAATTCAGCTGGACAACAGGAGAGGCGTTGGAGGAGGATTGTTTTATCAACAGTGTCAAAGGCAGCAGATAGGATGAGAAGGGATAGTGTACCCTTGTCGTATTAGTTTTTAATAAAAGGACATAATATCTAGTAGTAACTGAATATTCTGACTTTTATCACAAATTTTTCTTATAACATTGTACGTTTGGATCCCAGTTATTCAAACAGTTCAGAAAACACACCTATTTGGACCAGTCAATACAAATCAGAAAACATTGCATATTAAAGTACTAAATGAAATCCAATAAAGGAAACTGATCAATAGTATGATTAAATAGGTTTCACAGAAAGCATACTCGGAGGTCCAACCAGTTTAATTAACCAGTTAAGTTAATAAGTTCAGTTAAATGATGTCTTATTGAATAAAGTTTTATATATCATGGCATGAGGAAGTAAGTCATAGGATGAACCACATTGACAAGTTTGATTAGTCACATAAAATTCAATTTGATTTCACCTGCTGTTTTCTGGTAGTCAGCCACCAGACAAACTAAACTTTCAGAAGGAATGAATCAGTAACTAAATTAAGTTCATCAAGTGTGAGATTGTTATGCAGCCACATTTATATACATAATAACAGCACCCAGATATTATAACATGTTATTTATATACATATTGTATAAAATGTATTTTATTTCCTGTATTTCTGAAAATTATATTCTTGTAAACTACATGTTTGTCAAATGTGCAGGGGTTTCTTTGTGTTAATGTTGCACTTTTGGTATTAGTTGCCTATTTATCCATTTGCATCCATTGCATTACAACTCCATTGTTTTTCTTTATGGATGATCCTCTTACCTGTGCACTCAGATCACCCTGACATGCTGTCAGCCTACATAAATTGCAGAAACACGTAGAAAAGTACTTTGTACATACTATCTACCAGAGGTTGGGGAATGAATTACAGCTGCATTGGTTCCTTTTTTTGATTTTTGGGCTTGTAAATTTACTTGTGGCTTCACTAATTAACCAACGTGGGACTATGTGCATCTGTAATTCATCCCTGGCCATCTCTTATTTTTTTAAATAGTTAATTGGGCACTTCTGTTCCTTTTTAAGAGAATCCATGTGCAGATCCAAAGAAAGGCAGGAACGGTGGGATTAGCAGCCGCTTGACTGGATGAATGCTCACCCCATCAGCCGGCAAGCGGTGTTTCCTCATTTCCATACATGAACAGACAATTATAATTTTTAAACAAAGCTCTCACAGTTCTGTGCAAGAGCCTCCTGCACCAATGTTGTGATCTCCACCCATAATTGCAATCCCTACTGTTGACTTAACTCCACCAATGGCCTGAAAATTCACCCTTGGATTCCTTAACTTTCTCATGTACCTGACAGCAGTTTCATAGATGATTGACAGCTTTACTGCACATGTGGAAGTCTGAGTATTTATCTAATACTCTAAATTATATCAGTTCAACAGTTCCATGTGATCCAGCGTTGGTGTGCGAATGAACTGTTTAAAATGAACGGATGCTATGTACAGTGTAATAGTAAACACTTCTTTATAAATGCATTCACACTATGCAACACCTAGCGCATAGAGACAATCTTCCCCTTCAACCTAAGTTCATGCCTGTGATTCAGCATGCTGAGAGCTTGGCCTCAACTAGGTTTGTCTAATGGTAAGGTTTAAATGTCTAAGTATAAGGTTAAATGAAGCACCTTCCATTGGAGAATGCAAGAAAATAAGAGAGCGAGTCAAGCTGGAAGTTACACGACAGCACTCACAGAATCCTGGAAGTGACTTTCCTGCTTTGTTTCAGCTAGGAAGAGGGGGAAGGAAATGGAGAAGAGGAAAAATAAGTAAAAATGGGAGAATACTGCAAGACTGCAATATTTCATGAACAATATATTGTGAAGTGGGAACCCTTTGAATAAAGCATACAAATTAATTTTTGCACCATCAACACAAAAACAGAGCAGTTGAAAGGAGTAATGAGTAAAAGATTTTACATTGGATGGGATCAAGGATGCACATGACAACTGCTTGCAATAAAACTGCAGAACTGTTCATGTACTGTATCTTTTTACCCAATTGTTTCCATTACATTCGGTTTCTACATGTAAAAAAATGTAAATGAGCATTTATATTTTATTAAATAATGTTTTGCTTTCCTCTCAATGAGTTGACTCCCTTACTGGGGTATAGTTCCACAGGCAATGGTTACCCTCTGGTACTGTGCTTAATTGGCCATTATTTATGCATCAATCTTGTCAGCAGGCTATCAGATTAGGCAGTGCATCATAGCCAAGCCCAATAATGCCCTCACCTGACAGCCACATGCATACAGTTCCAGTAGGGGTCACTGGCTAGCAACGAGGAACAGGAACCCTGGCTAATTAATTGTAATGACCCCCACTACTGTGCCTTCTGAGATCAGCTAACTCAGCACAGATCTGGTCTGTATGGCCCCCATTTTGGCTGACATTGTAAATGGTTCCCTCACCTCAGATACTGGTCCCCGCCATTTCAAAAGAGCCATCATCAATCCCCGCCTCCAAAAACCAACCTCGACACCTTTGTCCTTGTAAACTACCATCCCATCTCCAACCTCCCTTTCCTCTCCAAACCCCTTCAAGGTGTTGTTACCTCCCAAATACATGGCCATCTTTCCCGCAACCCCCTATATGAATCTCTCCAATCAGGTTTCTGGCTCTGCCAGAGCACCAAATGGCTCTAACCAAAGTCACAAATGACGGGCTCTGTGACTGTGACCATGGTGTATTACCCATCATTCCCTCTGTAACCTTTTACATGATTAACCACACCATCCTTCTCAAACATCTCCCTCTATTGTCCAGCTCAGTAGGCTACCCTTACTTGGTTCCAATCTTACCTATTTGATCAAGCCAGAGCATTTCCAGCAATGGCTTCTCTTCCTGCCCCATACCATTGTCTCTGCAGTCTGCAAGGGATCTATCCTTGGCCTCCTCATCTTCATTTTGATTATGCTCTTTGGCGACATCATCTGCAGACATGGGGTCAGCTTCCACATGCATGCTGATGTCACCCAATCTATGTCCACCACCTCTCTCAACCTCCAGTGCATTGGTGTTGGCAGACTGCTCCAATCTTGGATTAACCATAATTTCCTCCAGCAAATTTCTAAATTTGCGAATGACACAAAATTGGGAGGGGGGGGTGATAGTCAATACTGAGGAGGACTGCAACAAATTAAAAGACGTTAATAAACTTGCAGAATAGGCAGATAATTGGCAAAAATATTTCAACACAAGTGTGAGATTACATTTTGGTAAGAAAAATAAGGAGGTCACCTATTGGAAAATAAGAATCTAAATGGGGTAGAGGAGCAAAGGGATCTTGGAGTACAAATACACAAATCACTAAAAATAGTGATGCAGGTCAATAAGGCTATAAAAAAGCAAACCAAGCACTAGGGTTTACTTCTAGAAAGATAGAATTGAAAAGTAGAGAAGTTATGCTAAACTTGAATCGAACTTTATAATTGTACAATTCTGGTCACCATATTATAAAAAGGTTACAGAGGTACTGGAGAGGGTGCAAAAAAGCTTTACAAGGATGATACCAGAAATGTGAGGTTATACCTATCAAGAAAAGATGAACAGGCTGGGTCACTTTTCTCTTGAAAAGAGAAGGCTGAGGGGTGACCCAATAGAGGTCTTTAAGATTATGAAAGGTTTTGATAGAGTTGACGCAGAGAGAGTGTGTCCACTTGTGGGGAAGAGCATAACTAGAGGCCATCAATATAAGATAGTCACCAAAAAATCAAATAGGAAGTTCAGAAGAAACTTCTTTACCCAAAGAGTGGTGAGAATGTGGAAATCGTTACCACAGGGAGTGGTTGAGGTGAATAGTATAGATGCAGTTAAGGGGAGGCTAGATAAGCAAATGAGGGAGAAAGGAATAGAGGATTATGCTGATAGAGTTAGATGAGGAAAGACGAGAGGAGGCTCAAGTGGAACATTGGCATGGACCAGTTGGGCCGAATGGCCTGTTTCTGTGCTGTATAGTCTGTGTAATCCTATGTAATTCTAAACATTTGTAAGACCAAAGCCATCATCTTCGGCCCCTGCCACAAATTCTATATTCCAATTGTCACCGATTCCACTTCCCTCCCTAGCCACTGTCTCATGTTGAACCAAATTGTCCGCAACCTCAGCACCCTATTTGACCATGAACTCAGCTTCTGACCCCATATACTCTCCATCACAAAGACAACCTACTTCCACTTCCATAACATCTACCCCTGCCATTTGCTACTGAAACCCTCATCCATGCCTTTGTCATGTCCAGAATCAACTATTCCAATACACTCCTGGCCGTCTTCCCATTCTCCACCCTCCGTAAACTTCAACTCATCCACACTCTGCTGCCATATCCTAACCCACTCCAAGTCCCGCTCACCCAGCAGACCTGTTCACACTGAACTACATTGGTTACAGGTCCCGCAACATCTCCAATTTAAAATTCTCATCATTGTGTTTAAATTCCATCAAGGCTTCACTCTTCCTATTTGTAATGTCCTCCAGCTCTACCGCCCTGAGCTCTCTGTTCCATTGACTGTGGCTTCTCGTGCATTCCCCCTCCCCACCATTGGCAGCCATGCCTGCAGCCACCAAGGCCACACGTTCTGGAATTCCCTAAACTGCTCTGTCTCTCCACCTCCCGATTCTACTTTAAGACACTCCTTAAAATCCACCTCTTTTAATCACTTCTAACATTTCCTTCCATAGTTTGGTGTCCATTTTCTTGATTATGCTTCTGTGAAGTGCCTTGGGATGTTTTTCTACATTAAAGGCACGAGATAAATGCAAGTTTTTGTTCTCATATGGTTCAGGGAAATGTCTTTACCTCTGTGCCACGTTAACAGTTAAAAAAAATACTTTGCAGGTCTCAAGCAATGAGCAAATATGTGAAAAATTATTTACTAACCCCCACCCCCCCAGTTTTGCATACCTATTGTGTTACCATTCAATGAAGCATTTGACTACTTATACTTCACTCTAACAGCTAAGGAAAACAGAGCAACGTATTGAAAACATCAGTTAGACTGCTACCTATTATTTTTCTCTGTAACTATTAAAATGCTTCATTTGACCAAGAAAGTGTATTTGTAATTCAACTTTATTATAACATTTAGTGAGTTAGCCAAATACCTCCTTACATTGTGGGAGCAGTATAACCTTCAATTCTGGTAAGGTGTACCTTCAGGATGCAGTTCCTTTTATCACTTTTTTTAGGCACCAGAATTTATTCAGCTGCAAATTGGTTACATTAACTAAGAACTGCAGCTAAGCTCAATTAAAGCTCAAGGTACAGCACCTTATCTTTCTATTAGGTACTTTGCACCACTCTGGCCTTAATAGTAACTTAATAATTGCACACCTTAACTATAACTTCCACTTTCTGGCAGGAAATGCTGGCTCTGTGGGATGGCTGCACTGGCTTTTTCGGAGAGGTGGTGGGGGGAGGAAGCTTAGCACTTGGGGTGAGGACGCTCTGTCAGAACACTGTGCTGACGGGTGATCTGCATCCTTGGCGTTAACCTACAATTTTCTTCTCCCAGGCTCCTGGAGCTTGCCCCGTTTTGCCAGTTTTTTGTATTTCCATTCTTTCCTGCCTCTTCTGCCTCCTCAGCAATTCATATGTTCACTGTGTCTTGTAACTGTCTTTAATTTCTTTGATTTCTCTCATTATGCCTCCCATTTTCTCATGTTAATATCACTTCTGCCATTTAATCATCTCCTGTTTCCCACTTAACAGGTCATTCTATTTATTTTTGTGTGTGTGTGTGTGTGTGTGTGCGTCCCTTCTCTTTGTTCCATTCTTTTTAAAAAGCTAATCATCTGTAATATCCTTCAGTTCTCTTTGTAGGGTCCACACCTGAAACATCAACTTGTCTGTTCTCTCCACAGATGTGGTCTGACCTGCTGAGTGTTTCCAGCATTTTTTGGTTTTGTTGCAGTTAAATCTTATTGTGAATTACTTCCACCTTTATATCTTTTACACATTTGCTCCCTTGTGCTCAGTGTGATTAATATGTCTAATCTCTGTACATTCTTTCCCCCTGTTGCTTGTGCTCCATTCTCTACAGTCTATTTTGGTTCAACTACATTCTGCATTTGCTGAAACTATCTGGTGTCTCTTGGACCTTTCTTTCTACTACTTACTAACAATCTCTGGTCCCATGTTTATTCAACAATATCCTCTCATGAAACTTTCTTGACGTGGGAGTTCACAATTGTATTGAATACTGGAGAACTGGTAGGCCTTTTCAATGCCTCTTCTTCATGTCATTTTTGCTAGGAAGGATGTTCTTGCCATGGAAGGAGTGCAGCGAAGATTCACCAGACTGATACCTGGGATGGCAGGAATGACGTATGAGGAGAGATTGGGTCGATTGGGCTTATACTCGCTGGAGTTTAGAAGAATGAGAGGGGATCTCACTGAAACTTATAAAATTCTAACAGGACTGGACAGACTAGATGCAGGAAGGATGTTCCCGACGGTCGGGGAGTCCAGAACCAGGGGTCACAGTCTAAGGATAAGGGGTAAGCCATTTAGGACAGAGATGAGGAGGAATTTCTTCACCCAGAGAGTGGTGAACCTGTGGAATTCTCTACTACAGAAGGCAGTAGAGGTCAATTCATTAAATATATTCAAGAAAGAGTTGGATATATTTCTTATGGCTAAAGGGATCAAGGGTTATGGGGAGAAAGCAGGGACAGGGTACTGAATTTGGATGATCAGCCATGATCTCATTAAATGGCGGAGCAGGCTTGAGGGGCCGAATGGCCTACTCCTGCTCCTATCTTCTATGTTTCTATGTTTCTATGCTAGATTACAACTTTTCAGGTGTATGAACTCATCCATCTCCTCACTATCAATGTCCACTTTTGTCAATCTTCATGCTTTTGTGCTTTTCCTCATAGTATGATATTGTCTTTGGGCTAGAAATTGGGCTCCTTTGTGCCTCCTGTTAGCGCCGCCGGGGGGGCGGGCGCAAATGGGTTTGTGATCGGGCACGGCGATATCAACACCTCCCGCTAAATTCGGTGGGAGTTTTGCGGCGGAGTTAGACATTGCGCCCCGATCTCTTGCGCCCAGAGATAGTGACATCATTGCCGTGCGCAGCAACCCGGATGAAAAGTTCCCTCTCAGCCTCTGTTTGTGCGCCTGCCGTTAACGACAACAGGTAGAGGAGGCGGCTGTCAGTCGGATGTCTGCTGGAGGAGCACTATTTAAAGGCGTCCCCATCCAGTTTAGAAACATAGAAAAATAGGAGCAGGAGTAGGCCATTCAGCTCTTCGAGCCTGCTCTGCCATTCAATATGATCATGGCTGATCCTCTATCTCAATACCATATTCCCGCTCTCTCCCCATACCCCTTGATGAATTTTGTGTCTAGAAATCTATCTCCTTCTTAAATATATTCAGTGACTTGGCCTCCACAGCCTTCTGTGGTAGAGAATTCCACAGTTTCACCACCCTCTGAGTGAAGAAATTTCTCCTCTTCTCAGTCCTAAATGTCCTATCCCCTATCCTGAGACTGTGACCCCTCATTCTAGACCCCCCAGCCAGGGGAAACATCCTCCCTGCATCCAGTCTGTCTAGCCCTGTCAGAATTTTATACATTTCAATGAGATCCCTCTCATTCGTCTAAACTCTAGTGAATACAGGCCTAGTCGACCCAATCGCTTCTCGTACGACAGTCCTGCCATCCCAGGAATCAGTCTGGTGAACCTTCGCTGCACTCCCTCTATGGCAAGTATATCCTCTCTTAGGTAAGGAGACCAAAACTGCACATAGTACTCCAGGTGTGGTCTCACCAAGGCCCTGTACAACTGTAGTAAGACATCCTTGCTCCTGTACTCAAATCCTCTTGCAATGAAAGCCAACATACCATTTGCCTTCCTAACTGTTTGCTGCACCTGCATGTTTGCTTTCAGTGACTGGTGTACAAGGACACCCAGGTCCCTTTGTACATCAGCATTTCCCAATCTAGTACCATTTAAATAATAATCTACCTTTCTGTTTTTCCTACCGAAGTGGATAACTTCACATTTATCGACGTTGTACTGCATCTGCCATGTATTTGCCCACTCACTCAACTTGTCTAAATCGCCTTGAAGCCTCTTTGTATCCTTCTCACAACTCACAATCCCAGCTAGTTTCGTGTCGTCAGCAAACTTGGAAATATTACATTTGGTTCCCTCATCCAAATCATTGATATACAGGAAACTTTCTGGTATCCGGCACTGATGGGACCGAGCTGTTGCCGTTCCATCAAAACTGCCGGAGAAACCAGTGCTAATGTTAAAACATACGGAGCTTCTGAGCTCCGTGTGAAGCAACAAACCCTGTTGCTTAGCAACAGCTTCAAAACAGTCGGCGTAGCTTGCAAGCATCTCTGTAGCTAAGCAACAGCTTCAGCTAGACCTTGCAGAACCATGACTGGAGAAAAAAAGCAACGAGAAGTAAAAAAACTTATCTGAACCGACTCCTGAATTTTTCCGGTGGATAGAGCTTTCCGGACATTTAACCTCTGGTTAAACAAAAGTTTCCTGTATATTGTGAATAGCTGGGGCCCAAGCACTGATCCCTGTGGTACCCCACTAGTCACTGCCTGCCACCCTGAAAAAGACCCATTTATTCCTACTCTGTTTCCTGTCTGTTAACCAATTTTCAATCCATGTCAGTATATTACCCCCAATCCCATGTGCTTTAATTTTGCACACTAACCTTTTATGTGGGTCTTTATCAAAGGCCTTCTGAAAATCCAAATACACTACATCCACTGGTTCTCCCTTATCTATTCTACCAGTTACATCCTCAAAAAACTCCAGTAGGTTTGTCAAACACGATTTCCCTTTCATAAATCCATGTTGACTTTGTCTAATCCCGTTGATATTTTCTAAGTGTCCTGTTATCACATCCTTCATAATACTCTAGCGTTTTCCCTACTACTGATGTTAGGCTAATCGGTCTGTAGTTCCCCGTTTTCTCTCTCCCTCCTTTTTTAAATAGTGGGGTTACATTTGCCACCCTCCAATCTGCAGGAACTGTTCCACAGTCTATAGAATTTTGGAAGATGACAACCAATGCATCCACTATTTCCATGGTTACCTCTTTTAGTACTCTGGGATGCAGATTAGCAGGCCCTGGGGATTTATCAGCTTTCAGTCCCATTAATTTCTCCAGCACTATTTTTTTACTAATACTAATTTCCTTTAATTTTCCTTCTCACTAGACCCTTGGTTCCCTAGCATTTCTGGGAAGTTATTTGTGTCCTCTTCCGTGAAGACAGAACCAAAGTATTTGTTTAATTGCTCTGCCATTTCCTTGTTCCCTATTATAAATTCTCCCGTTTCTGACTGTAAGGGACCTACATTTGGCTTCACTAACCTTTTTCTTTTTACATACTTGCAGAAACTTTTACAATCCGCTTTTATGTTCCTTGCAAGTTTACTCTCATACTCTATTTCCCCCCTCTTAATCAATCTCTTGGTCAATTTTTGCTGAACTCTAAACTGCTCCCAATCCTCAGGCTTGCTACTTTTTCTGGCAACTTTATATAACTCCTCTTTGGAACTAATACTATCCTTAATTTCTTTTGTTAGCCATGGTTGGGCCACTTTTCCTTGTGTTTTTGCACCAGAAAGGAATGTATAACTGTTGCAATTCATGCATTCGTTCCTTAAATGATAGCCATTGCCTATCTACCGTCATGCCTTTTAATGAAGCTCCCCAATCTATCATAGCCAACTCACTTCTCATACCATCGTAGTTTCCTTTGTTTAGGTTTAGGACCCTAGTTTCAGATTGCACTTCTTCACTTTCCATTTTAATGAAGAATTCTATCATGTTATGGTCACTCTTCCCTAAAGGACCCCGTACAACAAGATTATTAATGAACCCCTTCTCATTGCACAATACCCAATCTAGGATAACCTGTTCCCGAGTTGGCTCCTCAATGTACTGATCTAAAAAACCATCTTGTACACACTCTAGGAATTCATCCTCCACAGTATTGCTAATTTGGTTTGGCCAGTCTATATGTAGATTAAAGTCACCCATGATTACTGTAGTACCCTTGTTACATGCATCTCTAATTTCCTGTTTGATGCCATCCCCTACATTACCACTACTGTTTGGAGGCCTATAGACAACTCCCACCAATGTTTTCTGCCCCTTGGTGCTTCTTATCTCCACCCAGACTGATTCTACATCTTGATTTTCTGAGCCAATATCCTTTCTCACTATTGCTCTGTGTTTAGTTTTCGTCAGCCATCAATGCTGCATTGTTAGTTTCACATAGGCCAAGAGGCCTTTTGACCAATTTGAGCGTTTTGCATTTTACCGAGTATTCTGGCACAAAGATTATTCAGTTTCATTGAGGGGCGATTTGAAAGTGCAATATTTGTATCCTTTCATGGGGACTGTACTGGCACTGGACCTCGTTCTCCAGCGTCATCGTCGGAGGCAACCGAGGCACAGAGAAAGAGTGCAAAATGTGGCCAGAGGTAGGAGGGCCAACAGGACTCTCAACAGGAGGCCTTCCCACCCAGGGTATTCCTGCAGCAGTTCTCCTACATGAATTTCACTGAGGACCAGTGTGTTAGAACGCTCCGCTTCAGCAAAGACGTGCTTACAGAGCTCTGCCACATCCTGCAGCCAGACCTCGAGCCTCAGATCAGAACTGCCATGGCTCTCTCAGTGGCAGTTAAGGTCACCGTCGCCCTCAATTTCTACACCAGCAGATCATTCCAATGTGCGACAGGCGACATCTCCAACATCTCCCAGTTTGCCGTCCATTGCTCCATCCGCCAGGTCACAGATGCTCTGTACAGAAGGAGAAGGAATACATTTCCTTCCGCATGACCAGAGAGAAGCAGCACGAGTGTGTATGTGGCTTTGCCAGGGTGCCATTGACTGCACCCACGTCGCTTTGCGGGCACTTCATAACAATCCTGAGGTATTCCGTAACCGCAAAGGCAACCACTCACTTAGTGTGCGACCACACATGTCAAATCCTATCAATGCCCGTTCTCCTGCCAGCAGCCACGATGCCTTCATCCTGCACCAGACCAGTGTGCCAGATCTATTCCAGCCACCACATCAAGCTTGGGGCTGGCTGCTGGGAGACAAGGGCTATCTGCTCTCCACCTGGCTCATGACTTCCCTCTGTAACCCCAACACTCATGCCCAGCACTCAGATAATGAGAGCCATGCTGCCACCAGGAACATCATTGAGCAGACCATCGGAGTGCTCAAGCAACAGATCCACTGCCTTGACCGCTCGGGAGGAGCCCTCCAGTACTCGGCTGAGCGGGTGTAACATTTTGTTGTCATCTGCCACATGCTGTCCAACTTAGCCATTATGAGGGTGTAGCCATTGTGATGAAATATGCCTTCATCAGACCTGCTTGTATTTTACCTGCTTGTATTGTGTGAACCACACCCTTTTGTTCCTATTGTGTGTATTGGCTACGCCCCTGTCTTTTGCCATATAAAAGGTCTCAGGAGCTGTATGAGTCACTCACTACCAGATGAACCCGATGCTATGCTGCTATGTTCTTAGTGATTAAAAGCCTTAGTTGAATCCTTTAAATTCCTTGTCTTTGAGTTATTGAAGGCACATCAATTTTAATCACTAAAACACCAGGATGGATCGACTCCTGAAACCAGAGCGCTTGGATCTGGACCCCCATGCCTCAGACACAGCCACACAGTTCGGACACTGGTTCCAATGCTTCGAATTTTTCATCGCAAACTCATCCACTGCCATAGCCGCAGCCGAAACCGCTACCGGAGACATGAAACTGGGAATCCTGCGAAACTGGGTGAGCCATCGGGTCTCCCCTCTCATCCAAGATGCCACCAGCTACGAGGATGCCTGCACCATCCTGAAGGCCCACTACGCGCGGCCAATAAACGTGGTGTACGCCAGGCATCTTCTGACTACTCGCATGCAGCGGCATGGTGAGTCACTAGAGGACTTTATACTAAACCTAAAAGTACTGGGCAGAGACTGTAACTATAAGGCCGTGTCTGCCATCATGTACACGGAGGAGCTGATTCGAGACTCCCTTATTGCGGGCCTCAGTTCAAATTATATTCGGCAGAAACTGTTTGAAAAGGAGGGACTGGACTTAAAACAGGCTATAGATATAGCGCGATCGCTGGATATGGCCCAGAGGAACTCTGAATCCTGTTCCCCAGGCCACGCAGCCCACTCCGCCTCGTGCGCGCCGTGGGGGCCGCCATCTTGGAAGCCATCTTCACCTCCCAGGTCTCAGGCCAGCCCAGCACCATCGGAGCCCCAGCCTCCACCCAGGAGCCCCACTACTGCCGCGATGCACCGGGGCCCGAAATGCTACTTCTGCGGTCAGGACAAACACTCCAGGCATCTGTGCCCAGCGAAGGGCACCACCTGTTTTAAATGCGGGAAGAAAGGACATTTCAGCAAAGTCTGCAGAGGGAACCCCGCCTCCAACTCCACCACTGCCGCATGCGTGCCGTGGGAGCGGCCATCTTGGAAGCCATCTTGTCCACCCTCATGGAGTCCACCATCTTGTCCCGACTACACGGACCTCCAGGACCCACTGGTGGCCTCGATCGCAGTGGATCAATCCAGGCCACATCCGTTGTCTAAATCGATGATGGACATAGAGGTAAACGGGAACAAGGTTAAATGCTTGATTGACTGCGGGAGCACCAAAAGCTTTATTCATCCTAGCCTGGTAAAACGATTTTCTCTAACGATAGTCCCCACACAGGGCAAAATCGCCATGGCCGATAAGACTCATACCTCAAAAATTACAGGTTTCTGCGCAGTTATGTTGTCGGTAAAAGGCAATGATTACAGAGATTTTAAACTACTGATAATGCCAGATCTCTGTGTGAGCGTGATCTTGGGTCTGGACTTCCAGTGCCACCAAAGTATCACGCTTACCTGCGGTGGGTCCCAGCCGCCCCTCACAGTGTGCGGTCTGGCTACCCTGAAGGTCAAGCCGCCCTCTCTGTTCGCCAACCTCGCACCCAACTGTCGACCCATAGCGACCAAGAGTAGGCGGTACAGCTGGGAGGATAGACGGTTCATTGCGTCGGAAGTAGAAAGACTCAAGCGGGAGGGTATCATCGAATGCAGTACCAGCCCGTGGCGCGCCCAGGTAGTAGTAGTTAAGGGTAGCGAAAAGAAGCAGATGGTGATAGATTATAGCCAGACGGTTAATCTATACACCCAGCTAGACGCCTACCCTCTGCCCCGCATAGCGGATATGGTTAACCAAATCGCGCAATACCGGGTGTTTTCCACCATCGACCTAAAATCAGCATACCACCAGCTCCCCATTAGGCCGGAGGACCGTCCATACACCGCCTTCGAGGCGAACGGACGTCTCTACCACTTCCTCAGAGTCCCCTTTGGGGTAACGAACGGGGTCTCGGTCTTCCAGCGGGAAATGGACCGCATGGTCGATGAGAACCAGTTAACAGCCACCTACCCATACCTAGACAACGTCACCATCTGCGGCCACGACCAGCAAGACCACGACTCGAACCTCGCAAGATTTCTGAAAACCGCCCTCAGACTCAATCTCACCTACAACAAGGATAAGTGTGTCTTTAGCACCACGCGCCTCTGTATCCTGGGCTGCGTGGTGGAAAATGGGGAAATCGGTCCGGACCCCGACCGATTGCGCCCCCTACGGGAGCTACCCCTACCAAACACTCCCAAGGCCCTGAAAAGGTGCCTGGGGTTCTTCTCCTATTACGCCCAATGGGTCCCCAATTATTCCGACAAGGCCCGTCCCCTCCTGAAATTAATGTCCTTCCCGCTCACAGCCGAGGCCCACACCGCCTTCAACAGCATTAAACACATTGAGAAGGCCGCGCTGCGGGCAGTGGACGAAAACATCCCTTTCCAGGTCGAAAGCGATGCGTCCGACTTCGCTTTAGCAGCCACTGTCAACCAGGATGGGCGGCCCGTAGCCTTTTTCTCAAGAACCCTCCAAGGGCCCGAGATCAGGCACTCCTCGGTAGAGAAGGAGGCCCAGGCCATAGTGGAGGCAGTGCGGCACTGGAGGCACTACCTAGCCGGCAAACGCTTCACCCTGCTTACCGACCAGCGGTCGGTAGCCTTCATGTTTAACAACAGAGGGGGAAGATCAAGAACGACAAAATTCTCAGGTGGCGGATCGAACTCTCCACGTTTGAGTACGACATAATATATAGGCCGGGGGCCCTCAACGAGTCCCCCGACACCCTATCACGAGGGATGTGTGCCAGCATCCAGGGGGACAGGCTACAGGGCCTCCACAATGGCCTCTGCCACCCGGGGGTCACCCGGCTATTCCACTTTATAAAATCCCGTAACCTGCCCTATTCCATCGAGGAGGTCTGGTCTATGACCAGGGACTGCCGCACCTGTGCGGAATGCAAGCCCCGTTTTTTCCGACCCGACCGAGCCCACCTGATCAAAGCTACACGGCCATTCGAGCGCCTGAGCTTAGATTTCAAGGGACCACTCCCCTCCACCGACCGCAATGTGTACTTTCTCAACATTGTGGACGAGTACTCCCGCTTCCCATTCGCCTACCCCTGCCCAGATATGACCAGTGCCACGGTCATCAAGTGCCTCGGCAACCTGTTTTGCACGTTCGGCATGCCTAACTACATCCACACTGACAGGGGGGCGTCGTTCATGAGCGATGAACTGCGCCAATACCTGCTATTGAAGGGGATAGCCACGAGTCGGACCACTAGTTATAACCCCCGGGGTAATGGGCAAGTGGAGAGGGAGAACGCGACAGTGTGGAAGGCGGTCACCTTAGCACTAAGGTCTAAAGGCCTCCCCACCTCCCGCTGGCAGGAGGTCCTCCCAGACGTACTCCACTCGATAAGGTCGCTACCGTGTACTGCTACTAACGCCACTCCTCACGAGAAGATGTTCGTTTTTCCCCGCAAATCAACCTCAGGAGTATCCCTACCCTCGTGGCTCTCCACCCCAGGGACAGTCCTGTTATGGAAGCATGAGGGGCCACAAAACGGATCCCCTCGTGGAGGCAGTACACCTACTCCACGCAAACCCACAGTACGCGTACGTCAAGCACGCCGACGGGCGTGAAGACACCGTGTCCATAAAGGACCTCGCCTCGGCAGGAAGCGACGACGACGACCCATCACCACCACCCCCAGAAGAACCTCCACCATCCCCAGAGGTATCCTCACCACCCCCAGAAGTACCTGCAACACCCCCGGCACATGGGTATGCCCAGGAGGGCACCACGGATTCCCGGTCGGAACCCGAGGTACTGTTGCGACGTTCAGGAAGGACTATCACACCCCCGGACAGACTAAATCTGTAGAAGGGGTGAATGTGATGAAATATGCCTTCATCAGACCTGCTTGTATTTTACCTGCTTGTATTGTGTGAACCACACCCTTTTGTTCCTATTGTGTGTATTGGCTACGCCCCTGTCTTTTGCCATATAAAGGTCTCAGGAGCTGTATGAGTCACTCACTACCAGATGAACCCGATGTGGGAAGACCTGCTATGCTGCTATGTTCTTAGTGATTAAAAGCCTTAGTTGAATCCTTTAAATTCCTTGTCTTTGAGTTATTGAAGGCACATCAGCCATTACCACCAGGCATAACTCCACCACTTCAGGAGGAGGACGAGGATGAAGAGGAGAAGGGGGAGGAGCAGGAGGAAGAAGAGGAGCAGGAAGAACAGGAGGATGAACAGTAGCGATGGAGGAGGCAGCCACTCAATCGACGTTCTGCAAGGTTGGTCCGTGACCGCTTCATCAGACTTCGTTTCCAGTGACTTTGAGACCTCTTTCCGGTTGCTGAGCACATCGCCATCATTCCATCACTGTGATTCCATACCACACCACAGAACTGAAATGAGACACAGCACCAAATCTGCTACATTCTAGTAATAAATTTATCAAAACCATTAACCACATATGTGCAACAATATTGACTAATCACCCTTGTGCAAACCCTTGCATCCCTTCTTTACAGTCCCCTTTCCTAATCTAGTGCTCCTACGTTGACGGCACAAATAGATATAAATGGGTATGATCTGATAGCCATTATAGAGACATGGTTGCAAGGTGACCAAGGCTGGCAACTGAATATTCAGGGGTATTTGACATTTTGGAAGGATAGGCAGAAAGGAAAAGGAGTTGGGGTAGCTCTGTTAATAAAGGATGAGATCAGTGCAGTCGTGAGAAATTATATTGGCTCAGAAGAGCAAGATGTAGAATCAGTTTGGGTGGAGATAAGAAATAATAAAGGGAAAGAAGTCACTGGTGGGCATAGTCTATATGCCTCCTAACAGTAGCTACACTGTAAGAAAGGTACAGCAATAATCATGGGCGATTTTAATCTTCATATTGATTGGACAAATCAATTTGGCCAAGGTAGCCTCGAGGAAGAGTTCATAGAGTGTATCCGGGATGGTTTCCTAGAACAATACATTGTGGAACCAACCAGGGAGCAGGCTATCTTAGATCTGGTACTGTGTAATGAGACAGGATTGACTTGGATGAAGGGACCGAGTGTAATGTAGCCAAATTTGCTGATGATACAAAGATAGGTGGGAAAGCAAGTTGTGAAGAGGACACAAAGAATCTGCAAAGGGATATAGGCAGACTAAGTGAGTAGGCAAACATTTGGCAGATGGAGTATAATGTGGGAAAGTGTGAGGTTATCCACTTTGGTAAGAAAAATAAAAAAGCAAATTATTATTTAAATGGAGATTACAAAATGCTGCAGTACAGAGGGACCTGGGGGGTCCTTGTGCATGGAACACAAAAAGTTAGCATGCAGGTATAGCAAGTAATCAGGAAGGCAAATGGAATGTTGGCCTTTATTGCAAGGGGGCTGGAGTATAAAAGCAGGGACATCCTGCTACAGCTGTACAAGGTATCGGTGAGACCACACCTGGAGTACTGTATACAGTTTTGGTTTCCTTATTTAAGGAGGGATATACTTGCATTGGAGGCAGTTCAGAGACAGTTCACGAGTTGATTCCTGAGATGAAAGGGTTGACTTATGAAGAAAGGTTGAGCAGGTTGGGCCTATACTCATTGGAGTTTAGAAGAATGAGAGGTGATCTTATCGAAACATATAAGATACTGAGGGGGCTCGACAAGGTAGATGCAGAGAAGATGTTTCCTCTCATGGGGGAATCTAGAACTAGGAGGCATAGTTTCAGACTAAGGGGTCGCCCATTTAAAACTGAGATGAGGAGGAATTTCTTCTCTCAGAGGGTCGTAAATCTGTGGAATTCTCTGCCCCAGAGAGCTGTGGAGGCTGGGTCATTGAATATATTTAAGGTGGAGATAGACAGAATTTTGAACAATAAGGGAGTGATGGGTTATGGGGAGCAGGCAGGGAACTGGAGCTGAGCCCAAGATCAGATCAACTATGATCTCATTAAATGGCGGAGCAGGCTTGAGGGGCCAAATGGCCTACTCCTGCTCCTATTTCTTATGTTCTTATGTACGTAGTGACTCCCCAGTGGCTGCAGCAGGGCTGGTCGAAGGCTGCTGAGTGTCGGTGCCAGAGACTACAGATGGCCTTGCAGGATGCCCTCGACCAGCTCTGAGCCTGGAAGGCCCAGCTGTACACCGATGGGTAGCGGCAGTCTGGGCTGGCTGGATGACAGGCAGCGACAAGTGCAATGGTGGAGTGGCAGTGGTGGGATCAGGAATGCTGTCATCCCGAGAGGGGACAGCTGGTTCCTGCTCCAATGACCCACTCTCACTCCCCCGAGGCAGCACCTCAGCATCCCTACCAATCTGCTGGAGCACAGATTGCTGGCCTGCTGTGACACTGAGATCGCCGGTGGATTGTAGTGGACCCAGCGACAATGGCAGCAGTCAGATCTTTCATGGCATCAAGCTGAGACTGCATGAAAGCAGTCTATGACTCGATGGCAGCAACCACTGACTGCATAACAGCACTAAAACTTTGCGTCGCTTCCGCCTGTGCTGCAATGGAAGCTGCCACATCGCCCATGACACGCATCATGAGGGCTGGATACGTACGGTCTCTCTGGGAGTCCACTATCCCCTGCACAGTGGAAATGATGGGCTCCATGGTGTGCTCAGAGCTCTGTGCAATGTTGGAGGTGGACTCCTCCACGCTCCTTACCATTGCCGAGAGGCTCTTGGACACCCTTGCTATTGCACTCGGTGTGCATGCCCATCACCCTTCTTGTAAACGCCTCCCCATCGAGGTCCTCATCCGAGTCCTGTGCAGCAGAATTTGCACGCGAACTCGCCCTCCTGGGAGCTGGCTTCCGAGCTACCCTTTCCCCCTGGCCTTGCTGCAGCCCACTTGTCCCCGGTGCATCACCCAGTGCAGACACCTCTATTAAACTTGCCTCTAAAAATCATGTAGTACCTGTGGGTGAGAGATGCAATGACGTGGTGCTTTCCACCTCCTCCTCTTCTCCTTCCTCACTCTCAATGGGGGGCTCAGGGATAGGCTGGTCATCTAGTTGCTGATTATCTGAAAGCAGAAAGGCACAAAATTGTGTTAAGGTGAGGGCAGGGGGGCAGGAATGAGCAAGGAATGCAGACTTTCTCAGGAGGTGGAAAGTGAGAAAGGTTTGTGGTGTGAGGGGCAAGTGGGATGAGAGAAGGAGAGGGGCTGAAGATACCAGTTATTTCCCCAACGGGGTTGATGTCGCCGACGGCCATGGCACCCACCACCTGCTGCCCAATGAGTCGCAGCACTCGCTCCTCAAGGTCTGAGAGCTGCTGGAGCTGCGCATCACCTCCGCCTGTTCTCTGCTGCTCCTATTGTGGGCTATCTTGGCCTGCAAGAGCAACAAATGTGTTTCAGTCAGAGTCCAGCTATGTGTTTGGGAGATATGCCTGCTGTCGCTGAATAGCTGTGATTGTAGGCAAGGCGTGAGATGTGGATGTGAGTTTGAATAGGTGAAGATGTTTGGTGGGTGAGTGGTGGTGGTGTGGTTGTTTGCGCAGTGTTCGCAGACTGAGGTTCAGATGCTGGTATGTAGGAGCTGTTGAAGCATGTACTCACCTTGACCACCCGACTGAGGTCATTGAATTTCTTGCGGCACTGTGTCAGGCTACATATGAGAACACTACTGGCTGAGACCTCGGGGCCACTTCCCTCCACATTGCCCTGAACACCTGAGACGATGGCCTTCCAGTAGCCGGGAACAGCACTGCCCTCCTTCGCTCCACTCCAGCCACCAATGCCACGTCTGTGAACCGGCAAGCTCTCTCCCTGGGAGTGGGAACAGTTATAGCCATCAGGGGATTCAGTTGCTCGCAGGTCGCCTCAAAGCCAGCAATGCTGAAAATGAGCATCTGCACAATGATGCAACCTCCCCTTTAAGAGCTGGAAGGAACCCGTGTGAAGGATCGTTGCTGAATACATTGCACCTGAAATTCATTAGCGCTCTGCTGGTAGCGCCCCTGTAGCACCCCACTGAGGTCATTAGCGCTTGATTTAACGCCCCACTTCCTTCCTGGGACGCTAACACCCAATTTAGTAGAAGTTCAGAATCCTTAGCGCCTAGCGCTAAATTTTCAAAATTTCAAAAGTTAGTGCCCCAAACGGGGTGATACCCAATTTCACCCCCTTTGTGTTTAGAAACTGATGTTGAACCCCCATTTCTGTCTTTAAGCACATAGACCTAGAAATTCACTGGCGCCCCGCCAGCCTCGCCAGGGCGCCCCGCCAGCCTCACCAGGGCGCCGCAAGTAGCGCCCCGGAAGAAGTCACGGCTGCCCGCCACAAATTCAGTTTGCGCGCCACAGAGGGAAGCGCGGCACTACTCGAGGCGCCCCGCATCCCTCTTGGGGCGCTGCAACTGAAGTTCGCAGCGCAACGTGCCGCAGTACCACACGCTGCAGCACGGCGCGCTGCAGTACTGCAGGCCTTCCTCCCCTTCTTAAAGGGGAGGGGCCTGCTGCAGCGCGCTCGAAGAGCGCGAGTGCCCGCAAAAGAGCCTGGCCCCGAGGAGAAGTGCCAGGCTCTTGGGACACAGCCGGCACTCTGTGGGGGGGCTTAGGAGGCTGGGGATGGCGGCGCGGAGAGGTATTGGCAGGCGGCCAGCAAAAAAAATGGCCGCCCCGCACCTCAGCGCGTCTACCGCCGCAGGTAGGCCCCCCTGAGCCGGTCGCAAATTGCGACCGGCGTTAAAGCAGGGGGCACTACTAAATTTCGCGATCAGGGCCGTAGCGGGGTGCTGTGCACACCGATGACGTCATCGGTAGCGGCGCAGCGCTAACGGCTAGCGCCGCCATTAGCGCCCCGCTAAATTTAGCGGGAGGCGTGGCCAGCGGCGTTAAGCCCACTAAGTGCCCTCTTAGGGCGCTAACGGGTGGCGCAGCCCACTGAATTTCTAGACCATAGATCCTGATACTACCAACCAAGGATCCAGCAAAAATTACAACATCATTCATACATTCAAGATCTTCTACCAGGTCTTAATCTATCTTTATACCTTCGAGTACACCACTTTTGGTGGTGAGGACACAATATATCTTGGCCAAAAGTTATTAGCCTCCTTGATCAATGCTGTCATCAACCACATCATAAAAAAAAATCACATCAATGAATTAAAATATGCATCTTTATTTAAAATAATGTTGAATAAAGAAATAATCTACTGGGAATCAACACAGTCACTTGAGTCCCAAAATACGTTCTTAGTTCAGAAAATTATTGCTGAATTCAACAGTCTTGTTGGAGAGAAACCAGCATCTGATGGGAGTCTGAAATAACAACAGAAAATGCTGGAAATACTCAGCAGGCCAGGCAGCATCCGTGGAGAGAGAAACAGAGTTAACGTTTCAGGTCTGGGACCTTTCATCAGAACTGGAAAAAGCTGGAGATGTAACAGATATTAAGCAGGTGCAGAGACGGGGGTGGGGGAGGTTTGGAGGGGAGGAAGGAATAGAAAGAATACCCTGTACTTTTGTAAGAGGCAGGAAAGATAAAATGTTGCAAATGGGAATGGCAAAAATCATACTGCATGAAAAATGGGGGCAGGGATAATTATCTGAAATTGTTGAACTCAATGTTGAGTCCGGCAGGCTGCAAAGTGCCCAATCGAAAGATGAGGTGCTGTTCCTCGAGCTTACGTTGAGCTTCATTGGAACAATGCAATAGCCCAAGGACAGAGAGATCAGAGTGGGAGTGAAGCGGTGAATTAAAGTGACAGGTGACCGGAAGCTCAGGGTCACCCTTACGGACTGAACGGAGGTGTTCCGCAAAGCGGTTGCCCAATCTGCGTTTGGTCTCCCCAATGTAGAGGAGACCACATCATGAGCAGCGAATACAGTATATTAAATTGCAAGAAGTACAAGTAAATCGCTGTTTCACCTGGAAGGGGTGTTTGGGGCCCTGGACAGTGGGAAGGAAGGAGGTAAAAGGGCATGTGTTGCATCTCCTGCGCTTGCACGGGAAGGTGCCAGGTGAAGGAGAAGGGCTGTTGGGGGTGATTGAGGAGTGGACCAGGGTGTCGTGGAGGGAGCGGTCCCTTCGGAATGCTGAAAGGGGAGGTGAGGGGAAGATGTGTTTGGTGGTGGGATCACGTTGGAGGTGGCGGAAATGGCGGAGGATGATCCGTTGAATGTGGAGGCTGGTGGGGTGAAAGGTGAGGACAAGGGGAACCCTATCGTGGTTCTGGGAGGGAGGGGGAAGGGGTGAGAGCAGAAGTGCGGGAAATAGAACGGACACGGTCAAGGGCCGTGTCAACCACGGTAGAGGGGAATCCTCGGTTGAGGAAAAAGGAAGACATGTCGGAAGCACTAGTATGGAAGGTGGCATCGTCAGAACAGACGCGGCGGAGACGGAGAAACTGGGAGAATGGAATAGAGTCCTTACAGGAAGCAGGGTGGGAGGAAGTATAGTCCAGGTAGCTGTGGGAGTCAGTGGCCTTGTAGTGGATGTTTGTTGAAAGCCGATCACCAGAAATGGAGACGGAGGAGTCAAGGAAGGGAAGGGAAGAGTCGGAGATGGACCATGTGAAGGTGAGGGAAGGGTGGAAATTGGAAGTAAAGTGAATGAACTTATCTAGTTCAGGGCGAGAGCAGGAAATGGCACCAATACAGTCATCGATGTACTGGAAAAAGAGGTGAGGGAGGGGACCTGAGTAGGACTGGAACAAAGAATATTCCACATATCCCATGAAAAGGCAGGCATAGCTAGGGCCCATGCGGGTTCCCATAGCAACACCTTTAATTTGGAGGAAGTAAGTGGAGTCAAAGGAGAAGTTGTTCAATGTGAGAACAAGTTCAGCCAGGCGGAGGAGGATGGTGATGGATGGGGACTGGTTGGGCCTCTGTTCAAGGAAGAAACGGAGCGCCCGAAGGCCGTCCTGGTGGGGGATGGAGGTGTAGAGGGATTGGACATAGTGAAAAGGAGACGGTTGGGGCCAGGAAACTGGAAACTGTTAGTGACGGAGGGCGTCGGAAGAGTCGCGAATGTAGGTGGGAAGAGACTGGACAAGGAAAAAAAAATAGAGTTGAGATAGGAAGAGATAAGTTCCGTGGGGCAAGAACAGGCTGAAATGATTGGTCTACCAGGGCAGTCCTGTTTGTGGATCTTGGGAAGGAGGTAGAAGCGGGCTGTGCGGGGTTGGGGGACTATGAGGTTGGCGGCCATGGAGGGAAGATCTCCAGAGGAGATGAGGTCAGTGACACACTTGGAAACAATGGCTTGATGTTTGCTAGTGGGGTCATGGTCCAGGCAGAGGTAGGAGGTGGTGCTGAAGAGTTGGCATTCAGCTTCCGCACGGTAGAGGTCGGTTCGCCAAACAACAACAGCACCACCCTTATCAGCAGGTTTAATGATAATGTTAGGGTTGGATCGGAGAGAACGGAGTGCTGCAAGTTCAGAGGGAGGTAGGTTGGAATGAGTGAGGGGAGCAGAGAAATGGAGATGGCCGATGTCACGTCGGCAGTTAGCAATGAAAAGATCTAGAGAGGGTAAGAGGCCAGAGGGAGGGGTCCAAGTAGAACGAGAATTTAGAAAGCAGGAGAAAGGATCAGCCGTGCGGGGGGAAGACTCCTGGCCAAAGAAGTGGGCACAGAGACGAAGGCGACGGAAGAAGAGCTCAGCATCGTGCCGAGCTCGAAATTCATTAAGATGGGAGTCTTTGGATTCTGTTATTACACACTGTTTTTGGTTTTAATTTGCTCATAAAAGAGAAATAATATTATCATAACAATGCTCATAAAATGTTTTGTAATTGTCCCAAAATGATATTTCTTATCCTAATCAATTACTGCACTTCAAGTAAATAAATAATTGTTTCAACGTCTTCAGGAAAAGGAACTAAAACATGTTGCCGGTTCCCTCTCCTTCCTGCAGAGCTTACAAGTTCTGTAATTTTCTCTCCTATATGATGACTTTTCATTCTTTTCATCATCAATATATTCACATAGATGGTGACTTGTGTTAGTTGAAATATTTTCCCTAAATCTCTATTCACAGCAGTGCAATAGTACAATGCAATGCAATGCAAATAGACGATTTGCAAATATTGAGCTAACCAATGATGTGTGCACAAATCATTACCATTATTTTATGTTGCATCATAATATTGGATTTTGCCACTGATAATTTTATAATTTTATTTTACTGCACTGGCAATAATCATTTACTGGTGTGTTATTGGAATATGGGGACTGGCCTGCACTGTAGTCTCATACCTTGGACTAATGAGTGAGTAAAATTACCAGCGCCCTAAACACCTATCCCAAGATTTCCAAACAGCATTCAGTAAAATTCAGGGTACCAGATTTTATTGAGAACTTGTAGAGAGAGAGTAGTAGCAAAAATACTCCTACCTACCATCCAAGTTTTGTCTTTTAATCAATGTTATAAAGGTAATTAATTATTAACAGTACGCTGAATATGCCGTAGGACACAGGTGTTTCACATCAAATGTCATGCATGTACAGTTGTTATTGCTGCAGTCTGTTGGGAATATTATGAGGAGTCATTCAATTTTTTTGCCTGAAAAGCAATGTTAAAAAACAAACGTACAAGGTTGGAGCTGCAGTGCCCCATGATTATAATTTTCTTGGGGAAGAACAGGGCAAGAGCAGCTTGTCTTGGAAAAAATAAATTACTTTTCCAATATGATCCATTTCAAAGATATTAGCTTTTATTAGTAAAAAATAAAAACTGAAAAATAAAAGTTTCATTTGAGACTGACCTCTGCTCTTTGACCCCAGTTTGTGATTCTAACATAGTCAAGAACCAGGTTCAAAGCACAGAGGGCGTCTTCAGTAGTCTACAAAATCATGCTTCCTGTTGTCAATAAAACAAATCCCATTAGGAATTAGATTTGTTTCAAAGCTTGTTTTGGAGATCTATGCTTTGGGAAAAAGACAAAGGACACTTATCATTTTAAATGAAAAGCATAGGATTTATGCCTTTTTTAAAGGAGTAACAACAGAGACACACAGATATTTGTCCCCATACTGAAATTAGCACTTAGCCTTTCATCATTTTTTTTTTTTTAAGCACACAAACTATTTAATCTTCCAGACAAAGCTTCACACTGTAAAAACAGGGGGTGCACATGCATTACATTTAAAATCAAACATCTCAAATTTGGAATACAATCTCAATACGGTTAATACATTTCCTCTAAAGTGAATTTCCTAAGTACTGTCCAGTGTCCCAACTTCATGCATGGAAGGCTTAAAAACATAATAATTCAAAGCAACTCACATTCCCCAAATAGTCCTGCTTCAAAGCCAATATAGGAATTAAACTCACCTTATTCTGCATTGTAGCAAACTATCCCAAAAAAACACATCTAAAATTCTCCCAGTATGTTCTGGAGATTCTACTTATTACAAAGAATTGCTACAGCAGCCTAACAAGACTCAGACAAATGTTATTAGACATGCAATGACTGAATAAGGTGACATCACCTGATGCAAAATGCCTTAAGGGGCCTGTGCACCCGTAACAAAATGGGCTGCTATAATTTTTAACTGTCTAGTAATGTTAGAAGGCCGCAGAAAATAACAAAAATAAAGGACTGAATAAAGGAACAGCTGCTTTAGATGTGTATTACTAAGATATTGAATTTTACATATCAAACAGTATACAAAACAAAGAAACCAGAATAAATAATTGGCAGTACAATAATGGATCTAACGTCTAATATATGGCACAGAAATCCACAATAGCACAGCATTAAGGAGGCCAAAAACATGAAGCCAAAATCATGCCAAAAGTATGAAAACACACAGATTTTGAGTGCTTTTTAAATATGTAAAAACATAAAAATGTATAGCAGTTACAATTATTTAAAATCATACAAGGATGAACTATAAGGGAAAATGACCAATTCCTTACATTCCCTTCCAAAGATGCACAAGACAACAATTGCCATCCAATTGGGCCATTTTTTGAACTCTTCCTCATACTGGCCTGTGCTTTAGACAAGAAGTCCCTTTCTTGATCTTCAGACAGCTTCTTGTACCTATATTGCATAAAACTGAAACCAAAAGCCACTAAATATTATTGATATGAATTCCATAATTAAATAATATAGTTCTATCCTGGTGCCTTAACTCACCCTTTTGCCTCACTTGGCTTGCTTGGCTCCTGTAAAATGATACGTTCATACAACTAATAAATTCCTTGGAATTTTGCTTATCATATACCCAGAGTGTATAACTTGTTCAGAGATTGATTGTTACAGAAAGAAAGTCAGGCATGGCTGAAAATCCTATATCCCAAAATACACAAAAAAATTAAGCATCAGAAACACAAAATCGCAGGACAAATTTACAATTGAAAGGAATAAATGGTCACTGCACTATACTCAGCAGCAGTAATCTACAACATTGTTAAATACATCTTCTGTATTGTAATACGATAATAAGAAGTTTCTGTATGATATTTATACTAGAGTTATTTCAGCACATCCTTTATTGTAAAAATAATGGATTTCACATACGCTCAAAGATTAAAATCCACTGTTATTAAATGAGGTGAAGTCTACCAGTTTTAAGTTACCAGTTTAAAATGAACAATTCATCCCAGTTAAACAACTAGATCCACAAAAAAGACGGACCTGAAATTGCGGTCAAAGGCTTCCCGCGGGCGAATACCTCCGAACCGCAAGTAAAATCCGTACTTACCTGATGGCCCCGGACCTACAAAGACTTGCGCTCTTGGGACTGCAGGCGTACACCTGCGTAAAGGCCCACGTATCCTGGGATCACGTGGGCCGGCCCAACCAATCAAAAAGGGGGATTCCCATTATGGGGATTCCATTTACGTACGGAATCCCCATAAACATAATAGGAATCCCTATAAAAATACATTTTCACACAACCTAAATAAAAATAAATCCTCAGGTTTAAAATTAATTATACTGTAATGCAATTTAATTAAACATTTAAAACAAAAATTTTATTTTTTGAAATATAAATGTAAACATTTTAAAAGGGGCCAAAATAATCTAAACTAATTTTAAAGGTTTTTGAATGTTTAAATTATTTTTAAAATGTATTTTAATATTTATTTAAACCCTTATGCTGGTAAAAGAAGGCTTTATGCCTCCTTCTACCATGCGTAAGAGTTTTGTGGGCATTCACTGGGCGGTAGTTGGGCAAATAACCCCACCCTGCACCAGTGAATGTCGATTTCCTTCAGATTCGTACGATCTGTCAAGCTGAAACTTGACAGATCGCAAGTTCCGAGTTTTCGCGCATGCGCACCGTATGCGGAATCCCAGAACTAGCGGGGCACTTATGAGCGTACGCGGTCATAAGCCCCGGAAAATCAATGAAAATGTTAAATAATACACCTAAATGGTTTGTAATCATAGTTTCAAATTATATTGACAGCATTCTTATAAGAAGATTTTACAGTGTTTGTAAAAAATAAGATTCCTCATTCTGTGTTAGCACTCTTGTCTCTGAGTTAGAAGGTCATTGGTTCAAGATCCACACTAGAGACCCGAGCACATAATCTAGGCTGCGCTTCAACACAGTACTGAGGAAGTGCTGCCCTATGGGAAATGCAATCTTTTGGATGAGACGTTAAACCAAGGCACAGTCTGCCCTCTCAGGTGGTCATAAAATATCCCATAATACTATTCACAGAAGAGCAGGGGAGTTCTCCTGATACCCTAGCTAACATTTACCTCTCAACCAAAATCACTAAAACAAATAATCTAGTCATTTATCTCATTGCTGTTTGAAGGGCCTTGTGAGCAAGCTGGCTGCCGCATTTCCCAACAGTACAACAGTGACTACACTTCAAAAGTACTTTATTGACTGTGCAGCACTTTGGGACCTCTTCAAGTTGTGAAAGGCGCGATATAAATGCCATTTATATATTTCCTTCCTTTTCCCAGCTTTTTGAGCGGAATATGAATTTTTATTCAATTTAACTGAAATTTCCAAAATCCTATTTTGTAAAAACAAACCAGTTGAAGTGTAATTCTACAGAAAATGGCTTCAGCATCATCACATTTTATTTTGAAACAGGGACTGTGAATTAAGTAAAATTCCGTAAGCTAGTGAAATATGTTGCGCTTATTCTTTCTTCTATTTAACTTTACTTCATAATAAATATATTTACTTCTTATAAATAACATAATTGTTCATAGCTTGCGATATATGGTTGGTCAGAATGTTATTTGTCCATTAGTCAGAGAAATCAGGAGGTTACTGCAGCAATCCACATTATTTCCAATATGTACCTCATCAGTAACAATACTGTGGAGGAGGAATTCCTGGAATGTATACGGGATGGCTTCCTGGACCAATATGTCGAGGAACCAACTAGGGATCAGGTCATCTTAGACTGGGTATTATGCAATGAGCAAAGATTAATTAGCAATCTTGTGTGAGGCCCCTTGGGTCGGAGCGATCATAATATGATAGAATTCTTCATTAAGATGGAGAGTGAAGGAGTTGACTCAGAGACTAAGGTCCTGAATTTAAATAAAGGGAACTATGATAGTATGAGACGCGAGTTGGGTAGGATTGATTGGGTAATGTCACTCAAAGGGTTGACGGTGGATAGGCAATGGCAAACATTCAAAGATCGCATGGATGAACTACAGAATTTGTTTATCCCAGTTTGGCATAAAAATAAATCAAAAAAGGTGACTCAACCGTGGCTAACAAGGAAAATTAGGGATAACATAAGATCCAAAGAGAGGACAAATAAATTGGCCAAAAAAAGCAGCAAACCTGAGGATTGGGAGCAGTTTAGGATTCAGCAAAGGAGGATAAGGGGATTAATTAAGAGGGGGAAAATAGATTATGAAAGTAAGCTTGCAGGGAACATAAAAACTGACTGTAAAAGCTTTTATAGATATGTGAAGAGAAAAGATTGGTGAAGTCAAGCGTAGGTCCCTTACAGTCAGAATCAGGGGAATTTATAATGGGGAACAAAGAAATGGTAGACCAATTAAATACATATTTTGGCTCTGTCTTCACAAAGGAGGACACAAATAACCTCCCAGAGATGTCGGGGAACATACGGACTAATGAGACGGAGGAACTGAAAGAAATCAGAATTTGTAGGGAAATGGTGTTGGGGAAGTTGACGGGATTGAAGGCCGATAAATCCCCAGGGCCTGATAATCTACATCCTAGGGTACTTAAGGACGTGGCCCTGGAGATAGTAGATGCATTGCTGGTCATTTTCCAGAACTCGATAGACTTTGGAACAGTACCCATGGATTGGAGGGTAGCTAATGTTACCCCACTATTCAAAAAAGGTGGTAGAGAAAAAGCGGGGAATTATAGACTGGTAAGCCTGACATCAGTAGTGGGGAAAATGCTAGAGTCCATTATAAAAGATGTAATAGCAGAGCACTTGGAAAGCAGTGACAAAGTCAACATGGATTTACAAAAGCTAAATCGTGCTTGACTAATCTACTGGAATTTTTTTGAGGATGTAACTGGTAAAATAGATAAGGGAGAACCAGTGGATATGGTGTATTTGGACTTTCAGAAGGCTTTCGATAAGGTCCTGCATAAGAGATTAGCATGCAAAATTAAGGCACATGGGATTGGGGGCAAGGTATTGACTTGGATAGAGAACTGGTTGGCAGATAGAAAGCAAAGAGTTGGAATAAACGGGTCGTTTTCCGAGTGGCAGGCAGTGACGAGTGGGGTACCGCAAGGATCGGTCCTAGGACCCCAGCTGTTCAGAATATATATTAATGATCTAGACGATGGAATTGGATGTAATATCTCCAAATTTGCAGATGACACAAAGCTGGGTGGGAGGGTATGCTGTGAGGAGGATGTTGTGAAACTCCAGTACGATTCGGACAGGTTGGGTGATTGGGCAGAAACATGGCAAATGCACTATAATGTGGATAAATGTGAGGTTATCCACTTTGGTGGCAAAAACAGGAAGGCAGATTATTATTTGAATGGCAATAGATTGGGAGAAGGGGAAGTGCAAAGAGACCTGGGTGTTCTTGTGCACCAGTCGCTGAAGGTAAGCATGCAGGTGCAGCAGGCGGTTAAGAAGGCAAATGGTATGTTGGCCTTCGTAGCAAGAGGGTTCGAGTACAGGAACAAGGATGTCTTGCTGCAGTTGTACAGGGCCTTGGTGAGACCACACCTTGAGTATTGTGAGCAGTTTTGGTTGCCTTATCTGAGGAAGGATGTTCTTGCCATGGAAGGAGTGCAGCGAAGATTCACCAGGCTGATACCTGGGATGGCAGGAATGACGTATGAGGAGAGATTGTGTCGATTAGGCTTATACTCACTGGAGTTTAGAAGATTGAGAGGGGATCTCATTGAAACCTATAAAATTCTGTCAGGCCTGGACAGACTAGATGCAGGAAGGATGTTCCCGATGGTCGGGGAGTCCAGAACCAGGGGTCACAGTCTAAGGATAAGGGGTAAGCCATTTAGGACTGAAATGAGGAGGAATTTCTTCACTCAGAGAGTGGTGAACCTGTGGCATTCTCTGCCAGTTCAATGGTGGCCATCAGTGGAGGCCAATTCATTAAATATATTCAAGAAGGAGTTGGATATATTTCTTAAGGCTAAAGGGATCAAGGGATATGGGGAGAAGGCGGGGACAGGGTACTGAATTTGGATGATCAGCCATGATCTCATTGAATGGCGGAGCAGGCTTGAGGACCGAATGGCCTACTCCTGCTCCTATCTTCTATGTTTCTATGTTTCTATGTTCATTGTTCACTCTGTGGCCCAGTACCCCAGATTACTTTATGCATATGGTCATGTTTCGGGTCATGGGCTTGCCTGTGGAAGTGAACCTTTGTGTTAGGCATAAGAAAAAGTATTTGGACTCCATTTGAATCATAACACTTACATCTGCAAAACAATATATACCAACAAAAGTATCATTAAAATTGTGCAGAGGAAGTTGATTTGCCTCTATTATCAGTGGCGAATATTCACCTGCAAAGTCATATTGGTTTTGCTGACATTTGTACAATGGAAAATCTGCTGAAAATTCTGGAAAAGTTAGCACAGGATAAAAAAACAAAAGCTGACAATAAGTCTGTACAAGCCTGAACATGAGTAAAATACGGGCCTGGATGTTCCTATCGGCAACAGTTTATTACTGAAAACGCTTGCCATTTTCTGCAGTATAGGAAATAACCACTGGATTCAAATATTCAAATAACCATTCACTAGGGATTTCATTGTACTTATGCCAGAAATGGTAAGGGCAGGGCAGAGAGCCCACCCAAATAGTAAGATATCGGTTAGTGGGAATTAAATATCTTGCTGACACCTTCTTCAGAGATGCAGTTTTAACCTACAGCAGCTATCAAGGTTCAGCTTTTTAAGCTGAGAGCATTTCAACCCATGTTAGTGTTTCAAAAGAAAGTCAGCTTTCTCACTGAGATTGGAAGTTATCAATGTGAACCAATCAGATCAGCTAGAGAGCAGAACCAAAGGTTGTTGGAATCGATTAATCAGATGTTATTTTCTTCTACTGTTGGTTGTGCACAGAACTAAGGCAAAATGTTTTAAGATGAGTTGATAGTTTCTGAAAATTATAGTTACAGGTGTGTTTATTTAGCGTTTATTGCCAAATATATATAACTGTTATGTATTGTGTGTTCTATTGTGTGTTCTCCTCCCACCTGTGGTGGCGCTGTCACAGGAGATAAATGGTTGGGTGTTCTCTGTTAAGTTTAGCTCTCTTTGTTCGGAACTTGCCAGAACGTCCTTTCCTTCCAATAAAGCAGTTCATGTTTGAATCTCTGAGTTCTGAGTCCTAAATTGTGTCTAGGTAGAAAGGTACCGACACAACAAGTGGCAACGAGGAGCGGATGAATCTGCGTACGTTACGGGTGCAGTGAGTAAACAGAAAATTTAATTTGAAACGTGAGATGGCTACTATATTCGGAAACATCGGTGATTTTGATGAAAATGTGGAGCAATGGAGCGCTTATACAGAATGTTTTGACTATTTTGTATTGGCGAATGCGGTGGCAAATGAAAAGGTCGTGCCTACCTTTTTGAGTGTAATCGGGCCGGAGACATTCAATTTACTTCGCAGCCTCGTGCAACCAGATAAGCCAGGAACTAAAACATATAAGCAACTAGTGGAAATTCTTGGAGCACATTTTTCACCAAAACCTCTGGTTATTGCTGAGAGATTTAGATTTCATAAAAGGAATCAAGAGGAGGGGGAATCAGTGACGATGTTTATTGCTGCTTTAAAAAGGTTGTCGGAACACTGCCAGTTCAAGGAGGTGCTGAATGACACCATTAGAGACAGACTTGTGTGTGGTCTGCAAAATGCAGCCACACAGAAGCGCCTTCTTACTAAGGACAACCTTACTCTTGAAAAGGCCATTGAAGTTAGTGTCTCCATGGAGATGGTGGAAAAGGAGGCTCACCAGTTGAGTTCAACAGGGAGAGTTCACAAGGTGTCATCTGAGCCTAAAGGTGCGCGGAACGGCACATGTTACCGTTGTGGGAAAACGGGCCATCACGCTAATGATTGCTGGTGTACGGAGCTGGAATGCCGAAATTGTGGCAAAAAGGGTCACATTGAACGCGCCTGTAGAGGTAAAAAAAGAACAGACAGAGCTGGGAAGCATGGAAGCAAAATGTCTGTATTTGGACAAGAGAGGAAAAAGAGTGTTCATTCAGTGCAGTATGATGGAACAAGCAAAACAGAGGGGAGCGACACCTCTGAGGAGGAAGAGGTGCACATACTGACGGTTGCAGGTGATTTAAATGGCTACTGGGTGTCACCACTGGTGGAGGGACAATCAGTGCGGATGGAGGTGGACACAGGCGCGGCTGTGTCCCTTGTTTCAGACACTGTCTACAACAAAATGCTAAAGCATCTTACCCTTCAGCCAACAAACATTGTGCTAAAGACGTATACCGGCGAACCCGTGGCCATGAGAGGTGTCATTGAGGTGACAGTTAAATTGAACGGACAGACTGCAAAACTGCCACTATATGTGGTAAAGGGAAATTACCCATTGCTACTGGGACGTGCGTGGCTAGAGAAAATCATGCTGGACTGGCCTGCAATCCGCATGTCAAAAGGGGAGTCAGGTCTGACTGCAGTGTTAAACAAACATGCAGAACTCTTCAATGGGGAACTTGGGAGCATGAAAAAGATCAACGTGAGACTGGACATTAAACCTGACAGCAAGCCGAAGTTTCACAAAGCCCGACCTGCACCCTATGCAAGTAGGCCAAAAGTTGAGGCTAACTTGGAGGCCTTAGTCGAGAATGGAGTCCTGGAGCCTGTGAGCGTGAGCAAATGGGCCACACCCATTGTTCCTGTCCTGAAAAAGGATGGATCTGTTCGAATCTGCGGGGATTTTAAAGTGACTATTAACCCGGTGCTGTCTGCGGAACAGTACCCTCTTCCCCTCATTGATGATCTTTTTACGGGCCTGGCCGGAGGGCAAAAGTTCAGCAAAATAGACTTATGCCAGGCTTATCTACAAATGCATGTCGATGACAAATCAAAGGAGCTGCTGACAATTGTGACACACAAGGGGCTATACAGGTACTGCCGCCTTCCGTTTGGAATTACGTCGGCCCCTGCTCTATTCCAAAGGGCAATGGATCAGATTTTGAGTGGACTGCCAGGAGTCCAGTGCTACCTGGACGACATCCTTGTCACTGGGACAAATGAGGAGGATCATCTTCTGAACTTGGATGCGACAGTACAACGACTGAAAGAGTACGGACTCAGAGTTCGTAAAGACAAATGTGAATTCTTTCAGTCTTCAGTTGAGTACCTGGAGCATGTGATTGACGCTACTGGCCTGCATAAAGCGCCGTCAAAGGTCAAGGTGATCGTGGAGGCCCCAGCACCCCAGAATGTGAGCCAGTTATGTTCATTTCTGGGGCTACTTAACTACTATGGGAAGTTTATTCCAGACTTAGCAACATTGCTGAAGCCGTTACATCAGTTGCTATGTCAAGGCAAAACATGGAAATGGACTGAACTGTGCAACGAAGCTTTCGCCCAAGCAAAGAAAGCATTGCTGAAATCGGAGGTCCTGACACACTTCGACCCAAAGCTACCCGTTGTAGGATTCGCAAAATTGGATTTCATATTAATAAGGGTTAAATGGCAGAAGAGGCCGTGATTTTAAAGACTGTTTTAAAAAAAGCCCAGAAAAAGGGGCATACAAAATGGCCACCATACCACGTGATCAGCTCATTGGGACACTTTAAAATGGTTCCTGCGCAACCTCAGACAGCTATGTGGATTGAACCCACAGTAAGTTCTGGAAGCCGTTTCGGAGAGAACGAAACCAGACCCACAGGCATGCATATGGATTAGATGCAGATCCACTCAAGATCGGCTTGGAGACAGGGGCCATCTAAATGTTGACCCAGACGAAAGAGGACAATATATATTCATGAGGACAACACCAAGGGCTCGGTAACGAGATCAGCAGGACATTCAAAACAATGAAAGCCATTTCCAACCAGAGATGGGCCTGTTACCAGCCGCTTCAAATGATTTTAAATATAATAACTGCCCCGCTGTGCTCAAAGCCCGCCAAAGGTAAAACAAAGACTAACCTGATTTTGGGCGGGAAGTGAGGCATCGGGAAGAAAGGTATATCTGGAGAGACTTTTCGGCAGTTAAAGACACAAGCAAGCACTCGGAAGCAGTCGGGACAGGCAGGCCAGAGCGAGTTGGAAGGCAGACATTTACAAGCCTGCAGCTTGAACACAGACACGCCGGGTTGGAGAGCTGGAAACACGCAACTTGAATCCGGACACCCAGAAGAAGGAGCAGTCAATCACAGGCGTTCCGCCCCGGGGAAGCACATTGGGAGATCATCGACCATCCCCGGGCCATTGCCGGAATGAGAGGCCATAGACCCAGCTTGGGAGAAGAAACAAAAAAATAAAGGTCCCAAGCGAAGAAACCTTCCAGCCACCACGGCTCAGTAGAAGAGAGGAAAGGAACCTGAAGAAGCGATGGGAGCCAGCCCAAGGCTCCTCTGACCAGGGTCGAGCCGACGATCCTCGACCCTGCCGACATCCAGGCCCGCCGGTGTCCAGCCGCCCCCGACCCCCACCTCAGGAGAGAGGTGTGGCGCAGTTCGCAGGAGCTCCACGATCCACGTGGAGACGAGACGCCTGAAAGGACCAAACACAGATTCGTTTTCAAAACCTTGCACTTCCTAGTGGGATTTGTGAGCATGCTTCTGGCCCTTCACAATCAGATCTAAATAGGTTTAATAAGGGGGTGGATTTAAGGGTACAATTAACATGAGTTGTTGTCCCTCGATGTTCCGTGTGTTTCCTTATTTCATGATGATCTTTGTAGAATATAAGATGCCTGTATCTGCCTTAGTTAGTATAATGTCATTATGATTTGTTTGTGTTTGTTTTTCCCTCCCATGTACCGTACTCTTATCTGTGTTGCATTTGATTTGATATATTTTTCCATTTGCAATAAAATTTCATTTTGATTCATCAAACTTGGTCTACACGAGTTTTCTCTACATTGTAGTTCCTGCGCCTAAGTCCAGAGTACAGAATCTAAGGGGCGAGTGGGTCGAACCATTCAAGGTTTACTGTGCAAGAGAGAGAGGCCTCTAGAGAGAAAAACCTCTGGGAAACCTCTCGAGGAGGAAAACCCCTTACAGAAAATGGTGACCGCGGCAGGACTCTGGCAGCAGGATTGCAATGTAGTAGATCCAAGTTTGAATGGTCGAAATGCAATGGATGAGAGGATAGCGGATTATGTCTTTGGCAAGGTAAATCTCACTAAACAGTGGATTTCCGATCTCTTGCTGGATGGGCGTCCAGTGGACGCAGCCATCAGGTGGACAGAGAGCAAAGAGCATAAGAAGTCAGTGGAAAAGGCAGTGTGGCTGATGTGTTACAAGAAGCAGGTCCAGATCTTGGACCGGGTCGTTGCAGCACAGGCAGCCAAGATCACGACCCAGGCAGCAGAGATAGAGGAAAAGGCCATGGGTGGGGAAAAACTCATCACAGCGCTTCACGCGCTGAATCAGGAACGCCAAGTGGTAGCTAGCCAACATCAGGCTAGGATAGAATACCTGGAGTGCCAGGTTACTGAGGCAAAGATTAATGAAACGAGGATACGGGAGAAAAACGCCCGCCTCGCACAACAGCTAAGAGCGCAGGAGGAGAGAGTAGTGGAGGTTAAGGCAGCTTACAAGCTGGCCCTCGAGCACGGGTTTGAGAGCACAGACCACGGCCCCTGCCAAAAGACCATAGAGGACCTAAGAGCGGCCCTGGTTAAGGCAAGAGGCATGGTGTGTCTCGTCAGCCCGAAAGCCAGTCACATGGACTTTCTGAAGGAATCAAAATAGCCGATTCCAGCTGAGGTAATTGTGGTACCAGCCACCGAGCCCTCAGCACCGCCGAGCTATAGCGAGACTTGGTCGGAAAAGGAGGGGGTAGCGAAAGAGGAGGTAGCCGAGGTGGAGTGTGTGGAAGAACCACTGGTAGCAAAGACGGGACCGGCACCGATGTGTCCCGCTCGGCACCAGAGGTTCGGTCCCAACGCTGCCGATGGCAGTGTCGGACCCCACCAGAACCAGCTTGTGGTGCCCTACGCTGGCCCGCAATTAAGGTCCATGGTGAGCCACCTCACATGACTCACAGTAAAGGGAGATCCCTCGATTCATTTCAGAGCGATAGAGGAAACAGCAGCCATTAACGACTGCGATGAACAGGAACAGGTCAAACTGTTGCTTTTCTCCCTGGATCCCACGATCCTTCAGTGCCTCTCAGAGGATGGCAAGAGGGGACGGAAAGGGTACACGGATCTCAGGGAGGAAGTTTTAGAGGTAATGGGAATGGATGACGGTAGTCCGTTCGACCACGTAGAAGGGACCGTGCAGCTATCTGGAGAACCCCCACGGGTTTTCGCAGAAAGGCTGTGGCCAGTATATCGACGCAGCTGTCCGGGTATGCCTGAATGGGCTCAAATGAGCGACGAACAGCGGGTTCATTGGCTCCGTTGTTTGGTTACCAACAGCTTGCCAGAGATACGGGCCCTAGCCAGACCATGGTTTGATCCCCAAGGTCCCGGTGTCACGGAAGAAACGGTGCTCCGTCAGTTAAATGTGGTGTATAAGAACTGTAGAAGTCAGGAAACACCTCCCCAGAAAGGAAAGGTGCATGAGGCAAAACCCGCAGCCCCAAGCAAGCAGGAGTGGCGTCAGGAGGGGAATCTCCCTGTCCAAGCCAAGCTCAATTGCTACAGGTGTGGGAAGGATGGGCATTGGTGCAAGGACTGTAGAAATCCGTGGAAGGATAATAAAGGGAGATTTCCCACAGCCCAAGCCCAAGCCCAGGCCACTGCCCCAGCACCAACCCAAACCCAAGTCGTAGCTCCTGCCCCAGCGCAAGGAGCTGGTGCAGTAGTGGATCCCGCTGCGATTGAATCAATTTTGCAGACAATGCGGTCTCTAATGATTTCGCAGGGGAAAGTAGCTGTCACCACCGGTCTTGTCGCTCCCGAAACCCCGACCGCTGTACCCAAATGACTAGAGCCGGCGCAGCCCGTTTACTTGTGTGCGCTGCGATATGATATATGGAGGCGACCCCTCGTGGAGATGGAAGTGCAGGAGGTGAAAGGGACCTATTTGTTGGATACGGGGGCATCGTGCACCGTGATCCACACAGATAACCCCGCCACCTCGCCTCTGTCCACCGGGGTTCCATATGTTCTGTCGGGCTTCACAGGCAAGGAACAGGCTGGCGCACATTCCATTCCCCACTCCATTCATATAGGACCACTCCGCACCAAGTGGAGGTGTATACTAATGAAGTGGGAGGTGGAGAACGGGAAAGGGATCATAGGGTCCGATTTCTTGGTCGAACACGGGATCCTCGTGGACCTAAGAAATCATTGTCTTTGGGGAGCGGGTAAGGGTGAGCCAGGCCAGGTAGTCGTCATCCCAGGGGAAGGAGAAAGGGGGACCCTGTGTACAGTGAAGCCAAAAGAGGGCTATGACCTCGAGCTCATGGTCGCGGGTGTCCCACAAGATTTACAGGCATTCGTGTGCGACCACATAGCGACGTTTGCCACTCACAAGCACGATTGCGGGAGGGTCACCGGGTTTGAGGTTAGCGTGGACGGGGACCCCATGGCCCGACCCCAAAAACAGTACAACTTCCCCAGGGAAGCAGAGCCCGACATGGAGATAGCAATATCTTCACTGGTGCAACAGGGCGTGTTGAGACCGATAGCCACTCATGTGAACTCTCCGTTATGGCCGGTAAAGAAGCCGGACGATTCCTGGAGAGCCACGGTGGACTACAGAGTCCTCATTAGCAACATCCCCGCCTGCGCGCCAACAGTAGCAGCAGTTGCCGACCTGATAGGGAGTATTCCAGCCTCCGCGACTACGTTCACGGTGCTGGATATTTCTAATGGGTTTTGGTCCAGTACAAGTTTGCCTTTACGTTTAAAGGGCAACAGTACACCTGGAACTGCTTGCCACAGGGTTTCCACAACAGCCCCAGCATTTTTCATCAATGCATGGCAGGGAGTTTAAAAGAGTTCAGCCAGCCCCATCAGCTAGTGCAGTATGTGGACGACCTGTTCCTGTTCACAGACTCAAGAGAGGAGCATGGCCCACTATTGGCCGAGTTATTGGAGCTGTTAGGTAGAAAGGGTTTTAAGGTAAACCCAAAGAAGGCACAGATCGGCCAGCTGGAGGTGAAATTCCTGGGTCTGACCATCCGCACCGGTGAGAAAGCCATAGATCAGGCTAGGCGGGAATCGGTACAAGATCTATCGATCCCCGCCACCGGAGCCCAGGAGTGGGAAGTGGGAGATAAGGTCATGGTAGGAGACTCTGCCCAAGTGGGGAGTTCAGAACCACTGTACCGGGGACCCTACAAAATTGTAGGCAAAGCTAGCCCCATGGTATACGCAGTGAAGTTGCCCCGGCGCACTAAATGGTTTCACATCAATCAGTGCAAACTGTTTAAACCGGGTGCAAAAGCATCAGCAACCGAAGCCAGGTCTGAAGATAAAGATCCTCAGCCTGAGGCGCGCGATGAGTCACAGACCACACAAGCTGGTGTTGTAACCTGCTTGGAAGGAGAGGAGGTCCCACCCACCTGGGGGGAGCTTTCTCCGATGGCCTGGGACTCAGACGAGGAGGGACCCTGTAGTGTATGTACCTTGAAGAAGGAACTATATTCTGCAGCCCCTGTATACTGCAGTACCAGTAGTGACCACCCCTGTATATAAGCCTGTGTAGTAACTTTGTATAGTAGTTCCAGTTTTGTCTCCATTCAGTAAACACCTGTTATAACCAACTTCTGCAGTCCGTGTCTCAATTACAGCAAACCACGTGACTGTCTGGGCAGTCCTCGTGGAATCTCCATCTTGTTAAGACCTGTTTTCGTGGTTCTCCTGTATCGATCTCAACAAAGTGTTTGAACTCGTTTAGTCTTACATTAAAGACCTGTTTGATTGATCTCCTGCATCGACCTCAGTTATTGGTTAGGAATTCGTCAATTGCTACACACTTATATTTCTTTTCATTCAGGTGTCTGCATCCATTCCACAATGATAATGCTCACAGGTGGAGGCTCCCTTTAATCATTCCTCCTTAAATCTAGCACAATCCCCTTGAGGCAGGCAATGAGAGGTGTATTGGTAGTTCCAGAGGTACCTTCTGATTAGTGCAATTTTCCTTTCACCCAGTTAATGTCACAGTAAAGGCATGACAGATAAAGAGGTAAGTCACTCATACATGCTGTGAGTGCCTTTACTTATTTTGACCGTTCTCGTTAAATCTTGGGGTGGTGGGGGTTGCATTGACTGCTTCAGCCACCTCCCTGCATAATGTCTGCACCACACTTTCATGAGGATTCCTTGCTTCAGTCCTTAGGAGCTGTTCCTTCTCGGGTTCAATGGTGTCAGTCACGCCTTTAAGCAGTCTGGGCCTCTTACTTTTACATGAATTGATTGACACTGCCTTGCATCTATTGTATGAAAGCACAACTCAAGAATGTAACAATAGCATCCCTGTATGATCTGGACCGGATCCACGTATCGTTCACACGTGGATTTCTTCAATCTCTCTGAAGGCAGACTGAATAAACACTTGGTGAGATGAGACTTGAAATGAACTGCTAAGCTACTTTATTTCTCATCCAGTGAACCTACAGAATAGTTATGATCAGATTCACTTATATATTCATGAATACTGTTGTGTATGTACCTTTAAGAGAAGAACTGATTCTATACTGCAGTACCAGCAGTGACCACCCCTGTATATAAAGCCATAGCAGGCTTCTGTACTTCAGTCTTGAGTTCCCCTCTGTTCAGTAAATACCTGTTTTATGTTCTCCTGCAGTCTGAGTATTATTGATCCTCGGACACTACACTGGCAACGGGCAGGTTTGAACTCACCTGCAGTACTGCATCACCTCACGGGGATCTTTTCCCTGAAGAGAAGCTTCTTGGAGGTCGAAGTCAGAATGGCGGGCGTCGACCGCGGGCAACCGCCCAGGGATCCATCGGAGAGTTGCAGGGGAGGCTGTGGAGAGCTGGGCCTGGCTCCCCAGTCGAGGTGTTCCAGCAAGTCGTGCTGGTAGCAGGTAGTGCGCTGACCCTTCCGGACTGCGGCGGGCTCGGGCTCGATCGAGCGGCTCTGCAAAGGGGCTGTGCAGCGTCGTCGGGAGGAAGAGAGAGAGAGAGGGTGGAGCACACAGGGCTCGGTCGGTGCTCAAGAACAGGGCAGCGTGGAGAGGATAGAACGTGAGGAAGGAAAAGTGAGACGCGCCGAAGCCGCGGGTCGCCACCATTACCCTGTAGAACGCTAGGAGCAGCGTGGCAGCAAGGGGAAGAAGGAAAAGCGCGGGAGGCGCCATTTTATTCCATTGGGGAAGAAGGAAAAGCGCGGGAGGCGCCATTTTATTACATTGGGGAAGAAGAAAAAGCGCGGGAGGCGCCATTTTAAATCACCCAAGATGCCGAAGAGTGGCAGTATCACTGCTTTTGACAACGAGGTAGAAGACTGGACCATGTATGTGGAAAGAATTGAAGTGTACTGCAATGCCAATGAGGTGGCCAATGGAAAGAAGGCGTCGGTATTATTAAATTTGATGGGCGCGAGAACGTTCGGCTCATTGCGGAATTTAATTACCCCAGCTAAACCAATGGAGAAAAGCTTTGAAGAGATTGTCAATATCTTACAGGAACACCTAAACCCTACACCGCTGCTGATAGCAGAAAGATTCAAGTTCCATAAAAGAAACCAGCACAAAGATGAGAACAATGCTGACTATCTTACGGAACTACGCAAGTTATCGAAGCACTGACAGTTTGGAGCAGGACTGGCAGACACCTTACGGGATAAGTTTGTCTGCGGGCTCCAGAGTGAAGGAACCCAGAAACGACTACTTTCGGAAAAGGACCTGACGCTAGAACAGGGTTTCAGCGTGTCAGTATCCTACGAAGCAGCAGCACGGGGAGCAGCGGAAATATAACAGAAACCACAAGAATACAGCGCTAACGAAATGGCGTATGGAGCAGAAAAGTGCTATCGCTGCGGCAGAACAACCCATGATCAGAAGGACTGCTGGCTTAAGGACAAGGTATGCAGGCAATGCGGGAAAATGGGACATATAGCAAGAGTCTGCAGGTCGGGAAAGAAAACCAACACTACAAGAACTACTAAGGAAAAGTACAAGAAAGTAAAAAAAATGACAGACAGTAGTTCGGAAGATCAAGAGAGTGATAATGACTCCGGGAGCAGGAGACTAAGTTGTCTAAAGTTACACAACGTGATCGCAAAGGAGGATCACCGAACCATTTGGGTCACCCTCATGATAGCAGGGTCCCAAGTAAAGATGGAATTGGATACAGGATCAGCCCTAACTGTCATGAATCGACGAGACTATGAGCGGCTATTCTCACACATACCCTTGAAGGACACGTCCATTGTATTGAAGACATACACGGGGCAAAAAGTCTACCCCAGAGGAAAAATAAGGGTGCCAGTTGAATACAACGGCAAGGAAACACAGAAACTGTATCTATATATACTACCGGATGGAGGACCACCACTATTGGGACGTGAATGGATCCGAAAAATACAATTGGATTGGCATTCCCTTCAGGCGCTAACTGTGACTGATAAAAAGGATGATGACGTCACACCTGGACGACTGTCAAAGATTCTAACTGACGCGAAAGAGGTGTTCCAACAAGGACTTGGGACTCTAAAAGGAGTAACGGCAATGATAAAAATCGAAGATAACGCAAACCCAAATTTTTTTAAGGCCAGACCAGTACCTTACGCGATCTGCCCAGCCGTTGAAGCAGAGCTGGAGAGTCTGGAGCGTTCGGGTGTGCTGTCCAAGGTGGACTGGAGCGAGTGGGCCACACCCATCGTTCCTGTAATGAAGAAATCATTGAGCAGCACGCCTGGGGAACCAAAGAAGGTTCGCATCTGTGGGGACTTCAAGGTAACTGTGAACCCAGTCCTGCACACAGTACAATATCCACTTCCACGGATAGAAGATATTTTCGCCTCACTATCTGGAGGGAAACGCTTTACAAAGATTGATCTGGCCCAAGCGTATCTACAAATGGAGGTGGAAGAAGCATCTAGGAAATACCTCACGATAAACACTCACAAAGGCCTTTACCAGTACAATCGACTGGTATTCGGGGTAACATCAGCCCCGGCTATTTGGCAGAGGGCGATGGAACAAGTCCTGCAAGGGATCCCGGGGACCCAGTGTTATTTGGATGACATCCTGGTTACGGGTGAAAATGACAATGAACACCTTGCCAACCTGGAACAGGTGCTCACGAGATTACAGGAATATGGGCTACGAGCCAACCGTCCCAAATGCGAGTTCTTCAGGAGACAAATCTCGTATTGTGGCCACATGATTGATGAGGAAGGGTTGCATAAGTCGCCGGACAAGATTGAGGCTGTAGTCAAGGCTCCAGCACCGCAAAATGTGTCGCAACTGAGGTCATTCCTCGGGTTGGTGAACTACTACCATAAGTTCTTGCCGAATTTATCTACAATTCTGCACCCACTGAACGCCCTACTGCAAACTGGAGTAACATGGAAATGGAGTGATGAGTGTAAGCGTGCCTTTCAGAAATGTAAATGCCTAATCACTTCAAAAGAAGTATTGGCCCACTACAATCCAACACTACCGATTTGGTTAGCATGTGATGCGTCTCCCTATGGCATCGGAGCGGTGCTGTCACACAAATTCCTTGACGGTTCAGAGAGGCCAATAGCCTTTGCGTCGCGCTCGTTAACCTCATCCGAGCGTAACTATGCCCAGATTGACAGGGAGGCCCTCAGCCTGGTGTGGGGGGTGAAGAAGTTCAATCACTATCTGCACGGGCAGAAATTCACCCTACTGACTGATCATCAGCTCCTGGTCTCCATTTTTAACCCAAAGAAGGGCGTTCCGGTGATGACGGCGCAACGGCTGCAAAGATGGTCACTTTTTCTAGGGGCACATCAGTACGACATAGAGTACAAGGGTACGAAACAGCATGGAAACGCTGATGGGCTGTCGCGCCTACCGTTGCCTACGGTAGAGGAAGCACCTGCAGTGGACCCTGTTGAGATATTCCATGCGACCATAGTCGAATGTCTACCTGTTACAAACTCAAGTATAGAGAAGGAAACCCGAAATGACCCGACACTCTCTCGGGTCTATGATTTGACGGTGAAGGGATGGCCAGCACATGGCGACTCACTGTTGCCAGCATTCTCGCCAAGGAGAGAACAGCTGTCAGTGTGCCGGGGGACCTTGATGTGTGGATCCCGAGTGGTAATTCCACCCAAGTTGAGAGATAGAGTGCTCAATGAGCTTCATGAGGGTCATCTGGGAGGGGTAAAAATGAAGAGCCTAGCCAGGGCGTTTGTGTGGTGGCCGGGAATCGATAAACAAATCGAGGATATGACCAAGAGATGCACAGGATGCCAGAAGGTCCAAAACACTCCACCACAGGCCCCGCTACATCCTTGGGAGTGGCCCTCATCTCCATGGCAACGGGCACACATTGATTTTGCTGGTCCATTTATGGACTCAATGTTCCTAATCGCTGTGGATGCCCATTCAAAATGGCCAGATGTCATCAAAATGTCCCCCACCACCACGGAGAAAACTATTGCAGTCCTACGGACCATCTTCACCAGGAATGGCTTGCCAGAACAGATTTGCTCCGACAATGGGCCACAGTTTGTGTCCGAGGATTTCCGGAGGTTTCTGAGGAATAATGGGGTGAAACATTACACATCTGCCCCATATCATCCAGCCACAAATGGATTGGCTGAGAGGTTTGTTCAGACCTTTAAAAAGGCAATAAAGGCAATGCATAATGACGACATACCACTACAACACAAGGTAGATAATTTCTTGTTTGCTTGCCGGAATGCGACACATGCCGTCACCAACCAAGCTCCAGCCGTAATTTTCTTCAACCGAAGGCTAAGATGTCGCCTGGATTTGCTCAAACCAAACATAAGACGAGATGTTGAGGATAAGCAATTACAGCAGATAAATGAGAAGCCAACCAGGAGCTTCAAGATAGGGCAACCAGTCTTGGCCCGCGACTACCGAACAGAAAAATGGCAGCCAGGAACGATATGCACACAGCAGGGACCACTAATGTACACAGTGGATGTTGGAGAGAGCATCGTGAGACACCATGCTGACCAGATTCTAGAGTCACAGGAACAAGCCAAACCCATACCACGAGCAGGTGCACCTGGTAATCAACCCAAAGTACAGATTGCGTCTACCTCAGAAGCAGTGGTATTGGAAGCTGACAAACCAACCAATGACAATGAGCCAGAATCAACTCCGCCGCAAGAACAGGATACTTGAGAAAGGCGTTATCCAGTCAGGATCAGGAAGCCTCCTCAAAGACTGAACTTATAAATGATTATTTCAGTTGATGTATATAGTACAGAGAAAATTGTAATTGTAATTAGTTATTATTTAGTTGTTAAATGAATGTTATGTACTGTTTATCTAAAAGGGGAGGAATTGTTGTGTATGTACCTTTAAGAGAAGAACTGATTCTATACTGCAGTACCGACAGTGACCACCCCTGTATATAAAGCCATAGCAGGCTTCTGTACTTCAGTCTTGAATTACTCTCTGTTCAGTAAATACCTGTTTTATTGTTCTCCTGCAGTCTGAGTATTATTGATCCTCGGACACTACAAATACAACTTGCCTTTGCGTAATAATATTAAAAATAAGGAACATTACCCCCAATTCAGTGGGTCACCTTAAAACTAATTTTCCAATTTCTCTCTCCAGCATCCCACTTTTCCCGCAATCTTTTTCTGCCCGACTGTCTGCACAGCACCCTGTTTCCCAAAATCCAGCCTGCTTGTGTCAGTGTGAGTGTCTCGCTTTATTTCGGGTTGTTCACGTTCAGAAATAGATCAAAAACCCTCCAACACAATGGGTGTAAAGTGTTTATTGATTAGTGAGACAAGCTAATGAGTTGCTTATTCTTTGCAACCTATGAGGAAACAACATCAAAGCTGGTTCATTAGCATCTTAACTGCTCACCATCTCAGCCCCCATTTTATCAAATCTTTTCTGTGGCAAAACGCTAAAAAGATTCTGAATCACGACACCGTTTATTTCAGCAAGTAAGACATCAACTGATGAATCTGAAAATCTGGGGACACTTCCTGCTGCTGATCCCACTGAAGCAGCTCCTTCTGGACTCATTGTTGCCCTTTACTGTTGTTGTCTCCAAAGATAAATCTATACCTAGGACAAGGGGGCATCACCTTAAAATCAGAGTCAGGCCATTCAGGAGAGAAGTTAGGAAACACTTCTATGCGCAAAGGGTGGTAGAAGTGTGGAACTCTTTCCCACAAAAAGCAGTAGATGGTAGCTCAATTAATAATTTTAAATCTGAGATTAATAGACTTTTGCTAGCCAAGGGTATTAAGGGATATGGAGCCAAGGCAGGTAAATGGAGTTAAGATACAGATCAGCCGTGATTTCACTGAATGGCAGAACATGTTTGAGGGGCTGAATGGGCTATTCAACATCGCTAAAAGCAGATCATTTGGTCATTATCACATTGCTGTTTGTGGGAGCTTCCTGTGTGCAAATTGGCTGCCTTATTTCCTACATTACAACAGTAACTACACTTCAAAAGTACTTCATTGGCTGTAAAGCACTCTGGGACACCTGGTGGTTATGAAAGGTGCTATATAAATGCAAGTCTTTTTCTTTCTTTTTTTCTATTCCTGTTCCTATGTTTCAATGTTCCTTTAATCAGCTGCAGCATTTTAAACACTGCAGCCCTACGTAATTTCCCTTTCTCCCAGCAGTGGAAGTTCAATGAGGAGCAGTTTCAACACTTTCTAAACCCGGCCCGGATAGATAATGAGGGCTGCCCCAGTAGAATTTGACCGGTTCATGCCGGTGTCGTGGGCTGACTGAAATTCCACCCCCTGCCAACCTGTCAATCTGAGGAAACTCTAGCTTGTCTTTCTCTATCATGGTTCTAAATGTATGATAATTTAATACTTTGTCAAAGTAAAGTCGGAGAGGTATTTAGTAATACACTTTAGGAATTGAAATTACTTGGGTTCATTTGATCATCTCATTGCTGTCAAATGCTGTGGGAGTTAGACACAGTATTAGAACTCATTATATCATGAGAATTTAAATAAAATACCTTGGAGAGCTGAAAGTGTAACTGTGTGAACAGGTTTTTACTGCTGTTTCAACTAACTGCAAAGTGCTGCACACACATAAAAGTGTTTTTGCAGAGAATGTGGGTGAACATTTTGCCTCAGGTAAAGGCCATGGGAATATCATTCTTTACTATGTTTCCACATCCTACTTGTTTTCCTCCACACTCTTGTTGAAATGGCAGGTGACAAAGCTTGAAGGGTCCTTTAGTGAAGTAATTATTTTGTAACATGCTCATCAGATGGATTCGCCATTTTTCCCCATGTACATTTTCTGCACTTTTTCCTCATTCATTGTTGTGAAAAATATTATCCATTGCTGTACTTTATTCTTGCATTAATGCAGCAAATTATTTCTGCTGCAATGGGAGAGGAAGTTACAGTTTCTCCTGGGTTGTTGGGGAAGAGGTTTGCTTTTAAAACCACTTCCCAATGTTAAACTGAGTCATACAGACAAGAAATATCCTAACTTTGATCTCTATAAGTGAGCTGATTTCAGCTGGGTTGGCATTAGGTGTGTTATAATTGACCTCAGTGTGTTATCCAGTAAACTGCACTGTAAAATGCACATGTGTGGATGTCAGACAGGGACAGGATCGGACTCAGCTGTGATGCCTCCTATTGCCAAATAGTCTGCGGACATTCACTATCTGGGCTCAAATGTGAAGAATGGGTACCTGAGTAAGGTACTCAAGGGTGATTTGTAGAATCAGTGTTGACATATCAAGCTATACACTGATGCATTAATGAAAAGTAAAAGCTAAGTTTGTAGCTTTACAATTTTTTTCTCATTCCTTCTTTAACAGCCAATTTTCTCCCATCCTTGTCTGATTTCATCCCTTCTCTTGAAGGTGATGAGGATGAAATTCAATTTTGGTGGGGATGCTAAACGGGCAGTAACAGATCGGTTGCCTTTGAAACACCCCGCCCGATTTTCCTTAAATCGGCAGAGTGTATATCAGCCGTCTGAGCATCGCCCACCCTTTTTGTGCCCCTGTCAAAGTTGACTTTTAACACCGTTAACTCCTCACCAGGTTATAGTACCTCGCCCAAGTAACCATTCTTCACATGTGACCACAGACATTGATCATCCTTTCCTCCCTCACATCCATACTAACAGCAGGGGTAGAGGATAGTGATCAGTGGTGTTGCTTTACCCTTCCCAACCAAGGGTGCTGAGGTTGATTGTAACACCTGCTAACAGTGCCCCAGCTGAGATGAACTATCTCAGAACAGACAAGGTATAAAATTTAGGAGCGGGCTTAGGTTTTAAACTTGCCGCCTAGTCGTAAAATTAGCATTGCGGATCGGCCACCACTTGACTTTCATCTCCATTGATTTAAATGGAAATAAAAATCCACTGTTTTTCCCAGTTGATCCGCAACGTCAGTTTTACACCCAGGCGACAAGCTGAAAAACGAATCCCAGACATTCCAATCTGTATGCCTCAGTCAGTCACTAACTCAATGTCATTGCTAAGCCTTCAGGAGGACTTCCAAATTTACTTTAATCAAAATTCAAAGGTCTTGCTTTACCCGCTCGTCCACATTCAACCCTTACAAATATTTCCATGGTGATTTAATGTCATCTCACTGAGAAGCCTACTTATTCTATGAGCATGAGGCCAATTGTAATGTCCCTACTGCTGCCCCAGCAGAGGTTGGTCAAATGCTCGCAGACCAGGGTTGAATCAGGAACCTTCCAAGCCTGTCTTGTTGAGCGACTCAAGCAATTTTGAGAGCCCATCGCTAACATTTCATATGCGTTTTATTTATCGATTTTTCATCAGGTAAATTCAAAATTAAAGCAGAGGCAACTTTAATATTTGTCATAACAACAGAAGACGCTGGAAAAACTCAGCAGGCCAGGCAACATCTGTGGAGAGAGAAATAGAGTCAACATTTCAGGTCGAAACCCTTCTGGGTTTCGACCTGAAACGTTGATCTATTTCTCTCTCCACGGATGTTGCCTGGCCTGCTGAGTTTTTCCAGTGTCTTCTTTTGTTATTTCGGATTTCCAGCATCCACAGTATTTTGCTATCGTATTAATATTTGTCAACTGAGCAAGCAAATAGTTATGAAATCCAACTGATGCCCCAACACATCGCTAAAAGTCTTCCACAGTGGCTGGTTGGCTGATTGACTGATTGATAAGAGTTTAACTGTATTTTTTTAGACCTATCCAAATTGACCAGTGGGTAAATCCATTACATAACATGGTACTAAGTCAAACAGTGCAGAAAGATTACAGGTTTGTTTCCTGGGAGGAGTTAGCTTATCTTAACGAGTTTTTCTCTAGCTAATTACCTAATTACAACATTGCTCACACCTTTAGCCCTGATTTTAACCCCCGGCGCTTGACGTGAATGAGGCATGGGGGGGGGGGGTTAAACTGGGGCAGGGTGCTTACCTCCGTGTTTGCTCCGCACTACTGCCCGCTGCCAATTTAACTCCTGGGTTTTGGGAGGTGGGGGTCGCAAGCAGGGCGAGGGCGAGGGCCTCAAATGTTCAAAAGTCAGGTTCCATTGACATCATTCGGACCCCGACGTGATGCTAATCCCAGGCTGTGTGAGTCACACACAACGCCAGGGAAAACCTGACAGGACATGTACTCAGGGCAAGTAAAAAGGCCCAGCAAAGTAAGTATTCTTTAAAGCTTTACAGGTTTGCTTGCGGGTCAGGAGAGGCAGGAATGCTCCTCCGGGCCCCACAAGGAAACCTTGGGCCTCCCCCCTTTCTCCCGATCCTCTCCCTCCCCGACAACTTAACTCAGTGCTGGGGCCATGTGGGTTTGTTGCTCACCCTGCCTGTCCTACCCCACACTCAAGCCCTAACCCTGCTCGCACCCCTTATCTATTGTACTCATATTGCAACTGCTATTCCCTTTTGTTTTGTTTCTATTTGTTGCAAAATTTCGTGGGCATGTGGGTTGAAAAATATCACCACTTCCCCTGTGATGCAATGTATTCAGAGCATGATGCGTTTAGCTTCCAAATGTTATCAACACAGTGATGTTACATAATTTACCTATCCATGCTTCACCGATTTAAAAGCAACAGTACATTATTTCATAAAACATCTACAAACTCACTTAACATAGTGGAGAAGCATGAACATAGCTTAACGCAACTATAGACTGGATAACAGTTATACAAGACACACGGGAGCAGGGTGAATTTTTCAACCTGTGCCCAAAGTGGGCGGGGCGATTGCCTGGCTCACCCAATGACGTTGGCACGAGACACAAACCCCCTTTTCAGGCTCGTGCCTGGTTTGAATTTGATGGGCGAACTGTCGCAGATGATGCCCTGCACTTGCAGGAAGGCTGCAATCCTGGCAAAGGCCAGAGCCCATGGGGAAGCATAGGAAGTCATTGGCTTTGGCAAAGAGAGCATCCATCACCTGGCAAATGCAGACCTGATGGGCTGATGTAATGACCCTCAGGCATAAAAGTTCAAGGTCACAGTGACTTTGACAGCCATAGGCAAGCATGTATGTGACCTTGTCCTAGGCGGCAGTTGGTGCTGCATGAAGTGGCAGTGCTCTGTGACAATCTCCCTGGTAAAGGGGAGCCTTGTCACACACTTCACCTTGGTGAACTGCAGGTAATTAGTTCTAGGCCTATACGTTTGGGTGGGGTAAGATCTTCTACGAGCTGTCCACTGTTTCTCCTGTCTGCGGATGCAGCTCCTCGACTCTAGCCTGCTCCTCCTTCAGCCACAATGGCGGTGTAAGCTGCAAATACATTGAAACTATCAGAAGTTTGCCAGAAGCCCCATGTAAAAATCCCTCTGCTGACTCACCAAGTTATTTTCAAAAATGATTATTGTCAGTTCCAGCAGCCAAAAGTCCCAAACAGCTTCAAAGCAGTAGACTAGCAGTCTGAATGAACTAACCAGTGATTTACCCAAGAGCAGCTGATGATCTCTTTAAATATTGCTACAAATGGCACCCTCCAGGCTGTTCCCGCCCAATGTATTTTGTGACTGATTTGGAATTAGCGACTAGAATGCCAGAGCTGCTGAAAACAAGCACAAGGCCCCAATTAACATATGTAAATAGGCGCCCACTGATTCAGGTGGCGTGCTGGATGCCTAAAAGAAACTCCGATTAAAAATGGCAGCGATTGTGCGCACAAAAGATTCATGTGATATCGGGATTCGACTCAATGCGTTAGCACTAAATTTTTGGAGGTAAAAGAGATGTTCTCAAGTTGAAAGTTCCCTCCAGGAGTTTTTAAACAGAGGCCCAAATTACTTTCAAAAAATAAAGTACTGCAGTTTGTATATTAACCTTTCTTAAATGAATTGTTCAAGAAATTCAGTCATATAGAATTAAAGGTTACATAATATCAATACCTGAGCGAATATATCTTGAAGCTATACAACACCACCTGTTATTAGAAATAAAATGAAAATTGATTTTAAAATAAATACTATTGCAATTTGGACTTTTAAGCCCCGATTTTCACTCTGAGCTGGGATTGGGTGAATGGGAGCCGGGGTGAGGACCAACCTCCCCTCCTCTACAACATGAGGCCTGGGTGGACAGGGAAATTACTGAACACAGGACCACCTTACAGCCTCTGTAATCAAGATTTTAAAAATATATATCATGTTATAACCAAGAAGAACTTGGTGCAGAGGAGATTCAAAATGTTATTTATTAAACTGGTATTCAATAGAAAGGTAAATAAAACTTCATTTTTTCCTTATCAAACTTTCTAAACTGTCACTAGTTATCAACATTGCTGCCTATGTTAAAGGAGCATCTACAAAAGCTTCCTGTTTAGAGTGGCGCTTTCAGTGGAACTGTGGCGTACCGATCACAGAAAGGACACAATCCGCTTTTTGGTCCGTAGACTATAAATCAGGCGTCATGCCTTTAAGAAGGATCACACCTTTAAGAAACTCGATCTGCAACATAGTTAAGCCCAGAGCGGGGGAGGGGCAGTCGAAGCTGGGGACTGATGAAAAGCAGTCAGACTTGGTGTAAGCTCTGACGCCATTTTTGTGTGCAACATGTGGTCTCAACAATTAAACCTTTTCTGTTGAACCTCTCCGAGTTCAGTATATTTTGTTAGGAGTACGTAGACTCCTACAGAACCATCATTAGAAGGCTTTTCCACAAGCTCAGCATGGAATGGTACAACAGCTGTAGTGGATCCAACTTGGCCAGCAGGTAAGTTATAGGAGGTATGACTGGTTACAGCCCTGAACTGTGTGGAGGGTGGCAGGTGGAAAACTAGTATAGACAGAAGATTGACAAAAAAAAGGATGCTGCCACTAGCCAACTTGCATACACATAATTGTTAGATCATTCTTATGTAATTATTATGGTACTCGTTGAAGACAATCTGGATAATATATCATCTCTGCCTAGAGTTCTTGGGACATTACCTCTCTTCTGCTGTGTCGAGCTGTGAGGAAGAGATTTGAATGAGATTACTGTTGAGTGCAGTGGCTGACTCGTCTCTTTGGGGGGAATTTTTTGAGGGGTCAGCGGGTGCGTTTGGTGGCGGGTTGGGTGGGAAAAATTGTCGGGACCCCGCTGTCAATCCACCGCCACGCGACTTTCCCTGATGTCGGGTCGGTCAAGGCTGAACAGACCCGACGCAATGGCAGGGAGGCAATTCAAGTCTTTATGACCTTGTTAACAGCCCATTAAAAAGTATTTTGAGCTCACCGTAACATTTTACAAGGTTGCCCATGGGGTCCACGCTGCTCGGGGATCACGTCAGGTCAGCAGGTCGGGAGTTGAATCAGCATGGGATCATCTGATTATTTGACAGCAGCAAATGTGCTATAAAAGCTCCCATCTCACAGCTGTTCACTTTCCAAGCTCAGAAGCTGTTGCTTACTGCATTTGGAAGACAGATTGAGCTTTATGCAGGTTGCAAGTGTTTGGTGTAAACTCTCTATCCAGTGTCACCTCACTGGAACAACCTCTCTCCCCATTGACAGATTGCTTCTGTTATCTCCACTTCAGCTGCCATCTATTACATCAGAATGGGTACAGTTTATACTGTCTCACCTTGGTCCTCAGAATCTGATCACGATCAGCTGCAACACCAGCAGAACCAGGCACACCAGCAGCACCAACAACAAGAGCATCAACCTTCTCCTCAACCACCAGATGCTGCACAGGGCAGAGGGCATCAGCGCAGGGCTGGACAGTGCCAGAGGCGATACCCCCAACACAGGGTCTACAGGCAGAGGATGAGCTTCCTCAACATGACTGAGCAGCAGTGCTTCAGGAGGCCCAGGCTATCGCGCCAGGTCATCGCAGACATTTGCAAATTGCTGGAGCAAGACCTGCAGCCCAGAGGAATGGGTGGACACCCCTTACTGGTAGCTGTCAAAGTCACCCTTGCCCTCAACTGCTTTGCTTCAGGCTCCTTCCAGGCATCTGCAGCAGACATTTGCGGCATCTCGCAGTCGGCCGCCCACAGATGCATCACACAGGTCACCAATGTCCTCTTAGACAAGTCTACCAATTATATCAACTTTGCCACTGATGAAGCCAGTGTTGCTGAGCATGCGCTCGGCTTTGCAGCTCTGGCTGGCTTCCCCCTGGTGCAGGGTGTCATCGACTGCACACGTGGTCATCAGGGCACCCCATCAGAACCCAGCAGTCTTTGTCAACCGCAAGGGCTTCTACTCCCTCAATGTTCAGCTCGTCTGCAACCATAGGAAAATCATCATGCAAATGTGTGCCAAGTTCCCTGCAGCTGCCATGACTCTTACATCCTGCGCCAGTTCACTGTCCCTCAGCTCTTCGCACATCCAAACAGTCTTTCCGGCTGGCTGCTTGGAGACAAGAGCAATCCACTGAAGACATGGCTCATGACACCTTTGAGGAGGCCAACAGCGTGGCTGAGGAACATTACAATCAAAGCCACATCTCCACCAGAAGTGTCATAGAGCAGACAATAGGGTTGCTCAAAATGCGCTTCAGATGCCTGGACAGATCTGGAGGAGCCCATCAGTACACACCAGCCAGGGTCTCCAGAATCGTCGTGGTCTGTTGCGCCCTGCACAACATTAGTGCCCAGCAGCGAGCATTAGTACTGCATGACGAACAAGACGCAGAGCGCACAGCCTCTTCTGAATAAGAGGAGGAGGAGCAGCATGAGGTTCAAGACGAGGATGAGGAAGACCTGGCGGAGCCGGCGGTAGAAATGCCACCAGTACACGACCCCATTGCTGCCCGTGATGTCAGGGATGGCCTCATCATGGCCAGATTTGGTTAACTTTATGCAGCACAGCCAGGTGGCTGGCACATGCGTAGGCAGATTGCCATCATGCCACAGCAACACCATAAAGCATCCCTACAATGACCAGTCAATTCTTTTCACTGTCACCACCATTATTGGAGCTTGAATTAACCCTGACCGTTCACTCTGTCACTTCCAATTGTGTACACACATTTGGCAAGGATCGCAAAGTTTCCGAAATAAATGATTTAATACAAGAAATTAATTGAACATAAACTTGACAATAACATTTAAGAAAACATCCAAGTGACTACTCTTGTGTGGCATCTTTCTTTTCCGAGTGCTTCTATGTAGTGCTACCCCGGTGGCTTCAGCAGAGGTATAGGCAGCCTCCTCACTTCCCTGCTGCACCTGCTTAGACGCCTTTGATGGTCATCCTCTGGGTTTTGGAGCCTGTGAGGGCCCCGCCAAAGTTTGCACCTCCTGTGACTGTGCAGGGGCAGACTCGGCCATCATTGTCCGGGGAGGCAGCTGGGGCTCTGACCGAGGGGTTGGCAAGGGAGGAGAAGTGTAAGCGCTTGGAGAGGAACCCCCACTTCCATGTGCCCCTCCCACCATCATTCCTCTTTTTGGGCCACCCGCACTTCTCTGCTAGCAAGTAGCTGGAGAGCACCTTGCTGCATATCAGTGGGGCCATGAGGGCCCACGTCTATACTGACATCCCTCCTAGAAAGGATGTCGATGAGCCTCTGGTTTCTCTTCTCCATAGATGCCCATCAATCCTCCATCAATATCCATCTATTTTGAATAGAAACAATCTGCTCATTCGACTGGCGCATTAGGTCCTCCATGCAGGTGGCCATCCTATCCTAGCAAGTGAGGGTACTACGGTGATTGTCATGTTTTTAGATGGACTCCTCCATTCTCTGCACACTCGAAGTCACAGCAGTTGCAAACCCTGTCAGAGCCTCCTGCACTTGTTCCTGCAGCTCCAGGATCGCCAGCTTCCTGGATGGCCCCCGAGGCTCAGCGTCTGCATGCAGCTGAGCAGAGCTAGGAAACTCCTGCGTCCTCCGACAAGGAGTCTCCACTGCTGACCCTGTCTCCACCATTTGCTGTTGCTCACCTGTGCTATGATTGCACTATTCTATCTCGCGAGGGCCCCACCGAGGTGTGTGTATCTGTGCTGATGCGGGCTTGCCTTGTCTGAGGTGATGCTGCGCCCTCAGAGGCTGGAGGCTCCTCTGAGGAGTCCTCTTGCTCTTCCTCCTGGACAGTTGGAAGGGGGCTCTTGATGGACCTGTGGGAGAGTAAAGAGATCAGTTAGATATATATGTTGATTGCATACAGATACCATTATGCACATGATGAGCATTCAGTTTCTCTTGACATCAGCCTCCATATGAGTGACTGACTGATGAATGCCATGTAGGTGTATAAAAACTGATTCTGTCACTAGGTTGTTCTGATGAGCACCTCTCTCCGTCCACCACTTCCGGCTGGTCCACCATTCCACTAATGTCCAAGGCTGCCTCCTCAGCACTTGTCACAGTTGCCATCGATTGAGGGCCTCCTCCCGTTCTCTCCCTCTCCCTCTTATTGTGGGTTCTCTTTTCCTGCAACGAGGGAAAGAAGAGAAGGTTGAGTGAGACTGATGGAATGAGTGTAAGGAATGGATGGGTTAGATCTTCAGAGGGGGACTATGATAGAGTGGGGTGGCAATACCAAGTTACCTCCATGTGTGTTGTTAGTTGGTATCATTGCATTAGGATGAGGGGTGCTTAGTAAGATGGGGATGTAATAATGTAGATAGATAGCGAGGGATGGGTGAAGGTGCAAGGGATGTTAGTTTGAGTAAGGATGTGTAGGAGTAGGGTTGGGAATGCAGAGTGATGGTGATGTGATGACAGGCACAGCAGCATGAAAGTAAGTGTGGCTTTATACTCACTTTTCCTGATCTTAGAAGATCATTAAAGTGCTTGCGGCATTTCACCCAGGTCTGCATCACCACTGGCTTGCTCGGTAACCTCCTCTGCTATCTGCAGCCAGGCTGCCTTGGTCTCCTGCGGCAGTCTCTTCCGCCCACTGGCAGGGAAGAGAACCTCCCTACGTGCTCTGACTCCCTCCACAAGCACATGGAGGGTGTCATCGCAGAAGCCAGGAGCAACCCTCTGCCTCTGAGAAGTCATCTTCCACACAATGAAGGAATGTCCGCACGCTAAAGTCTACAAATCAGAAGTGAGAACAAATGGGGCCATGGCCCCTTTAAATACACTGACACCAAATGCATCAGCGCTGACGTCACCAGATCCGCACCTTTTAATTGGGCCGGGTAACGTGCAGGGCGGGCTTAACAAGGCCCATTACGGTAAAATCTTTTTTTCAGCGGGATAAAGGCAGCAACGGGCTCGCGGCCTGCCACTGACCTCTCCCGCCACAGAACCACCCAGGTAGGTGAAATCGCGGCCTTTGTGTTTCAATATGGAGGTTCCCCAATGAGATGTCATCTGTAGGTTTCCTTCTCTTTCTGCAGTGCTGGGCCTTTGGATATTGAATACCTCCTTCAGATGTCATTGGATCTCTCCTTCAGGCCCTCATCAACATAGCAACTCTTTATGAGCACCTCCAAAGTGCTCTCAGTGATAACAGAGTCATCTATGTGCATTTTGAGAGAATGTATTGTAGATCTATGCACTTCAACTGTGTGTTGCTTTCAGCTTTTCATGACCATAACATAAGATTACGATAAACGTGCTTCCTAAAATACATTAAGGTGCAGGTAATATGGGATGATGTACAGTATATTGATGCTGTACAATTTTTAGTATGCTATTTCAAACCTTATTGTACAGGAGGAGCAGAAGTGTTTCCTTGACTCCACAGTCATCACAATTGGCTCCCCCCAAACCCCCAGTTACCCACTCCAACCCCGTTCCCAAGATGTCCCCTCAGGCTGCTGCCGCTGTCCAACAGGCACAGGCAGCTTGTGCATAAAATGTTAATGAGGCTGTCTGCGGGCCTCCAGGGCGGGAAGCACGCTGCTCACGCAGTGCTTAATGTGGACCCAAAAGGTATGAGGGGGGAAGGAAAATTTACTTATATCGTTTTTACATTTCTTTTCCTTCACAGCTGCCACATTTGACAGTCACAAAGAAAATGGCGGTTAATGGTGTCGTGGCCTCTGCTCTGGGTGAAGGCTTCTCTCCAGACAGGTGACCACGGCAAGGGCCAGGAGCAAACATAGGAGAAGGTGCTTGAGTCCCAGGTACTAAAACCTTTACTTTGTGTCCAGGAGCAATGTTTTAGAATATCACAAGTATGTATAATTTGGAAATATTAAACTTTAATGAACTTTATGAAGACAAAAGAGATAGGAGAACAATACTGCTTCTCTTTGATCACTGTTGGCCTCAAGAAAGCAGACACATTTAAGAGTTTATTTTTGTCAGTTATGATTCATCGAACTGAGCCATTTTACCTCGTTGCAAACACTATTTGATTTTATTGACAAATATAATTTAATTACTTGGCACCCCTGGTGGAGCAATTAATTTAATTAGACATTATGTAATTCAGTTGTTACAACATATTTATTAATTTATTACGTTATGATGATTTTAACCAGGACAATGATGTATATCTGACAAAACAAACCTTATGTTGTTTTATTGTTCACAACAGGAAGAAATTAAGTTAACATTTATTTTAAAGTACACATTCTGTTCCTGATTTCCACTGGTCAGAAATTTTAGTTATTTCTTCTGATTAATAAACTAAATTTCAGGGAAAAAATCACATGAAAATGAATTGAAAGAAACAGGAAAAGGAAAAATAAATCAGGAAGCAAGGTAAAAAAATGAAAGTGGAAAATATGAGAACCTATAGGCACACTATATGATTGCTATATGATATGGTATGTACTGTACCACAGAATAGTTCAAAGTCCTGGAGGACTCCCTCTTTCCCCCCACCCCCATTCCAAGTGTCTCGCTGCCGGGCAATGTTCAATGGTGTTGACGACAGCCAACATGGCCTTGACCCAATCATCCCACTGGCTGAAAAATCACAGCATGGAAACAGGAAGTGGATTTATAGCAGAAGAAAAGACTAAACAAACAAGAGTAATCATAAAAAAGGAAAGGGACAAAGATAACCATGTAAAGAGTGAGATAAGAAAATAAATTCTCCCACAAGAAATAAAGCAAAAAAGAGGGGAAAGCAAAAATAGAAATAGCAAAATAAAAGGAAAAGAAGAAAGTGAAAAGATGTAGAGGATGAATTTCTGGTGGGGTTCTCCCGATCGTTCACTGGAACTTCAGCAGAAGAGCCGCGGGAATCCAGAAACATGGCGCAAACACTGCATCTGCTATTTTCTGGCGTCTCTGCGACTATTCCACTAATGTTATAGCCTGACCTAAATTCACCCCCATGGTGACCTGTGCAGTGACATGGCTCTCCAACACTCTATGCCACAGAGGGTATGATTAGAGTTCATGGTTCCCAGATAGCAGGTGCAAGATGCCATGGCATTATTGGGAGCTGCTGAGCCAAGGTAAGGTTCTTCCCCAGAGAAAGACAATGAGAGGTTAGGTCACAGTCCATTTGGCTGGAGTGTCGTCACCTGCTTTCAGACAAAAATAGTGGATAATGAGGAATGAGCTAAGGATAGTAGAAAAAAATATTTAAAAAAAAGAATTTCCCTGCCAGGCAATGTTCAGTGGTGTTGATGACAGACACATGGCCTTGACCCAATCATCCCACTGGCTGAAAAATCACAGCATGGAAACAGGATGACTGAAAGTGGATTTATAGCAGGAGAAAAAAAAGCAGGTGATGACAAATGCTGAAATATGGTTAAAAGAGTGCTGGCAGCCTTTTGGCATGCCATTCAAGTGGCTATTCGATATGTGTAGGCCTGCATAACGACTATTAACTGACTATGCCATCATGGAAGACCAGCACAGCAAGCCAATTCTTGCCCATATACATGCACTTCCGTAGAGATCACTCATTTGCAATGAAGAGTGGAGTCCATGGCTGTGTGCTTTCTTCCCTAGCTCAGGAATTCTTAGGACAGTTGTAACAACCTATCATTATTCTGGCAGAGATCTGTCAACTGAAAACTGAGCAGTAATTGAATCCGCGATTAACCCAACTTTATGTTTCAATATCCCGTCACAAAATGCATTTACTCCCTGAGTCATCAGAAACGCACGGTAAATACTTTTTTAAAAATAGCGATGGAGGCAGCCTATTTACAATCCTGGAGTGTTGGGACTATCAAATACGAAACCTGTTGTCAACTGAAATTCATGCTTGAGTTTGTCTATGGAACAGGATTTGCCAGTCTCTACTGAGTTCATGGACTGCTCAGACACTTCCTGCTCAAAAAATATTATTATTAATGGTATCAGTGGAGCAGTTAGGATCCTGGAAGGTCCTTCCATCCTGAACAAGAAACATAGAATGGAGGACAGGGAGAGGGATAAAAATAGACAAAAAGTAATAAAATGGAACAAGGGCAAAAGAAAAAAAACTGAAAAATATAAATATATAACAAAAATAAACTGGAATTGAGCAAAAGGAAAAGTAAGTAAAAGGAAAGCAAGATGATTTAAAATATTAAAGACCAGCTTCAGGAAAACAAACAAGGTCGTTTTGTCACACATCTGTATGAGGTAGGAGCACAGGTTCACAGCATAAAGCTATCCCATAACTGGGTGCTAATTTATGGATGCTGCCTGCAGAGACTCTAAGGATAGATTGAGTGAGAACCATAAATGTCATATTTGCATAGGACAAACTGTTCTCTTTACCATGGAATTAAGTTACCTGCATATGGCTATCAGGGGAGTTGTCACTTTTGTAAATGTATAAGAAAAAATACAATAAACTCAAGCTCTTTTGAAGTATTATACTATTTGAAGTGTAGTGTCCTGCCATTTAGAACAAATCATCCACACAATCTTTCTGAGTTGGAAAATATCCATACAGAAATATTTCTAACAGGTGACCTAGTAGAAAATGAATTCTGAACATGTGATCATAGTCTTTAGCCTCAGCATTGTTGTTAAATTGCCAAAATATCATAGGGAGTTAGAAATGGTTGCAAACCATTAGTTTTCCAAAGCAAGACATTGAATTAATGGATAGATGAATCGATATGTGTGACTTGACGGTCTCTACACCAGCCCAAATAATAGTATTTCTGTGGTACGCTATATGATATTGATGAGTATCTTGAAACAAGATGAAACCAATAGCTGCAAAAAAAATCTTCTCCATACCTTATGTTAAGACAAAACTTCCACAACCTGAAAGACCTAAGTAATTTATTACTGAAAATAAGTGACGTCTGTAACTTTTTAAAATATATTTTTGTGGTCCTCTGGTACAGACAATAATGAACACCATGATTGACATGAAAAACAAACCTGTTCATTATGTTTTTCTCTTCCTTTAATTTTCTTTCTCCTTTATTCCTTCTTTCTTACATTCGTGTTAAGTTCAGTTCCACAGGCACAATTGGACCACCAGTGTGTAACTTGAGGCTTTTTCTGTGAACCTGACCAGTGAGTGTTGAGCTAATCAACTATGGGAGCCATCACAGCCAAGTCCAGTCCTTTCTCACCCAACATCCACATGTGTATCCTTGTAGCAGTGATCACTGAATGGCAAGCATGAGTAGGATCCCTGAATAATATTTGCCCCCTCCTCTCTGAGGACACAGACCAGTTGCAATGTCTCCCAGCTGAGAAGGGCTAACTCAGCAAATTCAGTATCAATCCAAATTCAATGGCTCAGTAGCACAATAAATGGCTCATTTACCCACGAAGCACTCAGGAAGGTTTATTTTTTATTTTTTATTGTATATCTTGTAATTAGATTCTGTGTGGGACATAAGGATTAACATTTTTATTGGTATATTTTACTGTAATATCAGTACAATTGTATTGTAATTTAATTCATTTTAACTGTTCAAGACAAGGAGCCTTTTAAAGTTGCTTATTTGACACGTTAACTGTGAGCTGGTTTGAGATTGTAATAAATGATTAATTGGTAACAAAAAAGGTGTGATTAGTTGTTCACTGATTGGCAGTATTTTTCTCACTTGAATAAAGACTGAGAGGGAATATGATAGATGTGTTTAAAATTATGAAAGGTTTGCACAAATTGGCAACAGCTAGGGTCAGAGAATTCATGTGGTTTTTACTGTTTAGATTAATATTCTCATTTTTTCAGATTTTCCATACTTGTTTGAAAGTTTGGGCAGCTGTTGGGATCTTGATATCCTTTGAATTCTTGAATTGTAAATTGTGAATTCTTGTGTGCACTTGTGAATTCTGCATTACATATTCCAAGACTTCTATGTCTAGAGCATAGTTTATGCTACACTGCTCATGACTGATTGAATTAAAAGGTTTGAATATATAATTTCCAATTGAGCATACACTCAACCGCAAGTCCCACCTGATATTTGTGCATTGATCTTATTATGTCCGTGTATAATTGAGACACGGACTGCAGGAGTTGGTTATAACAGGTCTTTACTGAATGGAGACAACCTGGAACTACTATGCAAATGTTACTACACAGGCTTATATACAGGGGTGGTCACTACTGGTACTGCAGTGTACAGGGGCTGCAGAATATAGTTCCTTCTGCAAAGTACATACACTACAATTCCTCCCCTTTTCAAATCAAATCAAATCAACTTTTATTGTCATTGTTAGTGCACAAGTGCAGTACAACGAAATGTAGGCTTGCGGCTCCCGAGAGTGTACAATTTGGATTAGGACACTTAAACATTTCAACATACATTTGTACATATATATTAGCATAAATATGACCATAATAAAGTGAATAAAGTGCATCGGCAGATGTGCAGGCTTTAGTGTTTATTTGTGGAGTTCAGTAGGATGACAGCCCTGGGAAAGAAGCTGTTCCTAAATCTGGTCGTACGGGTGCGAATGCATCTGTAGCGTCTTCCAGATGGTAGGAGGGCGAACAGACTGTGGCTGGGGTGGGTAGGGTCTTTGATGATGGTCCGTGCCCTCCGTAGGCAGCGTTTCTGATATATATGTTCTATGGTCGGTAGCCGGGTGCCGGTAATGCGTTGGGCAGTTTTGACTACCCGCTGCAGGGCTTTCCGGTCATGGGAGCTACAGCCGCCGTACCATACCGTGATACAGTTTGTCAGGATGCTCTCTATAGTGCAGCGGTAGAAGTTAGAGAGGATCGGGGGTGACAGATTACATCCCTTCAGCCTCCTCAAGAAATATAGGCACTGCTGGGCCTTCTTCACCAGAGAGGAGGTGTTGAGGGACCAGGAGAGGTCTTCCGTGATGTGGACTCCGAGGAACTTAAAGCTGGCCACCCTTTCCACCTCCGCCCCATTGATGTGGATGGGGGTGTGACTTCCGCCTTTGGACTTCCTGAAGTCCACGATTATTTCCTTTTGTTTTCTTGGTGTTAAGGGCCAGGTTGTTGTACAGCTAAACAGTACATAACATTCGATTAACAATGAAATAACATATTTACAATTACAGTTGCTAGATACATTAGTTGAAGTTAAGCAATTATAAGTTCAGTCTTTGAGGAGGCTTCCTGATTCTGTCTGGATAATGCCTCTTTGGGGTATCAGGTTCTTCTGGCAAAGTTGAGTCGGGATCAATGTCGTTGTTTGGTTCGTCTGCTTCCCATATCACCGATTCTGAGGTAGATGCAATTGGTACTTCGGTTTCATCGCCAGGTGTATCAGATCGTGGTGTGGAGTTGATGTTTCCCAGTGACTCTAGAATCTGGTCAGCATGGCGTCTTCCAATGCTCTCTCCAACGTCCACGGTATACATTAGAGGTCCTTGCCGTGTACAGATCGTTCCTGGCTGCCATTTCTCTGTGCGGTAGTCCCGGGCCAAAACTGGTTGACCTATCTTAAAACTCCTGGTCGGCCTTTCATTCATATTCTGAAACTGCCTGTTCTCCACATCTCTTCTGACGTTTGGCTTAACCAAATCCAAGTGGCATCGTAGTCTTCGATTGAAGAACATCATGGCTGGAGTTTGGTTGGTAACCGCATGTGTCGCATTCCGGTAGGCAAACAAGAAGTTATCCACTGTGATGAAATATATTCCATTCATCACTGCCTGTTTTCTGTGTCTTGTAACTGCCTGCTTTCTGTGTCTTTTCCCTTCCCCCAGTCCTCATGTATTATGTATTGGAATGTGCTGGAACTGGTTGTGTGCAGGGCTCCGCCCATACCTGGCTCCTTTGTAATCTAAGTTCAGTCGGGCACCAGCCTCCTGAAGGAAGACATCTCTCTATTTTACGTGTTATGTTCTGAGTTAATAAAAGCCTTACTTTTGTTCTGCTAACTTCGAGTCTCGGAATAATTGAGGCACATCAATTTTATTAACTCAATTTTCAACACTATGGATCAACTCCTGAAACCCGAACGTTTGGATTTGGATCAACATGCTCCGGACGCATCAGCACGCTTCGGACACTGGTTTGACTGTATGGAATTCTTCCTGGACAATTCCGCAGCCGTCAAAGACGCTACGGACACTGCGAAGATGAGACTCGGAATGCTACGGAATTGGGTAAGCCACCGGGTTTACCCCCTCATCCAAGACGCCGATACGTACCTGGCCGCCTGCAACACCTTAAAGGCGCATTACCAGCAGCCTACGAATGAGGTGTATGCTAGGCATCTACTCGCTACTCGCGCACAACGACCTGGGGAATCGGTGGAGGAGTTCCTAAGCATCCTGAAAAAGCTTGGCAAGGACTGTAAGTGCCGAGATGTAAAAGCCGCAGTGTACACCGACGAGCTTGTTCGCGATGCCTTTATCACAGGCCTCAGCTCCACTCACATCCGGCAAAGACTGCTGGAAAAAACGGAGTTGGACCTGAAACAGGCTGCGGACACCGCGCGGTCCCTGGAGATGGCCCAGAGAAACTCGGACGCCTACTCTTCAGCCCGCGCCGCCCACGCCGCCACGTGTGCACCGAGGGCGCCGCCATCTTGGAAGGCATCTTCCCCGCCCGGCAGCCCGACACCGGCGGGGCCCAGCTCTCCCCCCAGAAGCCCTACGACAGCCGCGACGCGTCAAGGACCCAACTGCTACTTCTGCGGGCAGCCAAAGCACACCAGAAACCTGTGCCCGGCGAAAGGCACCACCTGCTTTAAGTGCGGTAAGAAGGGGCACTTCGGGAAGGTGTGCAGAGGGAACCCCGCCGGAAAACCAACCGCCGGAAAACCCGCCACCGCCGCGTGTGCGCCGTGGGAGCGGCCATCTTGGACGCCATCTTGCCCGACCTCGTGGGGTCCGCCATCTTATGAGCAGACAGCGTGGACGCCATCTTGTCTCGATCAGGGCCCTACAGTGGCATCGGTCACAGTGGACCAGACCAGGCCGCATCCGCTATCCAAATCAATGGTGGACATCGAGGTAAACGGGTGCCGGGTTAAATGCTTAATTGACAGTGGAAGCACGGAGAGTTTTATCCACCCTGAACTGGCACAACAACTCTCCCTAAAGGTGGTCCCTGCTCAGGGTACCATCTCTATGGCCGATAAAACCCAGACATCGACCATTCTGGGTTACTGCACGGTACAATTGTGCGTTAACGGAACGGTGTATGATAATTTTAAAGTATTAATCATGAAGAATCTATGTGCGAGCGTGATCTTGGGTTTGGATTTCCAGTGCAACCACCAAAGCATCACGCTCAAGTACGGTGGGTCCCAGCCGCCCCTCACAGTGTGCGGTCTGGCTACCCTGAAGGTAAAGCCGCCTTCGCTATTCGCGAACCTTACCCCTAACTGCCGGCCAATAGCGACCAAAAGCAGGAGGTACAGCTGGGAGGACAGGCGGTTTATCGCGACCGAGGTAGACAGGCTCCTGAAAGAGCGCATTATTGAACACAGCAACAGCCCGTGGCGCGCCCAAGTGGTAGTGGTATGGGGTAGCGAGAAGAAACGGATGGTGATCGACTATAGTCAAACGATCAACAGGTACACCCTACTAGACGCCTACCCGCTACCCCGCATATCAGAAATGGTGAACCAAATCGCCCAATACCGGGTGTTCTCCACCATCGACCTCAAGTCAGCGTACCACCAGCTCCCTATCAGACCAGAGGACCGCCCGTACACCGCCTTCGAGGCGAACGGACGCCTCTACCAATTCCTCAGAGTCCCCTTTGGGGTGACGAACGGGGTCTCGGTCTTTCAGAGGGAGATGGACCGCATGGTCGATGACCAGCACTTGCAGGCAACCTTCCCCTACCTCGACAACGTCACCATCTGCGGTCACAACCAGCAGAATCACGACTCGAACCTCGAGAGGTTCCTGAAAACCGCACAAAAACTCAACCTCACCTATAACGAGGACAAGTGCGTTTTCAACACCACGCGCCTCTGCATACTGGGCAGCGTGGTGGAGAATGGGGAAATCGGACCAGACCCCGACCGATTGCGCCCCCTACGGGAGCTGCCCCTGCCCAACACTCCCAAAGCCCTGAAAAGGTGCCTGGGGTTATTTTCTTACTATTCCCAATGGGTCCCCAACTACTCCGACAAAGCCCGCCCCCTCTTGAAAGCATCCTCTTTTCCGCTCTCTGCTGAGGCCCATGCCGCCTTCAAAAGCATTAAGCAGGATATTGAGCGGGCCACGCTACAGGCAGTGGACGAGAACACTCCATTTCAAGTGGAAAGTGATGCGTCCGACTTCGCCTTGGCGGCCACCCTCAACCAGGCGGGGCGGCCCGTAGCTTTCTTCTCGAGGGCCCTCCAAGGCCCCGAGATCAGACACTCCTCCGTGGAAAAGGAGGCCCAAGCCATCGTGGAGGCAGTGCGCCACTGGCGCCACTACCTAGCCGGCAAACGCTTCACCCTACTTACCGACCAGCGGTCGGTAGCGTTTATGTTCAACAATAAACAGAGGGGGAAGATTAAAAATGATAAGATTCTTAGGTGGCGGATCGAGCTCTCCACTTTCGAGTACGACATCATTTACCGGCCAGGGGCCCTTAACGAATCCCCTGACGCCCTCTCACGAGGGATGTGTGCCAGCGCCACCGAGGATCGGCTACAGACCCTCCACAACGACCTCTGCCACCCAGGGGTTACGCGGCTGTTCCACTTCATAAAGTCCCGTAACTTACCCTACTCGATTGAGGAAGTTCGGTCTCTGACCAGGAACTGCCGCACTTGCGCTGAGTGCAAGCCTCGGTTCTACCGCCCAGATAGAGCCCACTTAATCAAAGCTACACGGCCCTTCGAGCGGCTCAGCTTAGATTTCAAGGGCCCCCTCCCGTCCGTCGACCGCAATGTTTACTTCCTGAACATTGTGGACGAATACTCCCGTTTCCCATTCGCCTTCCCCTGCCCAGACATGACCAGCGCCACGGTCATTAAATGCCTCAACAGCCTGTTCTGCCTGTTCGGTATGCCGAGCTATATCCACACGGATAGGGGGGCGTCCTTCATGAGTGAAGAGCTACGCCAGTACATGCTGTCCAAGGGGATCGCCACGAGCCGTACCACCAGCTACAACCCCCGGGATAACGGCCAGGTGGAGCGAGAGAACGGGACAGTGTGGAAAGCAGTCACTCTAGCTCTAAGGACCAAGGGCCTCCCTATCTCCCGCTGGCAGGAAGTCCTCTCGGATGTGCTCCATTCGATACGGTCGCTATTGTGTACGGCCACTAATGCCACACCTCATGAACGAATGTTTGTCTTTCCTCGGAAATCCACCTCAGGCGTATCCATGCCATCATGGCTCTCCACCCCAGGTCCGGTACTCGTGCGAAGGCATGTGAGGGGCCACAAGACGGACCCTCTCGTGGAGCCAGTACACCTACTCCACGCCAACCCCCAATACGCATATGTCCGGCACGCCGACGGAAGGGAGGACACCGTGTCCATAAAAGACGTCGCCCCAGCCGGCATCGACAACAACCACGGCAATAGCAGCGACGACGATCACAGCAACCCTTACCCACCCACTATTCTTTCATCACCCCTGGAAGAACATCGACCAACGGCACCCCCACCAACTACCCCTTCAACAACCCCGGCGGCACCCCCGGCAGAGACCCAGGAGGCTACCGGGGACACCCAGCCGACACCCGCGGCACCACAACAGCCACGTCGGTCGCAGAGGACTATCAAACCCCCGAACAGACTAAATCTATAGAAGGGGTGAATGTGATGAAATATATTCCATTCATCACTGCCTGTTTTCTGTGTCTTGTAACTGCCTGCTTTCTGTGTCTTTTCCCTTCCCCCAGTCCTCATGTATTATGTATTGGAATGTGCTGGAACTGGTTGTGTGCAGGGCTCCGCCCATACCTGGCTCCTTTGTAATCTAAGTTCAGTCGGGCATCAGCCTCCTGAAGGAAGACATCTCTCTATTTTACGTGTTATGTTCTGAGTTAATAAAAGCCTTACTTTTGTTCTGCTAACTTCGAGTCTCGGAATAATTGAGGCACATCATCCACCTTGTGTTGTAGGGGTATATCTTCATTACACATTGCCTTGATAGCCTTCTTGAATGTTTGAACAAACCTCTCGGCCAATCCATTAGTGGCTGGATGATATGGGGCGGATGTGTAATGCTTAACACCATTGTTCTTTAAGAACCTCCGGAACTCTTCAGACACAAACTGTGGTCCATTGTCGGAGCAAATCTGTTCAGGCAGCCCATTCCTGGTGAATATGGTTTGTAAGACTGTGATAGTTTTTTCTGTGGTGGTTGAGGACATTTTTATTACCTCTGGCCACTTTGAATGTGCATCCACCGCAATTAAAAACATCGAGTCCATAAATGGACCAGCAAAATCAATGTGCACCCTTTGCCATGGAGATGAGGGCCACTCCCATGGATGCAGAGGGGCCTGTGGTGGGGCACCCCGGACCTTCTGGCATCCTGTACAGCTCTTGGTCATCTCTTCGATTTCTCTATCGATTCCCGGCCACCACACAAACACTCTGGCTAAGTTCTTCATTTTTACCCCTCCCAGATGACCCTCAGGAAGCTCATTGAGCAGTCTATCCTTCAATTTGGGCGGAATTACTACTCTGGATCCACACATCAAGGTTCCTCTGCACACTGACAGCTGTTCTCTTCTCGGCGAGAATGCTGGCAGCAGTGGTTCGCCATGTGCTGGCCATCCCTTCACCGTTAAATCATAGACCCAGGAGAGTGTCGGGTCATTTCGTGTTTCCTTTTCTATGTTTGCATTCGTCACAGGGAGACATTCGACTATGGTCGAGTGGAATATCTCCACTGGATCCACTGCAAGTTCTTCTTCCATCGTCGGCAACGGTAGGCGCGACAATCCATCAGCATTCCCATGCTGCTTAGTTCCTTTGTACTCGATGTCATATTGGTGTGCCCCTAGGAAAAGGGACCACCTCTGTAGCCGCTGTGCTGTCATTATCGGTACGCCCTTCTGAGGGTTGAAAATGGAGACAAGAGGTTGATGATCAGTAAGTAGAGTAAATTTCTGACCGTGCAGGTAGTGATTGAACTTCTTCACCCCCCACACCAGGCTGAGGGCCTCTCTGTCAATCTGGGCGTAGTTACGCTCGGCTGAAGTTAACGAGCGTGACGCAAAAGCTATCGGCCTCTCTGAACCATCAAGGAATTTACGTGACAGTACCGCCCCAATGCCGTAGGGAGACGCATCACATGCCAGTCTTATCGGTAGTGATGGGTTGTAGTGAGACAATACTTCTCTTGAAGTGATTAGGTCCTTACTCTTCTGAAAGGCCCGCTTACATTCATCGCTCCATTTCCATGCTACTCCCGTTTGTAGTAGGGCGTTCAGTGGGTGCAGAATTGTGGACAAATTCGGCAAAAACTTATGGTAGTAATTCACCAATCCGAGGAATGACCTCAGTTGCGACACATTTTCAGGTGCTGGAGCCTTAACTACCGCTTCAATTTTGTCAGGGGACTTATGTAACCCCTCTTCATCAATCACGTGGCCACAATACGATATCTGTTTCTTAAAAAACTCGCACTTGGGGCGATTGGCCCGTAGCCCATGTTCACGTAGTCTAGTGAGCACCTGCTCTAGGTTGGCAAGGTGTTCACTGTCATCTTCACCTGTCACTAGGATGTCGTCCAAGTAACACTGAGTCCCCGGAATCCCTTGCAGGACTCGTTCCATCGCTCTTTGCCATATCGCCGGAGCTGATGCTACTCCGAATACCAGTCGATTATACTGGTAAAGACCTTTGTGAGTGTTTATCGTGAGATACTTCCTAGAGGACTCTTGAACCTCCATCTGCAAATATGCTTGTGCTAGGTCAATTTTTGTAAAACGTTTCCCTCCAGATAGTGAGGCGAAGATATCTTCTATCCTTGGAAGAGGATATTGTACTGTGTGAAGGACTGGGTTCACCGTCACCTTGAAGTCCCCACAGATGCGAACCTTCCTTGGCTCCTCAGACTTATTGTTTAACGTTTTCTTCATGACAGGAAAGATGGGTGTCGCCCACTCGCTCCAGTCTACCTTAGATAACACGCCTGCATTCTCCAGATTCTCCAGCTCTGCCTCGACGGCTGGGCGAATTGCATATGGTACCGGTCTTGCTTTGAAAAACTTGGGAATTGCATTCTCTTCTATTTTTATCGAGGCGGTTACGCCTTTAAGAGTTCCCAGTTCTTGTTGAAATACCTCTTTGGCGTTAGCTAAGATTGTTGACAATTGTCCAGGAGTGACGTCGTCATCCTTTTTACCAGCCACCGTCAGTGCCTGAATGGAGTGCCAGTCTAAACTTATCTTTCTGATCCATTCACGTCCCAATAACGGTGGTCCACCATCTTGCAGTATGTACAGATACAATTTCCGTAATACCTTGCCGTTGTATTCGACAGGCACCCTTATTTTCCCTCTGGGGTATACTTTTTGCCCCGTATACGCCTTCAAGACAATGGATGTCTCTTTCAAGGGTATGTGTGAGAATAGCCGCTCGTAGTCTCGTCGATTCATGACGGTTAGAGCTGATCCTGTATCCAATTCCATTTTGACTTGGGACCCTGCTATCGTGAGGGTGACCCAAATGGTTCGGTGATCCTCTTTTGTGATTACGTTGTGAAGTTTGAGACAGCTTAGTCTCTTGTTCCCGGATTCACTATCGCTCATCTGGTCTTCGGAACTACTGTCCGTCATCTTTTGTACTTTCCTGTACGGTTCCTTAGTAGCCTTTTTGTTTTCGTTGGTCTGCTTCCCAGACCTGCAAACTCGTGCAATGTGTCCCATCTTTCCGCATTGCCTGCATATTTTGTCTTTGGACCAGCAGTCCTTCTGGTCATGGGTTGTTCTGCCGCAGTGATAACATTTTGCAAATCCCCGTGTCATTTCATGGGTGCCGTATTCCTGTGGCTTTTGCTGTATTTCCGCAGCTCCCCTTGCTGCTGCTTCGTACGATACTGCCACGCTGAAAGCCTTATCTAGCGTCAGCTCTTTCTCTGAGAGTAACCTCTTCTGGGTTCCTTCACTCAGGAGTCCACAGACAAATTTGTCCCGTAAGGTATCTGCCAGTCCTGCTCTGAACTGGCAGTGCTTTGATAGCTTGCGTAGTTCCGTTATGTAATCAGCATTGCTCTCATCTTTATGCTGATTTCTCCTGTGGAATTTAAGTTTTTCTGCTATCAGCAGCGGTGTAGGATTTAGGTGTTCCTGTAGGATAGCAACAATTTCATAAAAACTCTTCGCCTTCGGTTTGGCTGGAGTAATCAGGTCCCGCAATAGGCCGTACATTCTTGTGCCCATTAAGTTTAGCAGTACCGTTGCCTTTTTCTCATCGGCTACTTCGTTTGCCTCGCAATATACCTCGACTCTTTCCACACACGTGGTCCAGTCTTCTATTGCATTGTCGAAGGCAGTGATATAGCCAGTCTTCGGCATCTTGGAAATCTAAGATGGCGCCTCCCGCGCTTTCTGTCTTCTCCGCTGTTGCTAGCGCTGTTGCTGGCATTTTATGCCTTGATGGCGACGCCCTATGGTCTTCGCGCACTTCCCCCTGCGCTGCTGCTAACGCCGCTCTCCGCCGTTCCCGTGGCAAACTGCAGCTCCTCGCGGCTTTCTGCGCGTTTAATTTTTATTATTTCCCCGTCGTCGGAACAACCCTGCGGGACACTCGCCTCCCTCTTCTCGGGTCTGTACGCTGCCCGGCTTCGTAGCATCGGCCGCGCCCTGTGTGCTCCACCCTCTCTCTCCTCTTCCCGACAACGCTGCTCGGCCCCGTTGCAAAGCCACCCGCTCGAGCTCTAGACCGACGCAGCCCAGGAAGGATCAGTGTACTACCTGCCACCAGCCCGATTAGCTGAAGCACCATCGACAGGATAACCAAGCCCCGCTCTCGACAGCCTCTCCTGCAAATCTTCAACTACGCTGACTCAGAGGCGGATGCCCACGCTCGACGCCCGTTTCTTCTGTTTCTTTCTTCCTTCTGGCCTCGACCTCTGATAACTTCGCTTCAGGGATGGATCCCCATGAGGTGGTGCAGACTGTAGGTAAGTTCGTATCTGCTCGTCGCCAGTATTATGTCCGTGTATAATTGAGACACGGACTGCAGGAGTTGGTTATAACAGGTCTTTACTGAATGGAGACAACCTGGAACTACTATGCAAATGTTACTACACAGGCTTATATACAGGGGTGGTCACTACTGGTACTGCAGTACCAAGGTAGGAAAATATACAATTACCTTCTATTAATAAGTACATTAAGACAAGAAAGAAAGACTTGCAGTTATATAGCACCTTTCATGATTTCAGGATGTCCCAAGGGACTTTTCAGCCAAGGAAGTACATTTTGAAGTGTAAGCACTGCTGTAAGGTAGGAACCATGATAGTCAATTTGCGCACAGCAAGGTCCCACAAACACCAATCTGGTTTTGCGATGTTGATTGAGGGATAAATCTTGGCCAGGACATTGGGGAGAACTTCTCTGCTCTTCTTCAAATAGCACCATAGGATCTTTTACGCCCACCTGAGAGGGCAGACTGGGCCTTGGTTTAATGTCTCATCCAAAAGACGGCACCTCCAACAGTGCAGCAGTCCTTCAGTACGGCACTGAAATGTCAGCCTGGAGTACGTGCTGAAATCTCTGGTGTATGGCTTGGACGCAGAAGCATTTGACTCAGAGGTGAGAGTTTAACCAACTGAGCCACAGCTAAAAAATGTAGCATGTATGGCACTTCTAATTATCTGTCTTCAAACTATTTTAAAGTATGTTCACTGCTTACTGTGCATACCCATTATGCAGCAGGACACTTGCTCTTCATTCAAAAATATTCTTTCACATATCTTTATATGCATTCAGTGCAAAATAACCCACCCATCTAATGTGGCTGTAGGATTCATGCACATGTACATATCATCATATCCACTATGGGCTGCATGCTGACACTTATGTATCACTACATGTCATAATGATTGTGACGTTCAGGAATAATGCTGTTTCATTTGCCCGCCATATAAAATTAGTGGTGAGTGTTGCTAGGGACTGAGCTACTTAGAGGTGAACTTACAGAAATTAAGATTGGTAGAAGCATTCTGAGGCAATTTCTCAAAATTTTAGAAAACCAATAGCCCAAAACTGAAGAAAATATCAAGCTAACTTTCCTCGTTCTATATTTACCAATGTTTCTGTAAAATGTCTTATTATTGACAAAGAGCTCCTGTTTATATACTTTTTATACAGACCTCCCTTCTCTATTTTGAATGATAGTACAGGCCTTCCTACATTTTTTTATTTAAGTTTACCTGTTTTTTGTTCTTTTTTTCTTATTGATATTGCCACATTTTTGGATTTGTACAGTAGATATTTTCTTAGGTTCAACATTACCAGCCATTCCTGTAAGTGTACCTCCCTCCTGTTGGTTACTGGAGTTTTGCCCAATATCTGGGTGAACAGTAGTAAGAGCCAGGGACCATAACAGAGAGCCTTTAGTCTGTACACCAACTACTGGAATATGTTATGTGCTGCCATGTCATTCTCCTCTCTTCAAAAGACAGACTAGATATACTACCAAGCTGAATACTCAGGCTTTTGAATCAACAAATGGTATAATTTACATAAGGCTGATGAATGAACAATAAACAGTATAACACACTGAAATATATAATTCTTTATGCATAACATAATAAAGGTGCCACTTGCTTTCTATCTAAACATAAGAGGTAATTTTAACCTAATGGTAAATTGACAGGATCGGATCAGCCACCTGTTTAGAACCCACCTGAGTTTATTTTCTATTGATGTCAATTGAAAGTAAAATGGAGTGGGTTAGATTAAAATGACCCCTATTGACTTTAAATGAATGTTTACTTACTGTACCTCAATCTAGCGTAAATCTGGCCCTGACTTTAAAAATACACAGCTCTGTAACTTTTGGCTGTAATAATGTATAAAAACAAATGACTGGAACTGGCTCCCAATATCATTCAGTAAAAGGAGGTCTCTTACCCAGAGCTGTCCATCAAAGAGGACTCCTGCCAATCATTGACCCTGTCCACTTCTCAAAGATTTCAGAAACAGCTCTCAATCAAAGTGACGAGAACAAGCTGACTTCCAATTAAATAAAAATTGGGAGACGTGTAAAACGAGCTGCCGGTTCGCTATCACCCCTTTTACACTGTCGTACAAAGTCAAGTGGGTTTTACACTGGCTAGGGGATCAACGACAAATCACTTAGGTGCATGTGTCACACCCCTGTGAATGTGTGACTTATGCATGAAATATTACAGAGCTCATTTGATTTTACGTTCTACACCAGCTTTTAGTTTGATTTAAATGTAATGTTATGAAAATATTTAAATTTAGTCTGTTTCAGTTGGCTTCAATGGTCGCTAAAAATGTTGAAGAAAATATTTGGGCAAAATTTCACTCCTCCAAGTAGTGCTACTGCTGTCACCGTCACAAAACTATCATTTGGGTTTGTGTTGGTTGCAAAACTGGTGATTTGTTTCCTTGTAGCACATTAGCTGATACTTTTAACATTATTAAATCATTATTATTGCTCTACTCCTGCTGTTATTTTGAGGTGGGCACTAATGGGAGCTGGCACAGCAGCGAAAACCTATTTTGACTCCCATCCTGAGCACAGCGTACACCTCTCTACCTGTTTAAATGCTACAGAGCTTGAGTCGCAGAAGTGCATAGGACACAAATGTTATTGAACGTGTTCCATGACACTATTGATTTTTAAAAGAATTTGGCTTCCCAAACATTTTTCATTTTTACAGTCTCTTCTTACCACTCCTGTTTTATTCAATGTAAGCATTTAAAAAAAATGTACTTTCCTGTTTGTATCATCAGCAGAGCAGCTTTCAGTAGCAGGTTACATGACAAAAGAGAAGGCTAAATTGTGTGGTGGCTGGGGGAGGGTCTTTGCAAATATTTGACACTAGTTTCCTCATCAAGACAAATAGGTGGGATACCATGGCCATAGTTACTGGTGCAAACACTTTGTGCCAATCACAGGTTTCAAAATTTAACCCTTAGTTCGATGCACTAAGAACTATCCTAGCTGGTTGTATATACTTTGCTGACCTCAGCTGGAATATTTGCTGAACTGCAAACTCCATAACAGACAAAGGCCCTGTTCACATTACAAAAAGATTACTTTGGCAGAAACCCAGGAAAAGAAAAGCTTCTATATCCAAGCAGTAATCCTAACAAACGAGCATTCATACTTTCTCACATGCTGGGCAAATTGAAAAGCTGATGTTCAGTAATTTTATTTTTCCAGGGACTGTAACCTTTACTATTTAAGTATTTCTTATTATTTAGGTATGAACAAGGCTTACGGAGATCAACATATTTTGATCTAAATATTGAAGATCCTGCGAAAGCTTAATTTGAGTAACTGAAACCTTGTCAGGCACTGATAACATGAATACTGAGCGTTTTCTGCAAAGAACTGGAACAGACTCGGGGAAGATGATAAGTTGAGAAAACCCCGAACTAAACATATGTTAAGGAATAAACCACCAGTGGCTGCAGCAAATGTGGACTCACTTGAAAGCAATGGCGCAATCACTGCACTGGTTAGTTTGGACAGGCCCAACTAACATATCGCAGGAGCTGACTCTTTGTTCTCTCGTGCTTCTATTTTGAAAGGTGTTTTTCCTCATCCTTTTAAAGAATCACCTTCCAGCATTTTAATTCTCACTCTCTCATGTTTTTTTTAATTCTCGCTCTCTTTTTTTAATGCTTTGTTCTCCCAAGTGTTTTTCAAAGTCCCACTCTCCCTGCTTTTAGAAAGTCCCATTCACTGGCTGATTGAGAGACCCGTCCAGGGCTGTCATCTTCCCAATGTGGCAGTGCCGATGCTGCAGGAAATAGAGTGAAAATAAAACTGTTGAAGAGGCAAAAAAGAGAAAAGTCAAAATAAAAATAAAACTCAAAACACTAATAGAAGCAGTGTGCAACTAGAAGTGCTCCTTTACTCATATCCTTAAATGCAGTCAGCCTAATGTAGCTGAATGTTACATATCTGTGTGTACCATCTACAAGATGCACTGCAGCAACTCGCCAAGGCTTCTTCGGCAGCATCTCCCAAAACCGCGACCTCTTCCACCTAGAAAGACAAGGGCAGCAGGTGCATGGGAGCACCACCACCTCCAAGTTCCTCTCCAAGTCACACACCATCCTGACTTGGAAGTAGATCCCCGTTCCTTCATCGTCGCTGGGTCAAAATCCTGGAATTCCCTCCCTAACAGCACTGTGGGAGTCCCTTCACAACACGGACTGCAGCGGTTCAAGAAGGCAGCTCACCACCACCTTCTTAAGGGCAACCAAGGATGGGCAATAAATGCTGGCTTTCCCAGCGACGCCCACATCCCATGAACAAATAAAAAAAAACACCCACCATGGGCTATATGCTGACACTTGGGTATTACTGCATTCGCCTTGGTAATTGGAACTTCTCTTTTACTCTATTCGCTGGAGAAGACAGACCACAACAGAGAGAGAACATGTACATTTCCTAAAATAACAACAGAAAATGCTGGAAATACTCAGCAGGCCAGGCAGCATCCGCAGTATTTTGCTATTATGTACATTTCCTACATTGCAACAGTGACTGCAATTATGAGAGGCCTAGATAGCGTGGATAGGAAGGACCTATTTTCCCTAGCAGAAAGGTCAATAACCAGGGGGCATAGATTTAAAGTAATTGGTAGAAGGATTAGAGGGGAGTTGAGGAGAAATCTTTTCACCCAGAGGGTGGTGGGGGTCTGGAACTCACTGCCTGAAAGGGTGGCAGAGGCAGAAACCCTCATCACATTTAAAAAGTACTTGGATATACACTTGAAATGCCATAATCTACAAGGCTACATACCAAGAGCTGGAAAGTGAGATTAGGCTGGATAACTCTTTTTTGGCTGGCACAGACACGATGGGCCGAATGGCCTCCTTCTGTGCCGTAAATTTCTATGATTCTATGAAAAGTAATGAATTGGCTGTAAAGCGCATCAGGATGTCCTGAGGCCGTGAAAGGTGCTTAGAAAATGCAAGTCTTCTTTCTTTACTTGAGGACAAGCCCCTAACATGCATCCTCCAACCCCATATGAGCAAGAAATTCTGAAAAGGAAGGCAATAGACGGAACTGAAGGTAGACAGCCGCTGTCAGCTATACAGTTTGTGATAACCTTCTGTTGCCCTGCCTTCTTATTCAATTTGTTCATTCATTTACTGGCAACAAAGAACACACTGAGGTACTTTGCCATGGCACTCCTACTGAAAGTTGTGTGAGAAGGTTGATCATAAAGATGTCATTGTATGTTGTTTTCCCCTTCTCTTTCTCTAGGTGTGCCAGAGGAAGCAGAGGCAGGCCCTAGTGCCATCGAGCAAGCCAGCACTTGGCAGTACAGACAGTCACTCACTCTCTTCCTTCTAAACACCAGCTCAGATACAGCCACTCCAAGGGATTGAGACAATGAGCTACAAGTGACTGCAATAGGCGAGACACTTAGCATGAGTGAGCACGAATAGGTGGTGTGGCAGAGCAGGAGGAAGATTTAAGTCTGTGTATGTGAAGCCATGTTTGTGGAGGGCACTGCAACGATGTAGTCAGCACTATTAATGCAGTGGACTCACTTTCAAGGTAAGAGAAGGTCTTCTGTAGTAGAGCTTTATGTATGGCTCTTGCAGCTGGCAACAGGTTTTCTTCTACAGCTTCTTCAAGCTGTTCTTGCTTCTCTTGCTGTGCCTGGGGCCTCCATAATGATGGAGTGCAGAGTACCATGATCCTTGAAGCCTTAGTCAGGCTGTGTTGCTGGATGATATTTATTCAGGCACCTGAAGTGATGCTTCAACATGCCAATATGGAGCTCAATGATTACTTTGGTGGATGCATGCACCTCATTACAACTGATTCAGCTGATATCCTTGGATACTGAGGGGTCATGGTTTATAACTCCAGAGCATAGCCTTGATTATCCAGGAACCATTCTGAGACTTACCATTGTGGATGAAATATTTGTGGTACAGTGGACTGCCTTAAAATAAAGGCATCACTTGTCTCATCGTTATCATAGTAAAAATCAAGTAAGCCATGTTTAATCCCTTCCATCCTTAAAAAATAACAAACAACTACAGGGAAAAACTTATTATTATTTCCCTTATTTGAGGCATCCATTCCAACTGAGGAAAAAATGTGCTAATTGAAGATCATCAACTAAAAGTTCCTACGATTACGAAGCTAAAACATTCTCAGTGATGCTGCTTGGTTTTGTGTGTCCACCAGACATTTTTTGCAATTTCTGAATCTGGTAGAAACTTTGGAAGCAATTTATTACCACAGTCTTAACTTAAGTAACTTAAGTGATGAATCACACAATGGTAAAGTTCTGCTAATAACAACAGAAAATGCTGGAATAACTCAGCAGGCCAGGCAACATCTGTGGAGAGAAAATAGAGTCAACGTTTCGAGTCCAACTCCAATTCCTAAACAGTGGCCATCATGGTACTGTTGCAGAGAGCTACTATATTTATTTTGCTGTCTTAACCTTAACTAACATTTATGTCATTAGATATAATTAACAGACTGCTGTGCAAGTACTGTATTCAGCATTTTATTTTCGGAGATCTTTTTTTCCAGCAACTCAATTGCTGGCATAGTTTGTAAACTTAGCCTTTTTAAATAATATGAATCTTGTAATATTAAAATTTACATGCCATCTAAGACACTTTACTGCACAACTAACAAGGGTTTAACCTGGCAGAAATTATTCGGGTAATGTCTGGCAATATTCAGCTTTAAGAACCTGCTCTGCTTCTCCTCAAGCACGAGCCTGTAGGCTGAAACTATTCTCCATTTTCCATCAGCGGCACTGTTTTTCCCTTTAAACAGTTTGCTCTGCAGTAAGACTAGATCTTATTACTTGTTGCAGCCGTTTTCCTTCCAACCAAAGGGAAGCTAATGCTCAGAGCACATTTTGCTCTGATATGTATGCCGTTAGAGTACCTAAAGAGGATAATCACACAAATACAAAGACTTAGCACCAGGGCAACATCAGGAGGGCAAACACCAACACCAACTTTATGCCAATGAATCCATACAAAAATACATCTATGTTAGTGTAAGATACACCCGTGCGCCACAGCAAAAATTCCACCTTGGGGTGAAATATCTGTTCCTTTCTAATTATATAAACACTGCTTTATACTTGCACCTACTTACCTGCTAAAATTACCACACACAGGAGTTCCACCTCCTTATGTTTATTCAAAAAATGATATTTATTGGATAATACACTGCAGTTAAATATATACTGTATTGTGATAGAGGAAACCAGTTCTTGGATAATATATATTCTAACAGTTACTGATAACATGAAGCAATGTAGTTGAGTGCCTAGTATAAATGAGATTGAGAGCAGTGAAGGGGATCTGCACCAATTATGTTTTTGATGATACTGTTGCATCTAAAGAAAACAAATTGCCAAGTAATGCTAGAGTCCATTATAAAAGATGTAATAGCAGAGCACTTGGAAAGCAGTGACAGGATCGGACAAAGTCAACATGGATTTACAAAAGGTAAATCATGCTTGACTAATCTACTGGAATTTTTTGAGGATGTAACTAGTAAAATAGATAAGGGAGAACCAGTGGATGTGGTGTATTTGGACTTTCAGAAGGCTTTCGATAAGGTCCCGCATAAGAGGTTAGCGTGCAAAATTAAGGCACATGGGATTGGGGGCAAGGTATTGACTTGGATAGAGAACTGGTTGGCGGACAGAAAGCAAAGAGTTGGAATAAACGGGTCGTTTTCCAAGTGGCAGGCAGTGACTAGTGGGGTACTGCAAGGATCGGTCCTAGGACCCCAGCTGTTCACAATATATATTAATGATCTGGATGAGGGAATTGGATGTAATATCTCCAAATTTGCAGATGACACAAAGCTGGGTGGGAGGGTATGCTGTGAGGAGGATGTCATGAAACTCCAGTACGATTTGGACAGGTTGGGTGATTGGGCAGAAACATGGCAAATGCACTATAATGTGGATAAATGTGAGGTTATCCACTTTGGTGGCAAAAACAGGAAGGCAGATTATTATTTGAATGGCAATAGATTGGGAGAAGGGGAAGTGCAAAGAGACCTGGGTGTTCTTGTGCACCAGTCGCTGAAGGTAAGCATGCAGGTGCAGCAGGCGGTTAAGAAGGCAAATGGTATGTTGGCCTTCGTAGCAAGAGGGTTCGAGTACAAGAACAAGGATGTCTTGCTGCAGTTGTACAGGGCCTTGGTGAGACCGCACCTTGAGTATTGTGTGCAGTTTTGGTCACCTTACCTGAGGAAGGACGTTCTTGCCATGGAGGGAGTGCAGTGAAGATTCACCAGGCTGATACCTGGGATGGCAGGAATGATGTACGAGGAGAGATTGTGTCAATTGGGCTTATACTCACTGGAGTTTAGAAGATTGAGAGGGGATCTCATCGAAACCTATAAAATTCTGTCAGGTCTGGACAGACTAGATGCAGAAAGGATGTTTCTGATGGCCGGGGAGTCCAGAACCAGGTGTCATAGTCTAAGGATAAGGGGTAAGCCATTTAGGACTGAAATGAGGAGGAATTTCTTCACCCAGAGAGTGGTGAACCTGTGGAATTCTCTGCCACAGAGGGCGGTGGAGGCCAGTTCATTAAATATATTCAAGAAAGAGTTGGATATATTTCTTGAGGCTAAAGGGATCAAGGGATATGGGGAGAAGGCAGGGACAGGGTACTGAATTTGGATGATCAGCCATGATCTCATTGAATGGCGGAGCAGGCTCGAAGGGCCGAATGGCCTACTCCTGCTCCTATCTTCTATGTTTCTATGTTTCTATGTATTTGTTGTTCTCACAGACATTCAGGATACCAAATAGCCTGCAATAATCTTCTGCACAATCGCTATTTTTATGGCCGAGAGTTCTTAACTGATATGATTAATGGGTTTTATCTGAAGAATCATGGAAGACACCCTTTGTAGTACTTCACCTTCTGCAGGAAAAGTTTCTGCAGGGAAAAAAATGAATATAAAATATTAAAAAATACACTTTTATGAGACTAAGTTTATCACTCATGGAAATCAAAATTCTATCATACAGGTACACTGTATGTAAAAGTATGTAAAATAGATTTCTATTAGGCAAGGGTATCAAGGGATATGGAGCAAGGGCGGGAAAATGGAGTTGAGGTGCAGAGCAGCGATGATCTAATTGAAAGGCGGAGTAGGCCCGAGGGCTGAGAGGCCTACTCCTGTTCCTAATGTTCTTATGCTCCTACACATATATGTATCCACGATCCCTCCTGGAGGAGCCTTTAATGTAAAGCCTTGAGAATTACATTCAGTTCAATTTTCTAAGTCTAGCTGGACATTAAAAGTGTGCCTTTTTGTACAAAGCTGTCACATGAAAATCACACTTTTAAATTCTTTGTCATTGCAAAAATAACAGTGAAATTGTGCTTCCAGGATAGGTGCAAGAAACAGTACTCTTAACTCTTCACTACAGCACAGAAAGGCATAGTAAACAATGAACAATATAACTGAGTTAACACTTGAGTCTACGCTGGCAGTTTGAATAGGGAATTGCTGAGGGTTCAAGTATTTACTGTGCTGCTTAGGGGATGATGCTCATGCTGCTGGTACTGACTGAAGGGTGCTGACAACTTGATTTATACTACAGTCTACTGATGATAAAATAATTTTTGCACTAAACTGAATTATCTAAATCTTTGAATTAAGCAATTTTCTTAGCATTAAATTCCCATTTTGCAGTGTTAAGAAAATTAAATTATCAGATAACTGGACTTAAGTGACATAATTAAGAGAACTGTACACAAATTAAAATTTATCAACAAAACTGACTGCTAACATTTCTGTTTGGAATATTAACATATGAAGTTTCAACATATTTTAAAGCAAATAGTGGACAAAGGAATATAAATTGTTCATATATTAATACTATGAACAGTAATTTCTCAGTTTATAATGGAATATCTGATGTGGAATGGTATTTGAAAAAATATTTTCAAAGTTAAAATTCGAGTTACTTCTTAAAAATCTATTCCAACAAAATATAAATTCTAGGTATTGTGGTTAAACAACAGTATATTAACCTTGTATCTATCACCATTTTTTCAGCTTAGTGAGATGTATGTTTCTGAAAAGTTGGACAAATTTGCGTCTTTCAGAGTGTCAAATAGGAGCTTCTTTGTGCTACTATAAGTTGAGTATTACTCTGCATCTGACCACTCTATATTCGATTTAGAGTGATTACTGTTGCCACTAGGGCCGGAATTTTGCTGGCGGGATTGGAGGCGGGTCAAAGGTTAAATTGATTATGATTGACGACGGGTTCGGAACCCGCCGTGATCCCACCTCCACGCATCTGTCCCGAGTGTCGGGTCTCTGATTTGCAAACTGACCCAACACCAAGCAGCGGGAAAGGGATTAAAGGCACCTTGCTGCCTATTAAGTGGTACTTTAGAGCTATTTTCATCGTTTTTTTAGATTTTCCAGCTTCTGGGTCGGGTTTCACAACGTTCCAACAACACGCTAGGTAAGTGTGGCATCAACACCAGCGAGCTGGAGACTTCACAGCTGCAACTGCAGTGTAAAAGCTGCACTCTCAAATCTTGTCATTTAGAAATCTGTGAGGTTGGTGATTGAATAATTTGGGGGGCATATTCTGTGTTCAGGCTGCAAGTATGTGTTGTGCTCTATAGATCCACTGTAACCTGCATCGCTGGATTTTAAAGGCGCACTTACCCTAAACTGTGCCACTTCAAATTGTCAGCACAGAGATGGCAATGATGCCAAACCTTCGTTCTACATCAATTTATTACAATATTGGCAAAGAACAGAAACTTTACAAATAAATCTATCATATCACCCAAGTGAGAACCCTTGTGATTATTAACGTGGCATCTTCCTCTTACGCGTGCTTCTACGTTGTGAGACCCCTGTGGCTTCAGCATATGTGGAGGCAGCCTGCTCACTTCCCTGCTGCTCCTGCTTAGACGCCTTTGGCGGCCATCCTCTGCCTTTGCGAGCCTTCAAGGGCTCCGCCAAATTCTGCTCCTCCTGCGGCTGTGCAGGGGCAGACTCGGCCATCTCTGTTGGCTCAAGCAGATGGGGCTCTGACCGAGGGCTCGGCAGTGGCAAGGGAGTGTGAGCGCTTGGAGAGGAACCCCCACTTCCTTGTGCTCGAGCACCACTGTCCCTCTCGTGGGTCACCCGCACTTTACTGGAGAGCTCCTTGCTGCACATTGGTGGGGCCATGTGGACTCGTCTCTGTACTGACAGTCCTCATAACCAGGACGTCCATGTACCTCTGGTTCCTCTCCACAATAGATGGCCTTCTATCCTTCATAGCTGCCCATCTATCTAGAAAAACCACCATGTTGACTTGTGTCTGGTGATTTATATCCTCCATGGAGGTTGCCATCCTTTCCATGGCGGCACCTAGATTGCCTATAGTGTTCACCATGGCATTGGTAATGTTTAAGATGGACTCCACCATTCTCTGCACACTCAGTTACTGTGGAAGCAAACCAAGTCAGAGCCTCCTGCACTTGTTCCTGAAGCTCCAGCACCGCTCGCTTTCTGGATGGCCCCCGAGGCTCAGCATCTACATGCAGCTGAGTAGAGCTGGGAGAGCCCAGTGTCCTCCGACAAGGACTCTCCACTGCCGTCCCTGTCTCCAACATCTGCTCCTGCTCACTTGTGAGCTGTGATACACCAGGTGACAACACTACTCTATCTCATGAAGGACCCACCGAGGTGTGCGTCTCTGCGCTGGTGCTGGGTGCGTTGAATACTGGTGATGCTGCTCCCTCAGAGGCTGCAGGTTCCACTGAGGAGTTCTGCTCTGCCTCTTGGACAGTGGGGAGTGGGGCTCTCGATGGTCCTGTGGGGGAGTAAAGGCATCAGTTAGACAAGTGAAATGTATGTTGCAGACACATCCCATTGTGCAGATGCTTAGCACTCAATCTCTATGAACATCATATCCCATATTAGTCACTCATGAATGCTATATCAGAGGGTTGGAAATCAATTCTGTCACCAGCCTGCTCATCTACGCCCGTCTCTCCGTCCCCCACTTCCAGCTCCTCTGCACCTCCAACGATCTCCAGAGCTGCCTCCTCAGCGCTCGTTAGGTGCACCAGGGATGGTGGGCCTCCTCCTGTCCTCCCCCTCTCCCTTTTATTGTGGGCTCTCTTCTCCTGTAATGAGGGATACAAGTGGAGTTTGAGAGAGATTGATGGAGTGAGTGTAAAGAATGGATGTTTAGAGGGAGACTATGAAAGTGTGAGGTGCACAAACCAAGTTCCCTCACTGTGTGTTGTTAGTTGTTGGCATTGCATAACAGTGAGAGCGAGTGTGAGATGGTGACGTGATTCTGTACAGAGAAAGAGAGGGATGGGTAAGGGTGCAAGGGATGTTAGGGTGAGTTGGGATGTGCAGGGGAAGGTTGCCAATGCAGAGTGATGGGGATGAGAAGAGATGGGAGGCAGATGGAAGGTAAGTGTGATGTTATACTCATTTTTGCTGATCGCAACAGATCATTAAACTTGTGACACTGCACCCAGGTGCGTGTGCAGACCGACCTTGAGCTGACCTCCTCAGCAATTTGCAGCCAAGCTGCCTTGGTTTGCTGAGGAGGCCTCCTCCTTCCGTCTCCAGGGAAGAGGACTTCCTTATGTCCTCTTACTCCCTCCACAAGAGCATGCAGGGAGTCCTGATCGAAGCGGGGAGCAGCCTTAGGTTTTTGCACTGCCATATCTGCACTTCAAGGAACAAAATGGAAATGAATCTGCAGAGGGTCTTATGTTCATTAATAAATTGACATTCTTATTATGAACATGGCTAGCTTTTGCTAGACACTTTTATTGAGCACATGTGGACTAGATACAGTATCTGTAGAGGCTTCCATCTTGACTGCTGCCTTGTGGGTAGCCTAGTGCCTCATGGGTAATGTAGTCTTAATATACATGGAGCTGGGTAGTGTAGTCTTATACATACAGCTATATACAGCTCTACACAGCTCTACGGCTCCACCTAGTGTCCACTATAGAATGACATGTTATTGATCATTACATCCCCCTTTCTTTGAGGTTTAACAAAATCAATATCAATCAACTTTCAAGAAAACAATAAAGATAATATCAGTAACACTTTTGTTAGTGCTCTATAAACATAAACATTTTCAAAACAGTCAACACATTTTCAAAGCTTTACATTGTACTCAAAGATTAAGTCTATCAGGCTTTTTTACTTTACGTGTGGATCTTCTCAACACGGGTAAGTCTGATGTGTCTTCATGAGATTGTTCTGGTGGTGAATGACAAGATGCAGTTGCGGCATTGTCATCAATCTGCTCTTGCATAGATCGAGGTCTCCTTGCGATCTTTGCTTGGAGAGGGTTTCAGTGTTTCCTTCACTCTTCATGCCATAACTCTCAATGTAGTCAATGCACTCTCGAAAAACTGCTGGCAGCTGGATCCCATCATACAGCATAGTCCTCTCAGCAGCCTCGGCTAATGGAACACCAAAGATTGGCCTGAGGGAAGAAGGAGTATCCACCGGAACTGCTTTCTGCTCTGGTGCAGGCTTCTTCTTTTTCTTTTTCTCCTTCCACTGCTTAACAACATCTGCTGCGGTTATCTTTGGACTTTTTCTCCTTGTGTTTTTCCTCTTTGTGCTTTTCTTCCTTTGGCTTCTCTTTGACCTTAAAGTCTTTTTCTTTCTTCTTCGAGAAACTAGGCTTTTTGAAGACATGGATACCCTTTGGCCTTTTCATCCTTGATGGGCTCTCTGCTTCATCACCTGAGTCATCTGGTCTGCTTATCGCACAGTTTATACGGTAGACTCTCTTGACCAGTTCTAAGTCTTCACAAGCTTTGTCAACTAGTATCGAATCAAGTCTTTCAGCCACAACAGAAAACATGAGATGATGCATTTTGTCTTTGACTGTCACTTTAAGTCTGCATACACCTAAGCTATCTATTTTCTGTCCATTATAACTCTTCAGTAATACTGACTTTTTCTGTATTTTGGGCTTTGCTTTCATATTTTTTATGTCACTCATACTGATTAAGTTTGCTTTTGCCCCAGTGTCCAGTTTCAATGTAACTAATGCTCCATTTATCTGCAGTGGGATCATCCATTTGTCCACTTTTACTGCATTGACTTTATGTTCAGCATTGTCCATTTCTGAGGGCTGCACATTTTCTGTATCTTTTTTGATATCGTCACATGACACCATTCCTACAAAAAATGTCTCACTTAAATCAGTGTCCTCAATTACATTAACTCGTTGCCATTTCTTTGCCAAACAATGCTTTTCAAAAGTAAAAACAAAGTGATTCTTTCTATTACACTTTGTGCACATTTTTTCAAATGCTGGGCATTGTCTTAACTGGTGTTTGTAACCACAGCGTTTACAATTAAAAATTTCATCCTCTGATTGCTTTTCATTTCTGTTCTGCCCATGTTTCTTCCCCTTATAAGACACAGCACCGACAGCAGCATTATCACTCATTACAATCGCATCATTATTGATTTCACTGAAAGTCTTCGCGTGCTTTTGAGCTAGCTCGCTGGCTTGGCATATTTTCACTGCATTTTCCAAATTTAGTTCTGTTTCTCTCAACAGACGTTCCCTGTCTTTTTTATCATGAATACCAAACACAATCTGGTCACGAATCATGGATGATTTCAGCTCAGAGAAATTACATGTCTGTGCTTTCAGTTTCAGATCAGTTATAAAGCTATCAAAAGTCTCATTTTGTTGCTGTGTCCGAGAACGGAAGATGTATCTTTCATACGTCTCATTCTTTTTGGGAGAGCAATGTGCATCAAATTTTTTTAGCACATCTTCTAATTTTTCTTTGTTCTCCGCTGGATTAAATACAAATGTATTAAATACCTCTATCGCCTGTGGGCCTGCAACCGTAAGCAGCAACGCTATCTTCCTTGCGTCTGGTTTCATACCAAATCCGATGGCTGCAATGTAGAGTTCGAATTGTTGTTTAAAAGTCTGCCAATTGTAGTCGACTTTTCCTGTGAGTTTCAAACGCTCTGGTGGCTTCAAATTCTCCATGTCGCTTTTCACAATTTTCAGCAGATCTTCACCATCCTGTTACCATCTTATTTTCATTAATAAATTGACATTCTTATTATGAACGCAGCTAGCTTTTGCTAGACACTTTTATTGAGCACATGTGGACTAGGTACAGTATCTGTAGAGGCTTCCATCTTGACTGCTGCCTTGTGGGTAGCCTAGTGCCTCATGGGTAATGTAGTCTTAATATACATAGAGCTGGGTAGTGTAGTCTTATACATACAGCTATATACAGCTCTACACAGCTCTACGGCTCCACCTAGTGTCCACTATAGAATGACATGTTATTGATCATTACAGAGGGGACATGGCCCCTTTAAATAATCAGTCCAACATCGCTTCATCAGACGCGAGCAATTTCATGACATTGAAGAGGGTGTGTATATGTCTGTTGTGGGGATATTATTATGTCATGTTACGGAGGAGGGTGTGTGTGTGTCTGTGGGAGTTGGTGGGAGAAGTCTACATAAAATATCAGCTCAGGGCAGCCATTAAAATATAAAATTCTCTGGACTGATGGCGCATTAATATTACAAAATTGTTTCCGGTTCCTAGTGCTGTGGAAATTGTCCACTAGCATTGCAAGGTAGTTTGCACATCAGCCAATGTATAAGATAGTGTGCGACAGATGTTTTTAACTCATGCCTTTGTTTATGGTTGCCGTATCTTTCACAATAGCTGAGGAAGGTTCGACTGGCCAGCAAATAAAACGGTTGATGGCTGGTCTTTGAAACTTCTCTTTATGGAAGTCGATGTCACAGGGAAGGTGGAGGAGCAGACCTTCTCCGTGCAGCCCTGTCTGGGTTGCAGTTTGCCTATATCTTACTTTAAGAACTTGCACATGTCACTCCGCTATTTAAAAATGGTGAGAGAGGAAATTATAGACCAGTTAGCCTAACATCTGTTGTCGGGAAAGTGCGAGAGTCTATGGGAGAGAAATTCGGTTGGTTAGCGCCTCCGGTTAGCACCTGGCGGGGACGCTATTGGGCGCTAATGAAGTAGCGCCGGGGCGCGGCAAATCCAGTGCCGCGCTCCAAATCCAGTTGCCCCTTAGTGGCGCCGTAAACAGTTAGCGCCTGGGGCTTTAGCACCAGGCAGATCGTGACGTCAGTGAGCGTTCAACGCTCACTCAGTGGCTGATCTGCCAAATTGATTTTCGCCTCCTGCCTTAGCACCTCGCCCTGACAACGACAGGAAGAGGAGGCGTGAAGCAGGCGGATGGCGGCTCCAGGGGCGATATTTAAAGGGATCAGTCGCAGCTGTCAGGTTAGTGTTGTTTTACTGCTTCCTTGTCATTTTGCGATTGTAAAAGAGTTTAATTCAGTCATTTAAAGGTTCTTTAGTATCAGGAGTGTTGTGGCTATTAAAAATTTGTTACATTTATTCTGACAAAATTTCAAAGTGCTACACATCGTTACATTAATGGGGGCTGTACTGGCAGCTGACCTCGCACTCGAGGAACTAAGGTGGAGGGAGTGGAGGCAGCGAGAAAGATTGCAAGATGTGGCCAGGGGGAAGAGAAGGGTCATGAGAGCTCTCAACAGGAGGCCTTATTCTCCGAGAGTATTCTGAGAGCACTTCTCCTACCTCCAATTAAGCGAGGAGCAGTGTATTAGAAGGGTCCGCTTCAGCAAGGATGTGGTCACTGAACTCTGCCACCTCCTGCAACCAGACCTCGAGCCTCAGATCAGGTCGACCACGGCTCTCTCAGTGGCAGTCAAGGTCACCGCCGCCCTCAATTTCTTTGCCAGCAGTTGCTTCCAGTCTGCAACAGGAGATATAACGAACGCCTCGCAGTTTGCCATCCATTGCTGCATCAGGGAGGTCACAGAGGCTCTCTACAGTAGGAGAAGGGACAACATTTCCTTCCGCATCACCAGAGAGAAGCAGGACGAACGTGTATGTGGCTTTGCCAGGATAGGCGGGCTCCCCATGGTGCGGGGCGCAATTGACTTAACTCACGTGGCTTTGCGGTCGCCCCATAACAATCCTGAGATCTTCCGTAACCATAAAGGATACCACTCCCTTAATGTCCAGCTGGTGTGCGACCCCAGACAACGAATCCTCAATGTGAATGCCGGCTATCCTGGCAACAGCCACGATGCCTTCATCCTGCACCAGACCGGTGTGCCAGCACTCTTCCAGCTGCCACATCAAGCTCGCAGCTGGCTGGTCGGAGACAAGGGGTATCCGCTCTCCACCTGGCTCATGACTCCCCTCCGCAACCCCAACACTCCTGCTCAGCACTCATATAATGAGAGCCATGCCGCCACCAGGAACATAATCGAGCAGACTATCGGAGTGCTCAAGCAATGGTTCCGCTGCCTTGACCGCTCAGGAGGAGCCCACCTGTCCTCATCAGTGTGGGCGTCCCATTTCGTTGTGCTGTGCTGCATGCTCCACAATCTGGCCATCATGTGGGCCCAGCCCTTGCCACCAGGGATTGCGGGACAACCTCAGGAGGAGGAAGAGGGAGAGGAGGATGAGGATGAGGACGAGAAGGAAGAGGAAGATGAGGAGGAGGAGGAACAGGAGCGAGGGAGGAGGCAGCCACTCAATCGGCCTTCTGGAAGGGCGGTCCGTGACCACCTCATCAGACTGCGGTTCCAATAAATTAAACCCCAGATCCTCATTCCTCACCACATCCCCATCATTCCATCCCTGTCGCAGACCATATCACAGCGCAAAGCTGAAATGAGAGAAACCACAAAATCATCCAAAGCCAATTAATAAATTGATCAATAATCAGTGAGCACTTATTTACAACAACAATATTAACTATTCACCCTTGTGCAATCCCTTAGTGCCCTTCCTACGAAGTGTTGGCCCAATGACTGCAGCACGGCGGGTGGAAGGCTGCTGAGTGTCAGATGGCCTTGCAGGACACCCTCGGCCAGTTCTAGGCCTGGAAGGCCCGGCTGTAGACTGCACCACCTCAGCATGGGCGGCAGCAGTCTGGGCTGGCTGGATGACGGGCAGTGACAAGGGCAATGGTGGAGTGAGGAGAGGACAGCAGCTTCCTGCTCCACTGACCCACTGGCACTCCCCTGGGGCAGCACCTCAGCATCACTACCAATCTGCTAGAGCACAGATTGCTGGCCTGCGGCAACACCGTGAAAGCCCCGGTGGAGGGTGGCTGGCAGCAGTCAGAGCTTGCGTGGCATCATGTTGAGGCTGCATGAGAGCAGTCTGAGAATCGATGGCACCAAGCATAGACTGCATTACAGCACTAAGACGTTGCATGGCTTCCACCTGTGCTGCAATGGAAGCTGTGACATCGCCCATCACACATTACATCAGGTCTGGGTCACCACGGTCTCTCTGGGAATCCACCATCCTTTGCAGACTGCAAATGATGGACTCCATGGTGTGAACAGAGCTCTGTGCAATGTTGGAGGCGGACTCCTCCACACACCTTACCATTGCCTAGAGGCTCTCGGGCACCCTTGCCATTGCACCTATCATCTTCATGTGCATGCCCATCACCCTTCTTCTAAAGGCCTCCCCCATTGAGGTCCTCATCTGAGTCCGGTGCAGCAGAATTTGCACGTGAACTTGCCCTGTGGGGAGCTGTCTCCCAAGCTACCCTTTCCCCCTGGCCTCGCTGCAGCCCGCTTGTTTCCGGTGCCTCACCCTGTGCAGATCCCGTTACTATACTAACCTCTAAAGAACGCATAATGCTAGTATCTGAGCTGGTGTATGCGGGTAAGACATGCAGTGATGTGGTGTGTTCTTCCTCCACCTCTTCTCCCGCCTCGCTCTCTATGGTGCCCTCAGGGACAGGCTGCTCAGCTGCTTGTTCATTATCTGAAAGTATAAAGGCACAAGAGTTGGGTTAAAGTGAGGGGAGGGGGGCAGGAAGGGAGAAAGGCGTGCATACAGCAGGATTAGCTGGAAAGTGGGAAAGGCTTGTGGGGTGAGAGGAAGTAGGATGTGAGAAGGAGGAGTAGGGATGAACATACCATTGTTGTCTCCAAGGGGGTCAATGTCGCCGGTGGCCACGACGCCCACCACCTGATGCCTAATGATTTGCAGCACTCGATTTTCCAGCACAGAAAGTGGTTGGGTGTCAGGTTGTCCCCTGCCTATGTGCTCCTGCTCCCTGCTGTTGTGAGTGATCTTGGCCTGCAAGAGAGAGGACAGTGTGAGTGAGTGTGGAGCAATGTGATTGGGAGATGTGCCTGCCATAGTTGAATAGCTGTCATTGTGTGCAAGGTGTGAGATGTGGGTGTGAGTATTGGTAGGTGGAGATTGTTGGTGGGTGAGTGCTGGGGGTGTGGTGCTTTGGGCAGTGTGTGCAGACTGTGGTTCAGATGGTGGTATGTAGCATTTGTTGAAGAATTGACTCACCCTGACCACCCGAGTGAGGTTGTTAAATTTTAGGGGACCACAGTGCTGCCTGAGACCTGCTGGGCTACCTCCCTCCACGTGGTGCAGAAGACTTGCGGCGAGGGCCTCCTGTCACTTGCCCTGTACAGCTCTGCCCTCCGTCTCACCACAGCGAAGACCAATACCTCCAATGCCTGGTCGCAGAATCTGCAAGCTCTCTCCCTGGGTCGTTGATCTGCCATAATGACTACTCCTTCAGTGGTCCGGTTTCTTCTCCTTGGCCTTCCGCTGCTTGCTGAGACAGCTGCAGAACCAGCAATGCTGAGAATGAGGTTCTGCAGCATGATTGAACCTCCCCTTTAAGAACTGGAAAGAGCCTGTGGCAATGATGACTAGCGATTAGACTGCATCTGAATTTGCCGAGTGCTTTGAGTCTAACTCCACTGAGCTAGGTCTTTAGTGCTTGATTTAGCGCTCCCATCCTTTCTTTGAGCGGTGGCACTGAATTTTGCATGCAGCGAGATTCATTAGCACCTGCTGCTAAATCTCAAACTTTTCTGAAGCTAGCACCCATTCCTGGGCAATAATGAATTTCGCCCCCTATAATTAAGGATAGAGTGACTGAACACCTTGAAAATTTTCAGTTGATCAGAGAGAGCTGGCATGGATTTGTGCAAGGTAGGTACTCAAATTGGCAGAAGGTGACTAGTGGTGTCCCGCAGGGATCTGTGTTGGGGCCTCAACTATTCACAGTATTTACTAACAACTTAGATGATGGCAGAGAAAGTCATATATCGAAATTTGCCAATGACACAAAGATAGGTGGAATTGTAGGAAGTGTAGATGGAAGCAAAACATTACAAAGGGATAGCGACAGATTAAGTGAATGGGCAAAACTGTGGCAAATGGATTTCAGTGTAGGCAAATGTGTGGTCATCCACTTTGGAACTAAAAAGGATAGAACAGGGTACTTTCTAAATGGTGAAAAGCTAAAAACAGTGGAGGTCCAAAGAGACTTGGGGGTCCAGGTACATAGATCATTAAAATGTCATGAACAGGTACAGAAAATAATCAAAATGGCTAATGGAATGCTGGCCTTTATATCTAGAGGACTAGAATACAAGGGGGTAGAAGTTATGCTGCAGCTATACAAAGCTCTGGTTAGACCACACCTGCAGTACTGTGAGCAGTTCTGGGCACCACACCTTAGGAAGGATATACTGGCCTTGGAGAGAGTGCAACGTAGGTTTACCAGAATGATACCCAGACTCCAAGGGTTAAGTTACAAGGAGAGATTACACAAACTAGGGTTGTATTCCCTAGAAGCTAGAAGGTTAAGGGGTGATCTGATCGAAGTTTTCAAGATATTAAGAGGAACAGATAGGGTAGATAGAGAGAATTATTTCCATTGGTTGGTGTCATGTTTTGCACACTTTGTACAAAAATAATAAATTGCAGGACAACAGAGTATTACAGTTTAAGCTCTTTTAATGAAGCATCAGGTCTGTGCTTACTCATATCAGTACAGCACCGTGTGGACAAGATGGAGTCAGGACCCCCTGGGTCTTCTAAACAATAGCAGTCCTTACAGATGCCTGCAGGCCAATGACAACTCAGCATGTGATCACATGTGAATATAATAGGTATTCCTTACAGATGCCTGCGGGCCAATGATAAATCAATATGCAAATGTTACATCCCCTTTCTTTTAAAAGAAAAATGTTATGCATTACTTTTGAACCTTTCTTCTACATAATGTTCTCAGTAGCATCAACATATAAGTAAACTCAACATTTAACTAGCAATGAAAACATCTCAACGTTTCAATAACGATGTACAGTTTTTTTTAGGGCAGCGATCCGCCTACACCCTTTGACAGTTCACAAGTCAAGGATAACTCTAGGCTTAACCTCTCGTCGGAACGACGGTGTTGTTCCTTGGTGTTCAGGAGGTGCCTGCGATTGCGGCGGTACACCTGTCCTTCTGGGGTGCGGACGTGATACGATCGCTCAGTGTCAGCTGGCTGGATGACGACTGCAGGCTTCCAGTAGCCATGCTCCTGGATTCTGACGGATTCTCCATTGTGCAGTGGCGGCAGTAGTCTAGCTGACCTGTCATAGTATCTCTTTTGGCGTTGCTGTCTCTGTACACGTTTTGCATGCACTTGCTTGCAGCTGACGACCTGCCAGGGCCTGTCTGGGATACGGTGAGGTATCATGGGCTCTTTGACATTTGATGGGCGGCGTTCTAGACAAATGGAACATTTTCCGACAATGTCCTCAATGTGTTTGCACATTCCGGGCCAAAACATAATGTCACGTGCTCTTTGTTTGCATTTTTCCATGCCCATATGTCCAGCATGAATTTTTGTCAACATCTCTTCTCTGAGACTGGTAGGAATGATGATTTTCTCCCCTTTGAAGACGATTCCGTTGATTTGTGACAGTTCGTCTCTGTGGTTCCAGAATTCAGATATGCTCTGAGGGCATTTCCTCCTTTCCTCAGGCCCTCCTTCATGTATGACTTTGCTCAGCAGTGTGAGTTGTGCATCTTTCTCTGTTCCTGCTCGGATCTCCTTCAGTTTTGAGTCACTCACAGGTAAGCTGTTGTACACCATGTGCACCTGCACATCCATGCCTTCACTGAGGCTGCTGTCCTGGTAGCTAAGAGACTTTCTGGAGAGTGTGTGTGCGGCAGGAATGTCTTTGCCTGAACGGTGAATGATTGTGAAGTCATATTTCTGTAGCTGAAGGATCATTCTCTGTAGCCTTGGTGGGGTTGCGGCTAGTGGTTTCCTCACGATTGACTCGAGGGGCTTGTGGTCGGATTCCACAATGACTTGTCGGCCATAGACGTACTGGTGGAAATGCTTACATCCAAACAGAATTGCATATAACTCTTTCTCGATTTGAGCATAGTTGATTTCACTGTCTGTGAGAGATCTGTGTCAGGGCCCCAGCTACATGTTCCTCTGCTGGCCGCCAGAGGGCGGTTTTGGATGCCTCAGTACACTGCTGCCATGCCTCTGGACCTCTCTCCTCACCTGTGTCTTATTAAAGTATTTGTCTCACCTGTGTCTCATTTGAATAATTGTGTCACGTGACCAATCAGGCCTGTTATTTAAGCTTCCTGCTTCCTGTTTCCTGCCCTCGGGGCTCAGTCTTGAGTTCCCCTGCCTACGAGTCAGAGGTTAGTCCATGTCTCCTGGCCCTGCATTTTGTATACTCACTTTTGTTTCTTTGAATTGTTACTTTTGTCTTTTATTTCAAGTATTCTCAGTACGCCCTGTATTTGAAGAGCCTTCTACTAAGGCATCTTTCGAGTTTTACCCCTTTTCTAGTCCCTGGCTGCCTGCACTTGGGTCCTTTTACCAAACTCGTAACAATCTGGAAGCGTAGCCGATGGGCTTTCCTTCTTGCAGTAATACTGCACCTAGTCTGTACTTTAACGCGTCCACTTGTAGTCTGAGCTCTTTATTGGGGTTGAAGTAGGCAAGAACTGGTCCTGGTTCTCTGGTGATTAGGTCTTTAATTGTCTGAAATGCTGTGTCATGTTGTTTGTCCCACAGGAACTCATTGGATTGTTTGAGCAACTGACACATGGGTGCGTTGATTTCGGAGAGGCTCGGGGCAAACTTGGCTAAGTAGTTAACCATGCCTAGTACTGTCTCTAGCTCTGCGCGGTTCTTCGGCAGCTCCATCTTCTTGATGGCGGAGATTTTCTCTGGATCCGGCTTAATGCCATCAGTTGAGAGGCGATGTCCAAAATAACTGATATTGGTGGATCCGATTATGCTTTTCTCGGGGTTGAGCCGGATACCTTTCTCCCGTGATCTTTGTAGCATCGCACGGAGGTTCCTGTCATGTTCCTCTCTATTCCTGCCATAGATGAGGATGTCGTCTACGATTGCGACTACTCCGTTGAGGCCTTCATAGGTTTCGTCAATCTTCTGCTGGAATTCATCCTGAGCTAAGATAAGACCAAATGGTAAACACAGAAATCGGTAGCGTCCAAATGGTGTGTTGAATGTTGTTAGCTTAGATGACTCTTCCGTGAGCTTGATAGTCCAGTATCCTGATCGTGCGTCCATTACACTGAAGTAACGTGCTCCCACTAGCTTGGGTGTGATGTCATCTAGCGTTGGTAGAGGATAGTGAGGGTGTTTGATAGCCTTGTTCAAATCTCTGGGGTCGACACAGACTCTGAGCTTGCCTGTACGTGGTTTCTCAACCACTACTAACACGTTGACCCACTCTGTCGGTTCTGTTTCCCGGACGATGATTCCTGTATTCTCCATGCTCTACAGCTCCTCCTTCAGGCGACTATGTTGTGTCTGTGTGTTGATAGAGACACTGAAGACAGGAGTTGGTTTAATAGGTGTTTACTAAGCAAAGTCTGGAGGGGAACTAACGGATATAACACAATATACAGGCTTATATAGCCCGAGTGGCCATTACCGGCATTACAGCACACATGGGGCTCTTAAAGGCACATACACCACAATTCCTCCCCTTTTAGCTAACCAGTACACAATATTTTAAGTAATTATTAATTACATGTTATAAGAAAAATAATATACAGTTAATTAATTATAAGTCAGTCTCTCTGGAGGCTTCCTGACTCTGTCTGGATAACGCCTCGGTGGTGTAGTAGTTTCTGGTGGTGTAGTAGGTTCTTTTGGCAAGGCTGATTCGGCTTGAATGCCAGTGTCGGGTTCATCGGGTTCCAGTATCACCGGATCGGAGGTAGATATGGGTATCTCTACTTCATCGTTAGGCGTATAGAGTTGTGGTGTAGGTTGTCCCTTTTCGGATGACTCTATGATTTGGTCAGCATGGCGCCTTATTATGCTTTCTCCGATGTCCACGGTATACATCAGCGGTCCTAGTAGTGTGCAGATAGTTCCAGGCTGCCATTTCTCGGTACGGTAGTCCCGGGCCAAAACTTGTTGACCTATCTGGAAGGTTCTAGTTGGCCTTTCATTCATGCCTTGAAATTGCCGGTTCTCCACGTCCCTTCTGATGTTTGGCTTGATCAAATCCAGCCGGCATCTTAGGCTTCTATTGAAGAACATCATGGCGGGAGTTTGGTTGGTAACCATATGTGTTGCATTCCTGTATGCGAATAAGAAGTTATCCACCTTGTGCTGAAGTTTTATGTCTTCATTACCCATGGCCTTTATGGCCTTCTTGAAGGTCTGGACAAACCTTTCAGCCAATCCATTGGTGGCGGGATGGTATGGGGCGGACGTGTAGTGCTTAACCCCATTGTTTTTTAAGAACTTCCTGAATTCTTCGGACAAAAATTGCGGTCCATTATCAGAACAGATCTGTTCCGGCAGCCCATTCCTGGCAAATATGGTCCTTAATACTGTGATGGGTTTTTTCCGTGGTGGTGGAGGACATCTTTATTACCTCCGGCCACTTGGAGTGTGCATCAACCGCGATTAAGAACATTGAGTCCATAAATGGACCAGCAAAGTCGATGTGTACCCTTTGCCAGGGAGATGAGGGCCACTCCCATGGATGTAGAGGGGCTTGGGGTGGAGCGTTTTGGACCTTCTGGCATCCTAGGCAGCTCTTGGTCATTTCTTCTATGTCTCCATCAATACCTGGCCACCATACAAACGCTCTGGCTAGGTTCTTCATTTTCACTCCACCCAGATGCCCCTCGTGAAGCTCCTTTAGCACTTTATCCTGGAGTTTGGGTGGAATCACCACTCTGGATCCACACATCAAGGTTCCTCGGCATACTGACAGCTGTTCTCCTCTTTGCGAGAATGCTGGCAACAGTGGTTCGCCATGTGCTGGCCATCCCTTCACCGTTAAGTCGTAGACTCGTGAGAGTCGGGTCATTTCTCGTTTCCTTTTAATGGCAGAATTTGTTACTGGTAGACATTCCACTATGGTTGAGTGGAACATCTCCACTGGGTCTACAGTAGGTGCCTCTTCTACCGTTGGCAACGGTTGGCGCGATAAACCGTCAGCATTCCCATGCTGTTTTGATCCTTTGTATTCTATGTCATATTGGTGTGCCCCTAGAAAAAGGGACCACCTCTGTAGCCTTTGCGCTGTCATAATGGGAACACCCTTTTTAGGGTTGAATATGGAGATGAGGGGTTGATGGTCAGTCAACAAGGTAAATTTTTGTCCGTGTAGGTAATGGTTGAATTTCTTCACTCCCCATACCAGGCTGAGTGCTTCCCTGTCGATTTGGGCATAGTTACGCTCAGCTGAGTTCAATGAGCGTGACGCAAAAGCTATCGGCCGTTCCGAGCCATCAGGGAATTTATGTGATAATACTGCTCCTATGCCGTAAGGGGATGCATTGCACGCCAGTCTGATTGGCAGTGATGGGTTGTAATGAGCCAAAACTTCTTTGGACGTGATTAAGTCTTTGCATTTATGGAAGGCACGTTTACAGTCTTCGCTCCATTTCCAAATTACTCCTGTTTGTAGCAGTTCATTAAGAGGGTGTAGAAGAGTTGATAAGTTTGGTAAAAATTTATGATAGTAATTTATTAATCCCAGGAACGACCTTAATTGTGAAACATTTTCAGGTGCTGGGGTTTTTATGACCGCTTCAATTTTTTCAGGTGACTTATGCAACCCTTCCTTATTAATTGTGGCCACAATATGATATTTGATTTTGGAAAAATTCGCACTTGGGGCGATTTGCTCGTAGGCCCCTTTTTCTCAGCCTAGTGAGCACCTGCTCCAAATTGGCAAGGTGCTCGTTGTCGTTTTCTCCTGTTACAAGGATGTCGTCTAGGTAGCATTGAGTCCCCGGAGTCCCTTGGAGGACTTGCTCTTTGCCAGATAGCTGGAGCGGATGCTACTCCGAAAACCAGTCGATTGTACTGGTACAGACCTTTGTGTGTATTTATCGTGAGATTTTTTAGTGGCCTCTTCAACCTCCATCTGTAGATATGCCTGTGCCAAGTCAATTTTGGTGAAACGTTTCCCACCGGATAGTGAGGCGAAAATATCTTCTATCCTCGGAAGAGGATACTGTACCGTGTGAAGGACCGGGTTTACCGTCACCTTGAAGTCTCCACAGATGTGAATTTTTCTCTGTTCTTCAGATTTATCATTATTCAATGCTTTCTTCATGACTGGAACGATGGGTGTTGCCCACTCGCTCCAATCTATTTTGGATAATATGCCTGCATTTTCCAAATTCTCCAGCTCTGCCTCGACTGCTGGACGAATTGCGTATGGCACTGGTCTTGCTTTAAAAAACTTGGGAATTGCTGCATCTTCCACTTTTATTGAGGCGGTGATGCCTTTCAAGGTTCCTAGTTTCTCTTGAAACACTTCTTTGGCGTTGGCCAAGATGTCTTTTAATCGTTCAGGTATGATGTCATCATCGTCTTTTTTCTTACTGGTCACCGTCAGTGCCTGAATGGAGTGCCAGTCTAAACGTATTTTCCTGATCCATTCACGTCCTAACAGCGGTGGGCCACCATCTTGTAGAATGTATAAATACAACTTTTGTATTTCCTTGCCGTTGTATACAACAGGCACCCTTATTTTTCCTTTGGGGTATACTTTCTGCCCCGTATATGTTTTCAAGATAATGGATGTGTCTTTTAAAGGTATATGTGGAAATAGCCTCTCGTAATCCCGTCGATTATGACGGTCAGAGCTGATCCTGTATCTAGCTCCATTTTAACTGGGGACCCTGCTATCGTGAGGGTAACCCAAATGGTCTGGTAATCATCTTTACCAAAGTCTCTTGTTTTCGGAGTCCCTATCGCTCTTCTGGTCTTCGGAGCTACTGTCCGTCATCATTTGTACCTTTCTGTACTTTTCTTGATTTTTTTTTTCCTGTCTGTGGATTTATTTTGTCCAGATCGGCATACCCGTGCAATGTGTCCAATCTTTCCGCATTGCCTGCACGCTTTGTCCTTGAACTAGCAGTCCCTCTGGTCATGGGTGGATCTGCCGCAGCGATAACATCTCTCCAAACCCTGTGTCATTTCATGGGTGCCGAAGTCCTGTGTCTTTTGCTGTATCTCTGCAGCTCCTCTTGCGGCTGCTTCGTATGATACAGCCATACTGAAAGCCTTGTCCAGTGTTAAATCTTTCTCAGAAAGCAGCCTTTTCTGTGTTCCTTCACTTAGGAGACCGCAGACGAATTTGTCTCGAAGATAATCTGCTAGTCCTGCCCCGAATTGGTAGTGCTTCGATAGCTTTCTTAATTCGGTGAGGTAATCAGCGTTACTTTCATTCTTGTGTTGATTCCTCTTGAAGAATTTGAATCGTTCCGCTATCAGCAGCGGTGTTGGGTTTAAGTGCTCCTGTAGGGTATCAACAATTTCTTTAAAATCCTTGTCCTTTGGTTTGGCTGGAGTGATTAAATTTCATAACAGCCCATATGTCTTTGCGCCCATTAGATTCAGCAGTACTGAAGCTTTTTTTTCATCTTCTATTCCATTTGCAGTGCAATATACCTCCACTCTTTCCACATATGTGGTCCAGTCCTCTATCGCGCTATCAAAAGCATCAATATTGCCAGACTTGGGCATCTTAGAAAAGATATGGCGCTTCCCACGCTTTTCTTTCTTTTCTGCAGAAAAGATATGGCGCTTCCCGCCGCTGCTGCCGATGACAACGCTGTTTCCCATGGTTTCCGTTCTTTCATTTATTTATTTATTTATTTACAGTTGGAGACTCGTTCCCGCTGGACTTTCTCTCTAGGTCTGAACGCCGACCTGTTTGCAGCGCCGGCCGTCTCCCGAGTGCTCCCTCCCCGTCTGTTACTGCTTGCCTCTGCTTTCGCTGCTTGGCCCAGCTGTAAAACCAGCCGCTGGAGCCCCAGCCTGACGCCCAGGAAAGATTAGCACAGTACCTGCCACCAGCTTGGCCAGCTGGTGAAACCACAGCTTTTTTCACTTTCTTGATTCTTCTGGACGCCAGAGGAATCGATGTCCTTGAGGAGCTGCCGAATTGCAGGTAATTCCGTTTCCACTTCGTCGCCACTGTTGTGTCTGTGTGTTGATAGAGACACTGAAGACAGGAGTTGGTTTGATAGGTGTTTACTAAGCAAAGTCTGGAGGGGAACTAATGGATATAACACAATATACAGGCTTATATAGCCTGAGTGGCCATTACTGGCATTACAGCACACATGGGGCTCTTAAAGGCACATACACCACAGACTACATAGAGCAAGGGGTATCCTTCTTGGTGGGCAAACCACAGGGGTTGCTGCTGGGTCAAGTTGAATAGTGCATTCACCTGGGAATAGTCCAATTCCTTTGAAAACGTCAGCAAACTCCTCCATGACTGTCTGTCTGCTTCTCAGCTGGTGCTGTCAATGATAGCACTAGCTTGACGAGGTCCATGTCTAAACATGCCTTTAGACCTAGCACTGGAGGTGCTTGAGTGTCAACAATGTAAAAATCTAACATCATGTCGCTTTCTTTGTACTTGCATTTCATCACGCATGTGCCTTTTACAATGAGCTGCTCACCTCCATAGCCGGTCAGTCTGCATGAGGTGGGCTGTAGCTCACACTCATCCTTCAAGCTGTGATACTCACTCAGAGGAATTACATTAACCTGAGATCCAGTGTCTAGTTTAAACTTAAGCTCTTTGCCCTGTTTTCCTATCTCAATATCGGCATAAGCTTGCTCAGTCTCTGAAATCTGTTTTTTCTGTGACACCGAATCAATAAACAGTTCCTCTGCATTTGGCTCTCTATCTGGCATTTGGCTGTCACTCACTGTGTACTGCTTTACCGAAAACAGTCTTGCAAACTTTAGCAAAGTGGTTCCGTTTACCACATTTGGTACATTGCCTTCCTTTGGCAGGGCAGTACCCCTTTTCTCCATGCCAGTTGTTTCAACAATATCCACAGTTTTTTGAAGCGTTTTATGTCTGTGTCGCCCATTTTTAGAACTCTCGCTGTTCTTTCTGTTCTGAAACATGCTCTCTGGGCGGTGTTCTTTGGTGTGTGTCTATTAACTGCGTGCACTGTCTGTTCACTCGAGCTGCTCATGGTGCCGGTTATGGTTTTCAACTGTGCTTGGGCTATCTCGTGCAATCTAGCTATGTCTATAGCTTTGTCCAGCGTTAGCCCGGACCCAACATTCAAAAGTTTCTCTCACTAGCTGAATGTATTCCAAACACGATGCGGTCTCTGCATATGCACAGTCTTTTACCAGCAGTTTTAACTCAGTCACGAACTGTTCAAACGACTCACTAGCTCCTTGTACTTTCTCCTGAAACTTGCACCTAGCGAATATCATATTTGTCTTGGGCATCACATATGCTTCAAAACGGTCAAAATAATTTTTCAGTACCTTTGCTTCATCTGCGGTGAGAGACCATGTGTTAAAAATGTCTCTCCCTTTTTCTTCGATCCACAGGAGTAGGTAACTGCATCTTTCTTCCTCCTCTTTGCTTTTCAGTGGACCCGAAAACATCAACTCCACGTGTTGCTTGAACTTGCTCCATTCTCTAGGTAAGTTCAAAGATTCCCAATTCATTCGGGGTAAGGGAGCTCCAACGATGTCCATTTCAAATCCCTGTTTTGACACCATGTCTTGTTTTGCACACATTGTACAAAAATAATAAATTGCAGGACAACAGAGTATTACAGTTTAAACTCTTTTAATGAAGCATCAGGTCTGTGCTTACAGCACCATGTGGACAAGATGGAGTCAGGACCCCCTGGGTCTTCTAAACAATAGCAGTCCTTACAGATGCCTGCAGGCCAATGACAACTCAGCATGTGATCACATGTGAATATAATAGGTATTCCTTACAGATGCCTGCGGGCCAATGATAAATCAATATGCAAATGTTACAGTTGGGGATTCTAGGACTAGGAGGCATAGTCTAAAAATTAGAGCCAGACCCTTCAGGAGTGAAATTAGGAAACACTTATACACACAAAGGGTGGTAGAAGTTTGGAACTCTCTTCCGCAAACAGCAATTGATGCTAGATCAATTGTTAATTTTAAATCTGAGATTGATGGCTTTCTGTTAACCAAATGTATTAAGGGGTATGGGCCAAAGGCGAGTATATGGAGTTAGGTCACAGATCAGCCATGATCTCATTGAATGGCGGAGCAGGCTCGATGGGCTGAATGACCTGCTCCTGTTCCTATGTTCCTAACTTAAAATTGAAAGTGGAATTAAAAATGAAATGTCGTAATTGGGATTAGATGAGGACAACTGCTAATGTAATGCCCTTATTTAAAAAGGGAGGTAGACAAAAGGCTGGAAACTATAGACCAGTTAGCCTAACATCTGTGGTTGGTAAAATGTTGGAGTCCATTATTAAGGAAGCAGTAACAGGACATTTGGATAAGCATAATTTAATCGGACAGAGTCAGCATGGTTTTATGAAGGGGAAATCATGCTTGACAAATTTGCTCGAATTCTTTGAGGACGTAACAAACAGGGTGGATAAAGGGGAACCAGTGGATGTGGTGTATTTGGACTTCCAAAAGGCATTTGACAAGGTGCCACACAAGATTACTGCACAAGATTAAAAAATCACCGGATTGGGGGTAATATACTGGCATGGGTGGAAGATTGGCTATCTAACAGAAAACAGAGAGTTGGGATAAATGGTTCATTCTCGGGTTGGCAATCAGTAACTAGTGGTGTTCCACAGGGGTCAGTGCTGGGACCCCAACTCTTTACAATCTATATTAACGATTTGGAGGAGGGGACCGAGTGCAACGTATCCAAGTTTGCCGCCGATACAAAGATGGGAGGGAAAGCAGTGAGTGAGGAGGACATAAAAAACCTGCAAAAGGACATAAGACAGGCTAAGTGAGTGGGCAGAAATTTGGCAGATGGAATATAATGTTGGAAAGTGTGAGGTTATGCACTTTGGCAGAAAAAATCAAAGAGCAAGTTATTATCTAAATGGAAAGAAACTGCAAAGTGCTACAGTACAAAGGGATCTGGGGGTCCTGGTGCATGAAACACAAAAGGTTGGTATGCAGGTACAGCGGGTGATCAGGAAGGCCAATGGAATCTTGGCTTTTATTGCAAGGGGGATGGAGTATAAAAGCAGGGAAGTCTTGCTTCAGTTATACAGGGTACTGGTGAGGCCATACCTGGAATACTGCGTACAGTTTTGGTTTCCATATGTAAGAAAAGATATACTTGCTCTCGAGGCAGTTCAGAGAAGGTTCACTCGGTTGATTCCGGAGATGAGGGGGTTGACTTATGAGGAAAGGTCGAGTAGGTTGGGCCTCTACTCATTGGAATTCAGAAGAATGAGAGGCGATCTTATCGAAACATAAGATTGTGAGGGGGCTTGATCGGGTGGATGCGGGGAGGATGTTTCCACTGATGGGTGAGACTAGAACTAGGGGGCATAATCATAGAATAAGGGGCTGCCGTTTCAAAACTGATGAGGAGAAACTTCTTCACTCAGAGGGTAGTAAATCTATGGAATTTGCTACCTCAGAGCTGTGGAAGCTGCGACATTAAATAAATTTAAAACGGAGATACAGTTTCCTAGCTGATAAGGGAATTAAGGGTTATGGGGAGCGGGCAGGGAAGTGGACGTGAGTCTAGGTTCGGATCAGCCATGATCCTATTGAATGGAGGAGCAGGCCCGAGGGGCCGTATGGCCTATTCCTGCTCCTACTTCTTATGTTCTTATGTTAACAAAGTGAAATTTAAGCCCATTGAATTGTTTTAACAATACTGCTTCTATTTAAAATGCCTGGCAAATCTTTGTTCAACAACACACATGATACAACAAAATGATTTTCACTTCCTACCCTCAAACAATATACTGCATACTTGTATGCAACAATCTAGTGGCCCAAATTTCTATCTTCACTAATTTTAACAAAAAAAGTGAGTAAACGGTTCTGTCACTTTTTATTCTACTCACATCTACTTTTTCGCAAACATTAGCAGACGGGAATATCAGTCCCCGTGCAAAGATGACTGCTCTTTCCCTCCCCTGTATTGTGCTGCTTACGTACCTGTGTGTGTACATGTCAACACTGATAAATATTTTGTACACTTTGGACAATAACATAATTAAACAAAAGCTATAATAATGGCCCAGAAATTTGGGTCTCCATGGGTGAGTACGCACGGGGTACTCACCCGTAGGCCTGATGGAAGTGCCGGTTTCCTGCATGCACTGCGCATGCGCGGGAAACTGGCACTTCCGTTCCTCTGAAAGCAGGGGTTCAGAGGTCGAACGCGTGCGTGGGAGAGGCTGCGCGTGCGCATCAAACTTAGTTTTTTTTTTACAGGTTTTTCCATGAGGGTAGTCTGCAGAATTTACGCATATAAAAAGCAGGCGTAAGGCCTGCTTTTTGCAAGGTAAGTGGTGAATTAAATAAAATTAAAACACTTTCCACAGGTTTATTATTTTTAAATACTTTAAAGCAAGGTAAGTTTATTTTTAGCCCTGTTAGAATATAAAATTATTTTTTCAAAAATTTAAATTGTTTAAAATAGTTATTTCATGTAATTTATAGTTTATTCAAATTTTTTTTAAAAACATCACATTTTTTAAAGGTTTAGTGCTATTTTGGGGCCGTACTATTTATAAGTCTTGACAGCACTTCCTGTCAAGACTTATGAATGGAGCATTCCCAGCTACGATTGGCTGCCCATGGCCCACGTGATCCCAGGGGACGCATCGAACTAACTGCGCCCCTGGGATACGCAAGCACTGCGTGCCGGCAGCTGGACCAGGCCCCGGATTGGAATTCCACGGGGCCCTACAGCTCAACGGCTGGCGCGCAAGGTAAGTGCCGGTCGGGGGCTTGCACCCGCGGGAAGCCCCCGACCCGAATTTCTGGGCCATTATGCCAAACATTCTTTTGTACATTTGTAGAACATAGTAACTCGATCAAATCACAAACACTTGTTTTGCTGTTTGTAAAAGCTTGTGTTTATATGTGCTTAAGTCATTGTCTGGATTGTTTGTAAAGATTTGGAAGAGCAAATTCATCCCTTTAATGCTGAGCAGTACTAGCACCAATTATAGAGTTGCCATAGGCCCAGCTTACAGGGATGACTAAAACAACTAATGTTTATGCGTAACTAGGATCAAGCACATTTAAAAGTTAAAATTAAACTGAGTATCCTGTAGACTGTAGAAAATGTTACCCAGTGAACCTTGAACAGGTATTGCATTTTAATTAAGTCACAATGCGAAAAGCATGCAATGGCTGCTTGCCTTAGTTTCAGTTGCTAAGTGGTACACCTCATATGCTGATTGATTGACAGTTTTACTCATTACCATAGAAACACTTGGCTTGCTCACCACAAACAACAAAAGTAAGTGATATTTAGCTGTGAAGGAGCAAGGAGCTTTCAGACCTTCTGCGGAATTAGCCGAAAGCATGTATGCTGGAGCTTGGCAGATCTGAGCACCTGCCAAACTTTTCCAAGAAGCAGGAAATAGAATGGGCTGCCATAACAACAGTAAGGGCACGATCGTGGTGGATGGATCTCACAATCCTCAAGATCATCCCCAAGAAGAAAAGCAAGACCAGGATTCCAGTATTTGAAAACTCCGCTGTGGAAAACCTACAAAACGAGGAGGATGAAGACCCCAAAGATTGAAGCAGTTAAACGAGAAGCTGCTCCTCTGGTGGGACACACAAGGTTGCATTTAATTTTATCTTCAATTTAATCTCATTCATTGCTCTTTGTCGGTATGGTATTCATTGCCAGACAGGAAATACTTGGGACATTTTTGTTTGACTTGTTTTTAGTATTAACTCGACCATTTTATCCTCAGACTTCATGAACGAAATGCAGCAAAAGAATCAACCCTGAAATGTTTTTTTGAAGATAAAAAAGTCAGTTGTCTTCATGGTCAAGATGTCCAGTTGCAGTAGTACAAAGGATTCATCTTTTCAAAATATTTTCAACCAAAATCATTGCAACCTTCAGACAGTTTGTTTGAAATGAAACCAGCAGAATTTTGTTTGAAATTGAGCAACTTGTAAAGCATTGAAATAAAAAACCTGTTAAAAGGGCTGGCTGTTTTGGCAGGTTTCACTTTGAACAACATCAAAGACATTAAATGGAAAGGATTCTGCGATCCAACACTGTAAATCATCTTGTAATAATTATTTTCTACTGCACCCGTAAATACTACTGAATATAATGCTGTGTTCATCAGTGGTGTACAATGAACCAGAAAACAACTTTTTATAAATATCAATGTATGTGCACATGATTTTTCTGATAGTGTACTTCACAGGCTGATAGGATCTGACAAATAAAATATAGATCAGCAACTGTGATATCGCAGTTTTGCAATAAGTAGCATTTAGATATCAGACCATCACTTCTTAAGGATTAGAAGCAAACTGTAGGTGCATAAGATAACTGAATCAAATATGTGATACTGTAGAGCACCTTGTGTTAGTGATTAGAATAAAATTCTATATTACTGGCAACAACTGTTGAAAATAATAATCAACATGAATAATTATAGTTTATTATCCTATACTAGGGGGTTGGATTTCCGTGTGGGTTAACCTGGTCGTCCACTGTAACTTCGCCATTTACGCCATTTCTCCGGGGGTTCCGTGGATCTTCTGCCAACATCACGGCAGACGATCGGAAGAACCTTAGTGAGAATTCTACCCTTAGGAATGCTCCTGTAGCATTTCTCACACACAGTGATCAAGAGCAGGAGTAGAGGGCTGAGGCGGGGCTTTGGGAATCAAACAGAAGTTTTAATAACGTGAGATGGAACAGTCCGCTGTAGGATTGACACTTCATTGGGCATCGAGGTCACACATGTACAGAGGCCTGAAAGGCCATACACATGTCACAATGGAAAGAAGGCACTTCAACTTGCCTATTATGAAATCAGGCTTTCTACATGGGTACGCAGCATTGCATTTGGCAGCTCTTCTTTGCAGCACACAAGTACATTACTCTCTGCCAGGTATGGGATCAGCTGGGTGAAGTTAAAACCATCCAGCCACACAGGTGGTTTCATTAAGCCAGGTCAATAATGCAAGATGGAATATCAGTCTGCAGACTCTCACATTTACAACATAATTTCTCAGGAAACCAATAGTCACAATACAGTAAAAATATGTATTCATCTGACTTGTATTACAGAAAATAAAGCACGGAAACTGTATTATGGCTCCCTCTTTAACCAACAGTTCTTTCAATTTCAAACACAGCTTTCAACAGCAATATTTTACGTTACAGTTCTTGTTAAGTTTTCTTCATCATGTGTATATAAGAGATATAAATAAAATGTTTTGAGCAAAATAGTACAAGTTATATTTACTTTCAAAAATTTCCTGAGACTGATAACAGCTGCTCGTTACCTAGAATCTGGGATGATCTGTTTAGGGTTTCGGTTTTTAATTTTATAGTAAATATTAAGCAACATGGTATAATGGGAATGTTAGCATAGTGGTAATGTCACTGGGCTAGCCTGGATTAATGATTCAGTAGATGTAAGTTCAAATCCCATCATAGCAGCTGGGGAATTTAAATTCAGTTAATTAAATAAATCTGGAATATAAAGCTAGTATCAATAATGGTGACCATTAAACTACCAGGTTGTTGTAAAAACCCAACTGGTTCACTAATGTCCTTTAGGGAAGGAAATCTGCCATCCTTACCTAGTCTGGCCCATATGTGACTCTTGACCCACAGCAATGTGGCTGACTTTTAACTGCCCTCTGAAATGGCCACTCAGTTGTAACAAACCACTATGACCATGTCAACACTGTGGGAGTACCTTCACCACATGGACAGCAGCGGTTCAAGAAGGCGGCTCACCTCCACTTTCTCAAGGGCAATTAGGGATGGGCAATAAATGCCGGCCTTGCCAGCGACGCCCACATCCCGTGAATGAATTAAAAAAGGATTAAATGTCTTTCCTTCTTTCCCAAATATATCTGCAACTGTATTTAATGTAATTAAAAAATTCCGCTTAAATCAATATTTTTAAGTTCAGGACTTTTAATTAAAATCTTCCTTTAAACTTGAAACTTAAACTGGAATTCCTTCCAGAATTAGCCACTCTTATTTTAACCCGTTTCTTGTTGATTGCTTTTGAGCTCTTTTTGCTACACAGGTATATAAAAAAATGCAACTGCTCCAACCATTTACATTATGAAATATTTAAATATTAAACACTGAGAAAAATTTCAAAGTGCTAAATTTCACTTGTTGGCGGTGGCAGTTAAAATCGGGCCCACAGAGAGAATGGGGTTGATTTTGGTGTGCAGCCAGCCTGTTGCAGTCGGTGGGGGAACTGAGCCATTTTTATGGCTAGGATTAATTACATTTTTTGGCAGCTGACCGATTGGGAGTTTGGGGAATCCATCGGGGTGGGTGCTATGTGAAGGCAACTTGCAACCCCTTATCCTTCAGCCTTTCATGCCTTTTGTTGTGTCCGAGAGTAATAAGACACAAGACGGCAGGGGAACGGTACAACAGGTGTTTACTCAATGTGGCTCACTCTGGAACTGAACTGTACAGATTACTACTCAGTGCTATATACAGGTGTGGTTACTGCCGGTACTGCAGTATACAGGAGCTGTAAAAAGTAGTTCCCCCCTTAAAGGTATATACATTACAGTTCCTCCCCTGTTCCTGGGACTAGGGACAGGGTCACTGGCAAGACTTGGAAGCTAAGCAGAGCCGTGCCTGGTAGGGGTGACCATCAGGGAAAACCAGGTGCAGAAGGTCACGGAAAGAGCCCCGAGGAGGGGCGGTTGGTGAGAAGGTCACGGAAGGAGCCCTGGGAGGGGCGGCTGGTGAGCAGGCCCGGGCGTTGGGCTGAAGATTGTCGGACAGGAGGAATGGTGGAAATGGAATGGCGGCATGCACAGACGCAGCGGCTTTGCTTCTCCCAGGACGGTGCTATTTACGTTTAATGTTAATGTTATTTGTACTGGACTCATGGGAGCTTGCAAGATCACATTTCGTTGTTCATGTACTTGTGCATTGTACAATGACAATAAAGTTGAATTATTATTATTTTAGATTAACAGTACCATAACACTCATTTAACAATTAAATATCAAACTAATTACAATTAACACTTTTAACATACAACGTTAGCTGAAAATAGTCCATTTATATATTCAGTCTTTGGGGAGGCTTCCTGATCCTTTCTGGATAGCGCCTTTCCCGAGTGTCTCGCTCTTGGTGCGGAGGCGATTCTGGCACCCTGTCGTCGGTTGGGTCATCAGCTTCCGATGCTACTGTTTCTGGGGTAGATGCGACCTGTACGTCGGGTTCCTCACTAGGTACGTATGGGCGAGACATGGGGTTGACTTGTTCCTGTGACTCTAGGATCTGGTCAGCATGGCGTCTCACGATGTTCTCCCCAACGTCCACTGTGTACATTAGTGGGCCCTGCCGTGTGCATATCGTTCCTGGCTGCCATTTTTCTGTTCGGTAGTCGCGGGCCAAGACTGGTTGCCCTACATTGAAGCTCCTTGTTGGCTTCTCATGGATGTGCTGGAATTGCTTACTCTCAACATCTCTTCGTACATTTGGTCTGAGCAAATCCAGGCGAGATCTTAACCTTCGGTTAAAGAACATCATGGCCGGGGCCTGGTTGGTGACTGCATGTGTCGCATTCCAGTAGGTGAACAGGAAATTGTCCACCTTATGCTGCAGCGGAATGTTGTCATTGTACATAGCCTTTATTGCCTTCTTAAAGGTTTGTACGAACCTCTCAGCCAATCCATTTGTGGCTGGATGATACGGGGCGGATGTGTAATGCCTTACCCCATTCTTCTTCATAAACCTCCGGAACTCTTCGGACACAAACTGTGGTCCGTTATTGGAGCAAATCTGTTTTAGCAAGCCATTGCTGGCAAAAATGGTCCGTAGGACTGCAATAGTTTTCTCTGTGGTGGTGGAGGACATTTTGATGACCTCAGGCCATTTCGAGTGCGCATCCACGGCTATTAAAAACATTGAGTCCATGAATGGACCAGCAAAATCAATATGCACCCGTTGCCATGGAGATGAGGGCCACTCCCATGGGTGTAGAGGGGCATGTGGTGGTGCATTTTGGACTTTCTGGCATCCTGAGCAGCTCTTGGTCAGGTCCTCGATTTGTTTATCGATTCCCAGCCACCACACATAAGCCCTGGCAAGGCTTTTCATTTTTACCCCTCCCAGATGACCCTCATGAAGCTCATTGAGCGCACTATCCCTTAACTTGGGTGGAATTACCACTCGGGATTCACACATCAAGGTCCCCCGGCACACTGACAGCTGTTCTCTCCTTGTCGAGAATGCTGGCAACAGTGAGTCGCCATGTGCTGGCCATCCCTTCACCGTCAAATCATATACCCGAGACAGTGTCGGGTCATTTCAGGTCTCCTGTTCTATATGAGCGTTAGTTACCGGTAGGTATTCAACTGTAGTTGAATGAAATATTTCGACAGGATCCACTGCTGGTGCTTCCTCCGCAGTAGGCAGTGGCAGGCGTGATAGCCCATCAGCATTTCCATGCTGTTTCGTGCCCTTACATTCAATCTCATAGTGGTGCGCCCCTAGAAAGAGTGACCATCTTTGTAGTCGTTGCGCAGTCATCACCGGAACGCCCTTCTTCAGATTAAAAATGGAGACAAGAGGTTGGTGGTCAGTCAGCAAGGTGAATTTCTGCCCGTGCAGATAGTGATTGAACTTTTTCACTCCCCACACTAGGCTGAGGGCCTCCCTGTCAATCTGGGCGTAGTTACGCTCGGCTGAGGTTAGTGATCGTGACGCAAAGGCTATTGGCCTCTCTGAGCCGTCCGAGAATTTGTGCAACAGCCCCGCTCCAATGCCGTAGGGTGACGCATCACACGCCAACCGAATTGGTAGTGCCGGGTTGAAATGGGCCAATACCTCTTTCGATGTGATTAGTGTTTTGCTCTTCTGGAATGCTCGTTTACATTCGTCATTCCACTTCCATGGCACCCCAGTTTGCAGTAGGGTGTTCAGTGGGTGTAGTATTGTAGACAAATTTGGCAAGAACTTATGGTAGTAGTTTATCAGCCCGAGGAAGGACCTCAGTTGTGACACGTTTTCCGGTGCTGGAGTCTTGACTACTGCCTCAATCTTTCCTGGGGACTTATGTAACCCCTCTTTATCAATAACGTGGCCACAATCGCATTTGGGGCAGTTAGCTCGGAGCCCCTATTCCTTCAATCTAGTGAGCACCTGCTCCAGGTTGGCGAGGTGATCACTGTCATTTTCGCCCGTGACCAGGATGTCGTCCAAATAACACTGGGTCCCTGGGATCCCTTGCAGGACTTGTTCCATTGCCCTTTGCCAAGTAGCCGGAGCTGATGCTACCCCGAATACCAGCCGGTTGTATTGGTAGAGACCTTTATGGGTGTTGATTGTGAGGTATTTTTTTGATGCATCTTCTACCTCCATTTGTAGATACGCCTGGGCCAGATCAATCTTAGTGAAGCATTTCCCTCCAGATAGCGAGGCGAAAATATCTTCAATCCGCGGAAGTGGATATTGTACGGTGTGAAGGACTGGGTTCACTGTTACCTTAAAGTCCCCACAGATGCGAACCTTCCTTGGTTCCCCAGGCGTGCTGCCCAGGTGTGACGTCATCATCCTTTTTGGCAGCCACAGTCAGTGCTTGTATGGAATGCCAATCCAGCTGTATTTTCCGGATCCATTCACGCCCCAGTAATGGTGGTCCTCCATCTTGCAATACATACAGGTCTAGTTTTGGTGTTTCCTTACCGTTATATATAACGGTCACCCTTATTTTTCCTTTGGGGTAGACTTTTTGCCCCATGTACGTCTTCAAAATAATTTTTGTGTCTCTCAAGGGTATGTGTGAGAATAGCCGCTCGTAGTCCCATCGATTTATGACTGTTAGGGCTGATCCTGTGTCCAATACCAATTTTACCTGGACTCCTGCTATCTTGAGAGTGACCCAAATGTTTCAGTGATCCTCCGTTTTGATCACATTATGTAGTTTCAGACAACGCATCTCCCTGCTTTCGGAGTCGGTATCACTCTTTTGTTCATCTGAACTATTCTCCATCACCTTATGTACCTTCTTGTACTTTTCTTTTGGAGATTTCTTATTGCTGGTTTTCTTTCCCGACCTGCAGACTCGTGCTATGTGTCCTACTTTTCCACACTGTCTGCACACTTTGTCTTTGAACCAGCAATCATTGTGGTCGTGTGTTGTTCTGCCGCAGCTATAGCACTTCTCTGTTCTGTATGACATTTCGTTTGTGCCATATTCTTGTGGTCTCTGTTGTATCTCTGCAGCGCCCCGTGCTGCTTCATATGATACCGCAATGCTGAAAGCCTTGTCCAGCATAAGGTCCTTTTCAGATAAAAGCCGTTTCTGGGTTCCTTCACTTTGAAGCCCACACGCAAACTTGTCCCTTAAGGTATCTGCCAGTCCCGTTCCAAACTGGCAGTGTTTCGATAGTTTGCGCAGTTCTGTTAAATATTCAGCATTGCTTTCATCCTTATGCTGGTTCCGTTTGTGAAACTTGAATCTTTCTGCTATCAGCAGCGGTGTGGGGTTTAAATGTTCCTGTAGTATCGTCACTATGTCTCCAAAACACTTTTCCACTGGCTTCGCTGGGGTTACTAGATTTCGTAATAAGCCATACGTCTTTGCACCCATTAAATTTAACAATACCGGCGCTTTCTTGTCATCTGACACCTTATTTGCCTTGCAGTATACCTCTATTCGTTCGACATATGTAGTCCAATCTTCGACTTCATTGTCAAATGCGGTGATACTGCCACTCTTCGGCATTTTGGGTGTGGTTTAAAATGGCGTCTCCCAATGACTTAAAATGGCGTCTCCCGCGCTTTCATTCCTCCCCCGCTGCTGCCAACACCGCTCTCGGCGGTCCTCGTGGCAATGGCGGCGCCCTGTAGGTTTCGCGCGCTTCTCCTGCGCTGCTGCCAACGCCGCTCTCGGCGGGCCTCGTGGCAATGGCGGCGCCTCGCGGGTTTCTGCGCGTCTCTCTCCCTCTCCTCGACGCTGCTCGGCCCCTGAACACCGGCTGCGCCCTGTGCGCTCTACCCTCTCTCTCTCTCTCGCCCGTCGACACTGCTCGGCCCTTTGCTGTGCCGCTCGGTCGGGCTCTAGCCCGCCGCTGTCCGGGAAGGGTCTGCGCACTACCTGTTGCCAGCCCGTTTCGCTGGACCACCGCGACTGGAAAGCCAAGCCTGTTTCTCAACAATCTCCCCCGCTATTCTCGAGTCTCTGCTGAATGACTGGGCGGTTGCCCGTGGTCGACGCCTGTGTCTCTGGCCTTGACCTCCAATCTACTGGTCTCCAGGAATGAATCCCTGGGAGGTGATGCAGAGTTGCAGGTAGGATCGAATTTGTCTCGTCGCCAAAGGTATATACATTACACCTTTTTCCTCCACTACAAATGAAGGAATGTCGGGTATACCTACAGCTTTAGGTATGAGCTGAAACTCACTTGTCTTCACCTGTGACAGGCCCATATTTGGGGTCGCTGTTAACCTGTCAGCTTTTTGAGAGATGGGTCAGCTTTTTTGAAATTGTTGGTCAGCTTTTAATCGTTTTCTAGGTTGAATGAGGGGAACACAAAGGAGCAAAAATATAAGAAATGTGGAGACATTTTTTTATAAAGTAAGGGCAGGGTTAAAAGCCACATTATTTGCTCTAAATAAAACAAGCTACTACAGGACTGTGAAAGTGAATAAAGGAGAATACTAATGACACGTGACCACCCCCAGTGCCAAAACAGAAAAAGAAATGCATTGGTGTCTGGTAGTTAAAACAAAATACGTTTTTTGACCGAGCTCTTGAAAATCAGTTCTACTTAATTTTGGCATTGCAGAATTCTTGCTTCCCCTTGCCTAAGTCCCCGAATGGAGCAGGTACTTTAAGCAAGCTGACACCATCCCTCCTTCCACTGGCACCCGGGCAGCAAAGACGATGTGAATGGGCACCAACTCATCTAAGACATGCACAGGCGTGATCAGTCGAATGGCCTCCTTCTCTGCTGTAATATTTTATGATTCTAAGGCAAATTAAGCAGCCAGCATTAAAAAAAAGCAGAAAGAAAAAGAACATTGTAAGAACAAGATAACATTTCTCAACTGCCACCAGGAAAACAGAAGAAAGTATAAAGCATTCCATTGAATGGAGCCTTCTGCTTTCTTACAAAGCATGTCGTGATGTACTGTTACGACATGTTGCCAATATTTTCATTAGGTGATGTAAGCCCCCAAAGTGTGGACTAAGTGATATAGAAAGTCAACAACACTGGCTTGTTATAAGAAAGACAGACCCAATAATTGAAGTAAAAACGGTTTATTCAGGCCTGGGGAGCTATGGCTCTTGCGTCCCAACACAAGGCTCCAACTCCACCGAATCTCTTGAGGTTCACACAGTTATACAAAAATTAAGGCCCTGCCCTAAAGGCGGGGATAAGCTTATTAGCATATACAGAATTATAGTTAAATTGTAATTATAAAACCGTGACATTCCATTCTTCCAGTCGCTTACAAATCTCACATTTCGTTATCAGTTGGTCCTGTTACTTTCTCATGACCCAGGGGCCTCAACTTTATTACTTTACGATCGTCCATTTGCTGTTGTCAGATGGCTTGGTCTTTTTAAGTATTTCTCTAAGATAGTAGATCTTTCCAAAGCGGGCAATCCGCAGACTTTCTGTCTCTCTCTCTTAAATTATTTCTACAGAGCAAAAACACTTTAGTTAGTTAAAAGAATAGAACCCTATTGAGCTTCACACTTAACAAACCCTTAAGTGCAAAGGTGTCGACTCGCGTGGCCGAACCCATATATCTCTCCCTCTTTCTAAGGGGTTGTTTTGACAGTTTTAATCTCTCAGCAGTTACCCCGTAGTCCTGTTTAAACCTTATCTGGGTTTATACAACTTTTACAGACTTCTATTGTTCAACTCGGAGCACGAATTAACCTATTCCCTCCATTTTGTATATTGGTGTTACAGATGAATCCTGGTTTGTTTTACCTTATTAAATCCAATTTTTAATATCTTACTTCAATCCCCCCTTTTGACCTTTGGACAATTGCTCCAAACAGGTCAACATGTATTTCCACTTCCTGGTGTCTGCCAGAGCGTGCACTCCCTGGCCTTCTACCAGTTTAGGTTATACATGTATATATATCTTATCAATTTGGAGGCCGACTTCCCCCTCTGTGGTATGGTGGTCTTTCCTTTACGGTGGTCTTTCCTTTAGGGTGGGCTTTCCTTTATGCACTCCGTCCGGTGTAACCATTCCCGGGGCCCCTTAGACCCTACACTAATGGTTGAGGCTTTTCTGCTCAAGCCTGTCCCTCATTCCCACGTGGGGTGTGTGACGTGCCAATTCGAGACTGTCATCACACACCAATCCTCATTCACCACCCTCCTTCTGCCACCCTCCTTCTGCCACCTCCATCTTACGGTTGGTCGGCCCGGTCATTAATTACCATGCCCAATTAATCCCATATAATTTCAGGGCTTCCCATCGCGTCTTACACCATTTGCCTTGGAGAGGCGGGGGAGTTGTCCATTCTTAACATCGCTACCTGCCCCTCCTCAGGCTCTACTTCCTTCACCGCACCAATTTCGGCCTTACTCATTCTGGCACAAAGGCACTGGAGAAATAAAAATACACAATATATCAGAATAACAATCAAGAGGAATATCATTATGCCTTGTACCACCGAGACGCTCACAGTCCCCGACCATCCTAGTCCCCAATTATCAAAATATGAGGAAGTGGGTGAGTTTCCTCTAATGTTGTACTAATGTCTTTTTGTTGTTTCTTTAAGCCTTCTTCTATTTTATGATAGTACTTTAAAATTTCCTTTGTTTCCTGCCGTAACTTCTGCCAAGCTTCCTCTAACTTAGGAATTGCCTTGGGCTCTGGTATGACATAAGTTTCAACCCTTTTTAGTAAGTCTCATATTATCAAATGACCAGGTTTTCCTATCTGTATAGGTATCTTTAGACCAATACAACGGTTTGGTTGGGGAATGGTATAAGCCATATCTTGATATTCATATTTCTGTTCAATTGTGGTGACACAACAGGTCCCATTGTTCCTTGATGCTACCCAGGTCCGGTGTATCCCCTTGGGTGAACCTCGAGGGTGCAATTGGTAATTTTCGCAAATCCGCACTCGGATGTGTCTCCCTCGGTGGGGGGATGTGTGCACACCCATGTCCTTCCCTTGTGGTGGCACCCGTCCACTACCACCCCCCTTTAGGTTTTATTCTTCTGTTTATTATCTTCATCCCTTTTCCAAAGTGTCTTGGTAGGGACATCATGATATTTAACCCACTTTCCCTTTGTACTTCTCCTATATTAATCACGTCGTATCGGAGTTGTCCCCCTTCTGGGAATTGTGGGATGGCCAGTACAAAGCCAATCATCTTAGTCCATGGGGTCAGACAATCACCTGCCCGGTGTACTTGTCCCATTTTACATTCCTTACATAGGCTTTTATTTGTGTCAATCCAAGGTTCCAGATCCTTATTAGTAATCCAATCAGGGATCTGTCCATTATTTATTTGCCTCATATTATGCTGAGCATTCGAGAATAGCCATGAGCCCTACGTGGCACATATTAGTTCCTTATTGTTTTGGCGAGAAGCATTATTAAGTCTATCAATAATTGTATTGATTGTTTCTGCATGGGGGGCTACTATCTCTTCCACCCCCGACAATTGCATTATTGTTTGGTTTCCCTGCCAGTGTCAATTGCTGGCTATTTCCAGTAGCTTGTTTTAGTAACTTCTCTATTTTTGCTTGTAATTCTTCTACTCCTTCGTTTACTCCTTCTATGTCCAAGCTATTGACTGTTGCTAACCCGGCCGCATACCCTGCTCCGGTCGTTTCCAATACTCCCGTTTCTTACATCTTTGTAAGATAGATTTTTCCTGTGGATCCTCTAATTGTTTTACCCACAGGGAGTTCCAGGTTTGTTTTGTATCTCAAAAGTACTCATATTAATGGCAAGCTTAGTAACTCTATGTGCTACACTAAAATACACCTCATCCTGTGTTCTCCTTATTACTAATCCCCCTCGATAATGGCAATACTTATATTTATCCCTAGAATCAAGGCGAGGACGCTCCATCTCATTCCGGACGTCCAATGTTCCTGTAATTACAAAAAGGGGGCTGGTCGTCACCAGCCAGTTAGAATTATTCTGCTCTTATCCATTTTATCAGTTCAAAATGCTGTACATCTGGTTCATTTCTTGTTCTGTGGCTCTGTCCCCAGACATACCTGAAGATGCAAACTATGGCATATAATATTATCATCATACACAGCCTATTATCATCATACACAGCCCTATCATTGATATATGTAGTAACTCCCCTTCCCATTCTTTATATCTTCTAGTATACTCCTCACTCTGTCAAAAAGGGCACCATCTCTGGTTTACTCATTGTCTTTCTTATATATTTTTAACTGAGTCCAGTGTTTCCACCTTTCTTTACCCGTTCCAGACCCATCTACATGAGCACATGTGTCATTATTCATTAATACTTCATAAGGTCCTGACCATCTGGGTGCTAGCCCTGGTTTGGCTGGTATTATTTCTGCTATCACTTTGCTATCTATTGCTAAGACCTCCTTCTGGTCGTCCCGTGTATCCTGTTCTCGATCCCGTATAATCTGTTGGTCTTTGGCCTCATGTCTCTAACTATCTGTCCAGATTTATCTTTGGGTAACAGGACAGCTTCCCAAGCAGTCTCCCTGCCGTTTGAGACGGTGCTGCAATTAGTTTATAAGATAACTTCCATTTATCAAATCCTAATTTTCCTTCTATCACTGTGGGGAAATATTAACTCAACATTAAGAAATTTACATTTAATAATGTCCAATATCTTTAAATTCTGTTCAGTAATACTGAAGTTGTTACTTGGTGAACTCAAACAGCTGTCAGTGAAAAGGGTTAACTCCTTCGCAGGCTTTTGAAGGTGGAGCTAAACATTATTGCGCCACTTCACGCAACCCAAAAAAACATCCCTGACTGAAAGACAGTTGTGGTTTCACACTTTGATTCAACATGAACATTTGGGCTTCATTGGTCAGATTCCCTCTCTCAATTGATCGTTTAGCTGCCCATCCTCTTGTGTGCTTTAATTTATTATTATGCACTCTTTGGGTAGGAGAGAGGTTCCTACTAATTCCTTGGTTATATTCTTGTCTCTTACGGGTCTTCTCCTGGTGTCATATATCCCTGCCTACTCCCGCTATCATGTAATCAGACACCACCCCAAAGGCATTCCGACTATCTATATAGGTTTACACATTTTCCTTTGGCTACCCCCCTTTGATCAAATCCTGTATAGGCTGGGCCATTTCTACTTTGTTTCCCGGGCCTGCCTGTTTGTTTGACTTATAATCTGGGGGCCAGTACACTTCATTCGCTTTAAGGTCGACTAAAGCTCCTACTTCTCGCAGTATATCTATCCCTAGGATTGTTCCTTCCGTGTTCTCGCATACCCACAACTGTGTAGGTATTATTATACATCCAATTTCTAGTAAGACTGTTTCGCTCTTATAAGCCCTGATTCTTCATCCACCGATTCCTGCTATACTAACTGAAAGTTTCGTTCGGGGTAAGGGTAAGTCTGTCAATGAGATTGTGGCTCCTGTGTCTATTAACATTTTGCACTGTCGGCCCCCTACCAATGCATCAACAAACATCCTCGGATCCCCCTCCCCTCTCTGGCGCGGTCCCTTCCTGCTGCCATCCCTAGAAGCTTGCGAGCAATCAAAGCACGCAGCCAGTCCTAATGCCCCTCCCATCTGTTTTTGGGCATTTGTCTCTTCCCTTGTGTCACTATGTATCCTAGGTAGACTACTTCATCCTTCCCTACCTATACCTCTCTAAGGTTTAACTCTAGTCCCGCCTTCTATAAGGCTTCCAGTACCATAGTCAATTAAATATTGTAGAGGGACCTGCCACTATCAGATATTCTTGCAGAGTGGAGTTATCTTATTCAATTCGGACTACACCAATTTACATCAACCAGAATTTCACTGTGGCCACAATGAAAGTCTGGTTTTAATAGGTTAATTTACCTCATAACTTCAAGGTTAGATCTTAGACTGAAACTTAATCTTTCATTAAACAAACTTTTTGTTGCTCTTCTCAGTTTTTACACTCCAGCTTAACTCAAATTGTAATAGGTTTTTTTCATTCTGAGGGCACAATCTTATTTGCACATTCTTAAACTTCCAAAATCCCCGACAAGACAAAGGGGTTAAATGCTTTTACTTTAACACAGAGAAGTGGGTGGAGCTACAACACACAGCAGACAGTTCTTTTTCTTAACGGACAGATTTTCAGACAAAGGAATATTGAATCCTCTTAAACATTCCTAATCAGGAAAACATCCACACTCACACATTTTTATACAAACTGTAATTTCAGCATATGTCTAAGGTTCCTTTCACTCAGCAAATCTCGTGTTTTACTTGTCTTGGTACAGATGCTAATAACTTCCATGTTGGTAAAGCTTTAAGTTTATCTTTTCCTTCCTTTTTAAATCTGTGACTCAACAGCTTTCCCTAGTTTCCAAATCCCTGTTTGTTTGTTTTTTTTTTGCTGGGGTTTCAAATTGGTTCGCCTGCAAATTAGATCTTTTTCCTTCTTTATCTCTCCCTTCTGTTTCAATTCCTTACATTATCTGTTGCCTCTTTATCTTTAGCTCCTCCCCACCAAGCCTTTGGCTCTCTGCACTGTTTCTTTTTATTTTCCAGGAGTCGGGTTATAGAATCCAGGTCCTTTGAGGATTCTTCTTCCACCCTCTTAGTCATAACTAACTGCTACGTTTAATGCTTAATTCACGGTATTGGTGAATTAGGTTTGTACGCTACGTTGTTCGCCCCTATAGCGTCACCTTAGTTAATTTCTTGCTTTCTGTTAGTCACTTCGTTTTGTTAGACACACACCAACCCTTTAGTTCCGAGGTTTCGGTACTGTGGGATCTGTAGCTCCCGGCGTCCTACTTGATCCTGGCCATCATGTGGGACTACTGTCCTCTTAATTCAGGCTCAGGCTAGGTGCTGGGGACAGACCTCACCCTTGTCCGTTCTAACCTCTTTATGACTGTAGGGTTTTATCTCATTCACTCACCACGGTGCACCCATTCATTCAATTGTTGAGATTTCGCCGTCTCACGGATTTTAGGGAACTATCTGCCCCTAACTGAGGTATCACCGTCTCATGGTCCTTAGGGAACTACCTGCCCCAAAGGTTGGTAGGGAACTACCTGCCCCTACTGAGGTTTTCCCGCCTCACGGTCCTTAGGGAACTACCTGTCCCAAAGGTTGGTAGGGAACTACCTGCCCCTACTGAGGTTTTCCCGCCTCACGGTCCTTAGGGAACTACCTGTCCCAAAGGTTGGTAGGGAACTACCTGCCCCTACCCCTACTGCAGTTTACTTTTTAACCGCCTTCAATTAAAGGTGTCTTTCTTTTTATAGTTCTTTTATACGTCGATTCTGACTCAACGTCTCGCCAGCGATTAACCCCTAATTTTACAGGTGGTAATTAAAACATACTCACCCGTCTTAGGTTAACGCTGTCCGAGAGTCTGGTTCAGAACGCACATCCCATCCTCGTCGCCAATTGATGTAAGCCCCCAAAGTGTGGACTAAGTGATATACAAAGTCAACAACACTGGCTTGTTATAAGAAAGACAGACCCAATAATTGAAGTAAAAACGGTTTATTCAGGCCTGGGGAGCTATGGCTCTTGCGTCCCAACACAAGGCTCCAACTCCACCGAATCTCTTGAGGTTCACACAGTTATACAAAAATTAAGGCCCTGCCCTAAAGGCGGGGATAAGCTTATTAGCATATACAGAATTATAGTTAAATTGTAATTATAAAACCGTGACATTCCATTCTTCCAGTCGCTTACAAATCTCACATTTCGTTATCAGTTGGTCCTGTTACTTTCTCATGACCCAGGGGCCTCAACTTTATTACTTTACGATCGTCCATTTGCTGTTGTCAGATGGCTTGGTCTTTTTAAGTATTTCTCTAAGATAGTAGATCTTTCCAAAGCGGGCAATCCGCAGACTTTCTGTCTCTCTCTCTTAAATTATTTCTACAGAGCAAAAACACTTTAGTTAGTTAAAAGAATAGAACCCTATTGAGCTTCACACTTAACAAACCCTTAAGTGCAAAGGTGTCGACTCGCGTGGCCAAACCCATATATCTCTCCCTCTTTCTAAGGGGTTGTTTTGACAGTTTTAATCTCTCAGCAGTTACCCCGTAGTCCTGTTTAAACCTTATCTGGGTTTATACAACTTTTACAGACTTCTATTGTTCAACTCGGAGCACGAATTAACCTATTCCCTCCATTTTGTATATTGGTGTTACAGATGAATCCTGGTTTGTTTTACCTTATTAAATCCAATTTTTAATATCTTACTTCATTAGGTAAGATAATAAAGTTTCATTACGTCAGTGTCTTAATGTTTACTTTTCTTTTCTCTTAATCTCCTCACCAATAGCACTTAACATTTAACAAAAGTTTTAAAGACTTTTTGTTGCGATTGGTAATTGGTTTTATGGAGGATCGTGTGTGCAGACCCCTATCCCATTACATATTGCTGGGATTGCACCGCACTAGGTAACTATGACTATCACATTTTAATCTTGAATCACTTTCATTTGTTAAAAGTTACATTAATTTTATTATGAGTTTTCTTTTGGATGCATACCCTCGTATGAGGACAAGCTCCTTAATCCTCACTTTCTCCATTGGCTGTCTTCTCTGGCCATGCACCCAGTGTGTCCGAGAGAGCAGGTGGCCCCCATGTTGGGGGTGAAATTCGACTTGGACGGGGTTGCAAAACTGACGGTTATCGCATCAGTAGCCCATTATATGCCCCAGCTGAAGACAATGGAACTGAATATCGGACAGCATGTATAGATCAGCCATGATCATATTGAATGGCAGAGCAGGCTCGAAGGGCCAATTGGCCTACTCCTGCTCCTATTTCTTATGTTCTTATAACGGGCGGCAGATGCGATACTGCGTGAGAAGAACCAGTCAATGGCTTTATAGTGGCATTACTGAGGGAGCAGTGCTGGTTAGGACACCAGGAGAACTCTCTTTTTTTTGAATCATGACATGGGATCTTTCATGGCCACCCAGACTGGAACAAGCAGGCAAGGCCTCACTTTAGTATTCAAAAGCCACCAGCTTCAACAATGCAGCACTCTCTCAGTACTGCACGGGTGTGCTCAAGCTTTGAAATGGAGGTTGACCCCACGACTTTCTGACTCAGAGGTACAATTGCTACTGGCTGAGCCAAGTTAATAGTCGAAGGCTCAGGATTATTAGTGTGTAAATTGTCCAGCAATTTGTGGTGAAGAAGAGATACCCCGTGAGTTGTGAATCGCCACAAATTGCTGGATAATTTGCCCCGTGCTGCCATTAGCCTTGTGAAAACAGCAGCTTGCCATCAAATTGTAATGTATATACCTTTAAGGGGGGGAACTATCTTTTACAGCTCATGTATACTGCAGTACCGGCAGTGACCACACCTGTATATAGCACTGAGTAGTAATCTGTACAGATCAGTTCCAGTGTGAGCTACATTTAGTAAACACCTGTTGTACCATTCTCCTGCAGTCTGTGTCTTATTATACACGGACACAACATTGGCGACAAGGCAAGTTTGAACCTACCTGCAACTCTGCATCACCTCCCGGGGATTCGTTCCTGGAGATCAGTGGATTGGAGGTCAAGGCCAGAGACTCGGGCGTCGACCACGGGCAACCGCCCAGTCAGCCAGCAGAGACTCGAGAATTGCGGGGGAGGCTGTCGAGAGCCAGGCTTGGCTTTCCAGTCGAGGTGGTCCAGCGAAACGGGCTGGCAACAGGTAGTGCGCAGACCCTTCCCGGACAGCGGCGCGCTAGAGCCCGACTGAGCGGCACAGCAAAGGGCCGAGCAGCGTCGACGGGGGAGAGAGAGAGAGGGCAGAGCGCACAGGGCACAGCCGGTGTTCAGGGGCTGAGCAGCGTCGAGGAGAGGGAGAGAGAGACGCACAGAAACCCGCGAGGCGGCGCCATTGCCACGAGGACCGCCGAGAGCGGCGTCGGCAGCAGCGCAGGAGAAGCGCGCGAAACCTGCAGGGCGCCGCCATTGCCACGAGAACCGCTGGGAGCGGCGCTGGCAGCAGCGGGGGAGGAAGGAAAGTGCGGGAGACGCCATTTTAAGCCATTGGGAGACGCCATTTTAAACCACACCCAAAAATGCCGAAGAGTGGCAGTATCACCGCATTTGACAATGAAGCCGAAGATTGGACTACATATGTCGAACGAATAGAGGTATACTGCAAGGCAAATGAGGTGTCAGATGACAAGAAAGCGTCGGTATTGTTAAATTTAATGGGTGCAAAGACGTATGGTTTATTACGAAATCTAGTAACCCCAATGAAGCCAATGGAAAAGAGTTTTGAAGACATAGTAACGATACTACAGGAACATTTAAACCCCACACCGCTGCTGATAGCAGAAAGATTCAAGTTTCACAAATGGAACCAGCATAAGGATGAAAGCAATGCTGATTATTTAACAGAACTGCGCAAACTATCGAAACACTGCCAGTTTGAAGCGGGACTGGCAGATACCTTAAGGGACAAGTTTGTGTGTGGGCTTCAAAGTGATGGAACCCAGAAACGGCTTTTATCTGAAAAGGACCTTACGCTGGAAAAGGCTTTCAGCATTGCGGTATCATATGAAGCAGCAGCACGGGGCGCTGCAGAGATACAACAGAGACCGCAAGAATATGGCACAAACGAAATGTCATACGGAACAGAGAAGTGCTATTGCTGCGGCAGAACAACACATGACCAGAATGATTGCTGGTTCAAAGACAAAGTGTGCAGACAGTGTGGAAAAGTAGGACACATAGCACGAGTCTGCAGGTCGGGAAAGAAAACCAGCAATAAGAAACCTACCAAAGAAAAGTTCAAGAAGGTACATAAGATGACGGAGAATAGTTCAGATGAACAAAAGAGCGATAACGACTCCGAAAGCAGGGAACTGAGTTGTCTGAAACTACACAATGTGATCACAACGGAGGATCACCGAACCATTTGGGTCACTCTCAAGATAGCAGGAGTCCAGGTAAAGATGGAATTGGACACAGGCTCAGCCCTAACAGTCATAAACCGACGGGACTACGAGCGGCTATTCTCACACATACCCTTGAGAGACACAAAAATTATTTTGAAGACGTACACGGGGCAAAAAGTCTACCCCAAAGGAAAAATAAGGGTGACCGTTATATATAACGGTAAGGAAACACCAAAACTAGACCTGTATGTATTGCAAGATGGAGGACCACCATTACTGGGACGTGAATGGATCCGGAAAATACAACTGGATTGGCATTCCATACAGGCACTGACTGTGGCTGACAAAAAGGATGACGACGTCACACCTGGGCGACTGTCAAAGATCCTAATTGACGCGAAAGAAGTGTTCCAGCAAGGACTCGGAACACTAAAAGGCATGACAGCCACGATTAAAATTGAAGATAACGCAAGCCCAAAATTTTTTAAGGCCTGACCTTATGCGATCCGCCGAGCCGTCGAAGCAGAGCTGGAGAGGCTGGAACGTTCAGGTGTACTGTCCAAGGTAGACTGGAGCGAGTTGGCTACACCCATCGTCCCTGTGATGAAAAAGTCGTTGAGCAGCACGCCTGGGGAACCAAGGCAGGTTCGCATCTGTGGGGACTTTAAGGTAACAGTGAACCCAGTCCTTCACACCGTACAATATCCACTTCTGCGGATTGAAGATATTTTCGCCTCGCTATCTGGAGGGAAACGCTTCACTAAGATTGATCTGGCCCAGGCGTATCTGCAAATGGAGGTAGAAGATGCATCAAAAAAATACCTCACAATCAACACCCATAAAGGTCTCTACCAATACAACCGGCTGGTATTCGGGGTAGCATCAGCTCCGGCTATTTGGCAGATGTTGTGTATGTACCTTTAAGAGAAGAACTGATTTATACTGCAGTACCGGCAGTGACCACACCTGTATAAAAAGCCATAGCAGGCTTCTGTATGTCAGTCTTAAGTTTACCCTCTGTTCAGTAAATACCTGTTTTATTGTTCTCCTGCAGTCCGTGTATTATTGATACTCGGACACTACACTGGCGACGAGCAGGTTCGAACTCACCTGCAGTACTGCATCACCTCACGGGGATCTTTCCCTGAGAAGAAGCTTCTTGGAGGTCGAAGTCAGAGCAACGGGCGTCGACCGCGGGCAACCGCCCAAGGATCCATCGGTGTTCGGAGAATTGCAGGAGAGGCTGTGGAGAGCTGGGCTTGGCTCCCCAGTCAAGGTGTTCCAGCAAATCGTGCTGGTAGCAGGTAGTGAGCTGACCCTTCCGGACTGCGGCGGGCTCGCGCTCGATCAAGCGGCTCTGCAAAGGGGCCGCGCAGCGTCATCGGGAGGAAAGAGAGAGAGAGAGGGTGGAGCGCACAGGGCGCGGTCGGTGCTCAAGAACCGGGCAGCGTAGAGAAAATAAAATGAGGGGAAGGAAAAGTGAGACGCGCCGAAGCCGCGGGTCACCGCCATTACCCAGTAGAACGCTAGGAGCAGCGTGGCAGCAAGGGGAAGAAGGAAAAGCGCGGGAGGCGCCATTTTATTCCATTGGGGAAGAAGAAAAAGCGCGGGAGGCGCCATTTTAAATCACCCAAGATGCCGAAGAGTGGCAGTATCACTGCTTTCGACAACGAGGTAGAAGACTGGACCACGTATGTGGAAAGAATTGAAGTGTACTGCAATGCCAATGAGGTGGCCAATGGAAAGAAGGCGTTGGTATTATTAAATTTGATGGGCGTGAGAACGTACGGCCTATTGCGGAATTTAATTACCTCAGCTAAACCAATGGAGAAAAGTTTTGAAGAGATTGTTAATATCTTACAGGAACACCTAAACGAGCCAACCGCCCCAAATGCGAGTTCTTCAGGAGACAAATCTCGTATTGTGGCCACATGATTGATGAGGAAGGGTTGCATAAGTCGCCAGACAAGATTGAGGCTGTAGCCGAGGCTCCAGCACCGGAAAATGTGTCGCAACTGAGGTCGTTTCTCGGGTTGGTGAACTACTACCATAAGTTCTTGCCGAATTTATCTACAATTCTGCACCCACTGAACGCCCTGCTGCAAACTGGAGTAACATGGAAATGGAGTGATGAGTGTAAGCGTGCCTTTCAGAAATGTAAATGCCTAATCACTTCAAAAGAAGTATTGGCCCACTACAACGCAACACTACCGATTCGGTTGGCATGTGATGCATCTCCCTACGGCATTGGAGCGGTGCTGTCACACAAATTCCTTGACGGTTCAGAAACGCCAATAGCCTTTGCGTCGTGCTCGTTAACCTCAGCCGAGCGTAACTACGCCCAGATTGACAGGGAGGCCCTCAGCCTGGTGTGGGGGGTGAAGAAGTTCAATCACTATCTGCACGGGCAGAAATTCACCCTACTGACTGATCATCAGCCCCTGGTCTCCATTTTTAACCCAAAGAAGGGCGTTCCGGTGATGACGGCGAAACGGCTGCAAATATGGTCACTTTTTCTAGGGGCACATCAGTATGACATAGAGTACAAGGGTACGAAACAGCATGGAAATGCTGATGGGCTGTCGCACCTACCGTTGCCTATGGTAGAGGAAGCACCTGCAGTGGACCCTGTTGAAATATTCCATGCGACCATAGTCGAATGTCTACCTGTTACAAACTCAAGTATAGAGAAGGAAACCCGAAATGACCCGACACTCTCTCGGGTCTATGATTTGACGGTGAAGGGATGGCCAGCACATGGCAACTCACTGTTGCTAGCATTCTCGCCAAGGAGAGAACAGCTGTCAGTGTGCCTGGGGACCTTGATGTGTGGATCCCGAGTGGTAATTCCACCCAAGTTGAGAGACAGAGTGCTCAATGAGCTTCATGAGGGTCATCTGGGAGGGGTAAAAATGAAAAGCCTAGCCAGGGCTTATGTGTGGTGGCCGGAAATCAATAAACAAATCGAGGACCTGACCAAGAGCTGCTCAGGATGCCAGAAAGTCCAAAATGCACCACCACAGGCCCCTCTACACCCATGGGAGTGGCCCTCATCTCCATGGCAACGGGTACACATTGATTTTGCTGGTCCATTTATGGACTCAATGTTTCTAATCGCCGTGGATGCCCATTCGAAATGGCCAGAGGTCATCAAAATGTCCTCCACCACCACGGAGAAAACTATTGCAGTCCTACAGACCATCTTCGCCAGGAATGGCTTGCCAGAACAGATTTGCTCCGACAATGGGCCACAGTTTGTGTCCGAGGATTTCCGGAGGTTTCTGAGGAATAATGGGGTGAAACATTACACATCTGCCCCATATCATCCAGCCACAAATGGATTGGCTGAGAGGTTTGTTCAGACCTTTAAAAAGGCAATAAAGGCGATGTATAATGACGACATACCACTACAACACAAGGTAGATAATTTCTTGTTTGCTTACCAGAATGCGACACATGCAGTCACCAACCAAACTCCAGCCATAATGTTCTTCAACCGAAGGCTAAGATGTCGCCTGGATTTGCTCAAACCAAACATAAGATGAGATGTTGAGGATAAGCAATTCCAGCACATCAATGAGAAGCCAACCAGGAGCTTCAAGATAGGGCAACCAGTCTTGGCCCGCGACTACCGAACAGAAAAATGGCAGCCAGGAATGATATGCACACAGCAGGGACCACTAATGTACACAGTGGACGTTGGAGAGAGCATCGTGAGACGCCATGCTGACCAGATTCTAGAGTCACAGGAACAAGCCAAAGCCATACCACGAGCATGTGCACCTGGTAATGAACCCGAAGTACAGATTGCGTCTACCTCAGAAGCAGTGGTATTGGAAGCTGACGAACGAACCAATGACAATGAGCCAGAATCGACTCCGCCGCAAGAACAGGATACTCGAGAAAGGCACTATCCAGTCAGGATCAGGAAGCCTCCTCATAGACTGAACTTATAAATAATTATTTCAGTTGATGTATATAGTACAGAGACAATTGTAATTGTAATTATTTATTATTTAGTTGTTAAATGAATGTTATGTACTGTTTATCTAAAAGGGGAGGAATTGTTGTGTATGTACCTTTAAGAGAAGAACTGATTTATACTGCAGTACCGGCAGTGACCACACCTGTATAAAAAGCCATAGCAGGCTTCTGTACGTCAGTCTTAAGTTTACCCTCTGTTCAGTAAATACCTGTTTTATTGTTCTCCTGCAGTCCGTGTATTATTGATACTCGGACACTACAGCAGAGGGCAATGGAACAAGTCCTGCAAGGGATCCCAGGGACCCAGTGTTATTTGGACGACATCCTGGTCACGGGCGAAAATGACAGTGATCACCTTGCCAACCTGGAGCAGGTGCTCACTAGATTGCAGGAATATGGGCTCCGAGCTAACCGCCCCAAATGCGAGTTTTTTAGAAAACAGATCTCGTATTGTGGCCACGTTATCGATAAAGAGGGGTTACATAAGTCCCCAGAGAAGATTGAGGCAGTAGTCAAGGCTCCAGCATCGGAAAATGTGTCACAACTGAGGTCGTTCCTCGGGCTGGTAAACTACTACTGTTAAGTCTGTGTGTCCCAGTTATGCTTATTATAAACCACTGGACACAGACCACAAGAATAACTTTTAACAGGTCTTTACTATTCGGAGGTCAGGGCTGAACTGCCCAGCAAATCCCTACACAACGTTTATATACCGGTGTGGTCACCACCGGTATTACAGTATACAGCAGCCAAGAGAAAGTAGTACATCTCTTAAGGTAGTTCTCTTAAGGTGGAACAGGTTACATACACCACAATCCTTCCTTTTTAGCTTAACAGTTATATCCCCATTTAACATAACATAATAACATATAGATATATACATATACAACTTCATGCAAAACAGTTCAAAGATTCAGTCTCTGAGGAGGCCTCCTGATTCGAGTTGGATAACGCCTTTCAGGGGTCCCTGATTCTCGTTGCTGGGGTGACTCATCTAGTTGATCTCTTATGGATTGGACATCATCCTCAGGTACATTCACTTCTGAGGTAGATGCTTCAGGTTCACTAACTTCTTCCACGGTTGTCTCTGCCGTAACCCTGGGTTCGACCCTTGTTCTCGATTCTACCAGTTGGTCAGCATGACGCCGTATAACATTTTCACCAATATCTACCGTGTACATCAGGGGTCCTTGTCTGGCCCGAATTGTTCCAGATTGCCATTTCTCGTTTTTATAGTCCCGGGCTAACACTGGTTGTCCTATTTTGAAACTCCGAGTGGTCTTGTTATTTATATGCTGGAACTGTTTGTTTTCAACTTCCCTCCGCACATTTGGTTTTAACAAGTCCAACCTGGACCGCAACCTCCTGTTATAGAACATCATGGCAGGACTTTGGTTTGTCACTGCATGAGTGGCACTTCGATATGCCAGTAGGAATTTGTCCACCTTGTGTTGTAGTGGAATCTGATCTTCGCTCATGGCCTTTATTGCTTTTTTGAACGTTTGTACAAATCTCTCGGCCAACCCGTTTGTAGCCAGATGATTTGGGGCAGAGGTATAATGTTTCACCCCATTCTTCTTCATGAATTTCTGGAATTCTTCTGACACGAACTGCGGTCCGTTGTCTGAACATATTTGTTCTGGCAATCCATTTCTTGCAAATATCGTTCTTAGCACCGCGATCGTCTTTTCCGAGGTAGTGGTAGTCATCTTAATCACTTCTGGCCATTTAGAATGTGCGTCCACCGCAATTAAAAACATGGAGTCCATGAATGGACCAGCAAAGTCAATATGTACACGTTGCCATGGGGTTGAAGGCCATTCCCATGGATGCAGCGGTGCAATCGGAGGTGCATTTTGCACTTTTTGGCACCCTGAGCAGCTTTTCGTCAGATCCTCTATCTGTTGGTCGATACCCGGCCACCACACATAAGCCCTAGCAAGGCTTTTCATCTTGACTCCCCCCAGATGACCTTCATGCAGTTCCTTTAGAACTCTCTCTCTTAACTTAGGAGGAATAATCACCCTTGTTCCATACATCAATGTTCCTTGACAGACGGACAGCTGTTCTCGTCTTGCTGAGAATGCCGGTAACAGTGGATCACCATGTGCTGGCCATCCCTTCACTGTCACTTCGTAGACCCGGGACAGTGTCGGGTCGTTCCTGGTTTCTCTTTCAATACTTGCATTGGTGACTGGTAAACATTCGATGATGGTCGAGTGAAATAACTCAACAGGGTCAACCGTCGGTGCCTCCTCCTCTGTAGGTAGTGGCAGGCGCGACAGCCCATCAGCATTACCATGCTGCTTTGTACCTTTGAATTCGATCTGATATTGATGTGCTCCTAGGAAAAGGGACCATCTCTGGAGTCTCTGTGCTGTCATCACCGAAACACCCTTCTTAGGGTTAAAAATGGATACCAACGGCTGGTGGTCTGTCAGAAGCGTAAACTTTTGGCCCTGCAGGTAATGATTAAACTTCTTTACTCCCCACACAAGGCTGAGAGCCTCCCTATCTATCTGAGCATAGTTGCGCTCAGCGGAGGTCAATGATCTGGATGCGAACGCAACTGGCCTCTCCAGGCCATTTGGCAACTTGTGTGAGAGTACTGCCCCAATACCATATGGAGAAGCATCACAAGCCAAACGAATAGGCAGCGTTGGGTTGAAGTGAGACAACACTTCCTCTGAGGTGATCAATGCCTTGCTTTTGCGAAAGGCCCTCTTACAGTCCTCGCTCCACTTCCATGGTACTCCCTTCTGCAAAAGAGCGTTCAGCGGGTGCAGCACCGTGGATAAATTTGGCAGAAACTTATGGTAATAGTTAATCAACCCTAGGAACGACCTCAACTGGGATATATTATCTGGAGCGGGAGCCTTCACAACAGCTTCGATCTTGTCAGGAGACTTATGAAGCCCTTCCTGGTCAATGACATGACCACAGTACGAGATCCGCTTCTGAAAGAACTCACATTTCTGGCGATTAACTCGAAGTCCATATTCTTTCAATCTGGTGAGCACCAGTTCCAAATTTGCAAGGTGTTCCTCGTCATCATCTCCTGCAATCAGAATATCGTCCAGGTAACATTGTGTGCCTGGAATTCCCTGTAATACCTGCTCCATGGCCCTCTGCCAAATTGCTGGAGCCGATGCCACTCCAAAAACCAGTCTATTATACCGGTACAAGCCTCTATGCGTGTTGATCGTGAGATACTGGCGTGACTCTTCCTCAACTTCCATCTGTAAGTACGCCTGCGCCAGGTCTATCTTGGTGAAGTGTTTCCCGCCAGACAACGAAGCGAAGATATCCTGAATCCGCGGAAGCGGATACTGCACCGTGTGAAGCACCGGATTAACAGTGATCTTGAAATCTCCACAGATGCGAACCTTCCCCGGTTCCCCCGGCTTGTTGCTCGATGAACGCTTCATGACGGGAACAATGGGCGTGGCCCACTCACTCCAGTCTACCTTAGACAGTACTCCTGAATGTTCTAGCCCTTCCAGCTCAGCTTCCACAGCAGGTCGTATCGCATAAGGTACCGGTCTGGCTTTGAAAAATTTCGGGTTTGCATGTTCTTCAACCTTGATGTTTGCCGTAATTCCTCTCAGTGTTCCCAGTCCCTGTTGGAACACCTCTTTAGCATCGTCCAATATTCTGGACAATCGTTTAGGTTTGACATCTTTTTTACCGGAATTTACCGTTAGTGCTTTTAAGGAATGCCAGTCCATATTTATTTTCCTAATCCACTCCCGTCCCAGTAGTGGTGGACCTCCCTCAGGTAGCACATATAAGTCCATTCCTCGGCTTTCTTTGCCCTTGTGGACCACCTTTACCTCTATCTTCCCGATGGGGTATACTCTTTGCCCCGTGTATGTTTTCAATACAATCTCCGTATCCCGTAGGGGAATATGTGGGAATAACCTTTTGTAATCTTGCTTATTCATGACCGTCAATGCCGATCCAGTGTCCAATTCCATCTTCACTTGGACTCCTGCTATCTGAAGTGTGACCCAGATTGTTTGGAGGTCTGCTTCATTACCAACATTGTGTACTCTTAGACTACCCAGTTCATTACCGCTGGAGTCTGAATTTGACTTCTGTTCGTTCGAACTGTTCTCTGTCACCTTGTGTACCTTTCTGTACTTTTCCTGCGGTGACTTTTTGTTGCTGGTCTTCTTTCCTGACCGGCATACTTTAGCTATGTGACCAAGCCTGCCACATTTTCTGCATTCCTGATTTTTGAACCAGCACTGGTTCTGATCGTGCGTTGTCTTTCCACAACGATAACATTTTACTGTACCCAAGACCATTTGATTGGTGCTGAGTTCCGGTGACCGTAGCTACATTTCCGCAGTGCCTCTCGCTGCGGCTTCGTGCGATGCTGCAATAGTGACAGCTTTATCAAGCGTAAGATCATTCTCCTCAAGCAGTCGCTTTTGTGTTCCTTCTTTTAACAATCCACACACAAATTTATCTCTCAGCGCATCTGCTAGTCCTGTTCCAAACTGACAGTACTTTGATAGCTTACGCAGTTCAATTAAAAATTCAGCGTTGCTTTCGTCTTTCAGCTGCGTTCTTCTGTAAAATTTAAATCGTTCCGCTATCATCAGCGGCGTGGGGTTTAAATGATTTTTCAGGACAGTAACAATATTCGCGAAAGTCTGATCCGCCGGTTTATCTGGTGATAGAAGGTGCTTCAATAGCCCGTATGTCTTCGCACCCATTGAGCTTAATAAGGTTAGTGCTTTCTCATCATCTGGTACCTTATTTGCTTTACAATAAACTTCCATGCGTTCTACATACATGGTCCAATCTTCGATATCGCTATCAAAGGTATTAATGTTCCCATGTTTAGGCATCCTTGCAAGTTTTTAAATTTTTCTTTTTCTCAAAATGGCGGCTTCCCGCGCTTGGGGGTCTTTCCCGCGCTTGTCTTCTTCCCCCGCCAACTACAATGGCGGATTCCCGCGTTTGCCTTCTTCCCCCGCTGGCTGCAATGGCGATTGCCGTGCTGCTGCCGTTCTCGCCTCCCCAGCGGTTCTCAATTCCCCGACGCTGCTTTTACTCCCCCGCGGTTCCCGTGGGCATTCACGCTTCTCCTGCTGTTGCACCTCTCAGCCCCGCATGCAGCCCGGTCCTTTACATCGGCTGCGTTTGAGTTCTCCGCGGCTCTCGTGCCTTAAGCTGCCCCAGTCGCTGCGCCTTTCGGCCTCGATTGCAGCCCGGCCCTTTTCACCGGCCGTGGTCGAGTTCTCCGCCCTTTTTCCTCCGTTTTCCCTCCCCCACTCCACAGTCAACGCGGCCGACTTTCTGCTCGTGTCACTGATCGGCTTACCCACCACCGTGGTAGAAGGGATGATCACTGCCTGTCGCTGATGGAGGGCTTCGTGGTCAGAATTTTTCTTTTTAACCCGGGTTCTCGATGCCTCCCGTGCGATGGTGCTCAGCAGGATGATGAGGCTGGATGCCTCTTCTCGACGCCCGTTCTGAGGACGAAGCTGCCTTGGATGTAAAACTGCCGCAGGGTAAGATCGGACTCGTCGCCACTGTTAAGTCTGTGTGTCCCAGTTATGCTTATTATAAATCACTGGACACAGACCACAAGAATAACTTTTAACAGGTCTTTACTATTCGGAGGTCAGGGCTGAACTGCCCAGCAAATCCCTACACAACGTTTATATACCGGTGTGGTCACCACCGGTATTACAGTATACAGCAGCCAAGAGAAAGTAGTACATCTCTTAAGGTAGTTCTCTTAAGGTGGAACAGGTTACATACACCACAACTACCATAAGTTCTTGCCAAATTTGTCTACAATACTACACCCACTGAACACCCTACTGCAAACTGGGGTGCCATGGAAGTGGAGTGACGAATGTAGACGAGCTTTCCAGAAGAGCAAAACACTAATCACATCGAAAGAGGTATTGGCCCATTACAACCCAGCATTACCAATTCGGTTGGCATGTGATGCGTCACCCTACGGCATTGGAGCGGTGCTGTCGCACAAATTCTCGGACGGCTCAGAGAGGCCAATAGCCTTTGCGTCATGATCACTAACCTCAGCCGAGCATAACTACGCCCAGATTGACAGGGAGGCCCTCAGCCTAGTGTGGGGAGTGAAAAAGTTCAATCACTATCTGCACGGGCAGAAATTCACCTTGCTGACTGATCACCAGCCTCTTGTCTCCATTTTTAATCCGAAGAAGGGCGTTCCGGTGATGACTGCGCAACGACTACAAAGATGGTCACTTTTCCTAGGGGTGCACCACTATGAGATTGAATATAAGGGCACGAAACAGCATGGAAATGCTGATGGGCTATCACGCCTGCCACTGCCTACTGCGGAGGAAGCACCAGCAGTGGATCCTGTCAAAATATTCCATTCGACTATAGTTGAATACCTATCGGTAACTAACGCTTGTATCGAAAAGGAAACCCGAAATGACCCGACACTGTCTCGGGTATATGATTTGACGGTGAAGGGATGGCCAGCACATGGCGACTCACTGTTGCCAGCATTCTCGACAAGGAGAGAACAGCTGTCAGTGTGCCAGGGGACCTTGATGTATGGATCCCGAGTGGTAATTCCACCCAAGTTAAGGGATAGAGTGCTCAATGAGCTTCATGAGGGTCATCTGGGAGGGGTAAAAATGAAAAGCCTAGCCAGGGCTTATGTGTGGTGGCCGGGAATCGATAAACAAATCGAGGACCTGACCAAGAGCTGCTCAGGATGCCAGAAAGTCCAAAATGCACCACCACAGGCCCCTCTACACCCATGGGAGTGGCCCTCATCTCCATGGCAACAGGTGCATATTGATTTTGCTGGTCCATTCATGGACTCAATGTTTTTAATAGCCGTGGATGCGCACTCGAAATGGCCTGAGGTCATCAAAATGTCCTCCACCACCACAGAGAAAACTATTGCAGTCCTACGGACCATTTTTGCCAGGAATGGCTTGCCAGAACAGATTTGCTCCGACAACGGATCACAGTTTGTGTCCGAAGAGTTCCGGAGGTTCTTGAAAAAGAATGGGGTAAGGCATTACACATCCGCCCCGTATCATCCAGCCACAAATGGATTGGCTGAGAGGTTCGTACAAACCTTTAAGAAGGCAATAAAGGCTATGTACAATGACAACATTCCGCTGCAGCACAAGGTGGACAATTTCCTGTTCGCCTACTGGAATGCGACGCATGCAGTCACCAACCAGGCCCCGGCCATGATGTTCTTTAACCGAAGGTTAAGATCTCGCCTGGATTTGCTCAGACCAAACGTACGAAGAGATGTTGAGAGTAAGCAATTCCAGCACATCCATGAGAAGCCAACAAGGAGCTTCAATGTAGGGCAACCAGTCTTGGCCCGCGACTACCGAACAGAAAAATGGCAGCCAGGAACGATATGCACACGGCAGGGCCCACTAATGTACACAGTGGACGTTGGGGAGAGCATCGTGAGACACCATGCTGACCAGATCCTAGAGTCACAGGAACAAGTCAACCCCATGCCTCGCCCATACATACCTGGTGATGAACCCGATGTACAGGTCGCATCTACCCCAGAAACAGTAGCATCGGAAGCTGATGAACCAACTGACGACAGGGGGCCAGAATCGCCTCCGCGCCAAGAGGAAGACACTCGGGAAAGGCACTATCTAGAAAGGATCAGGAAGCCTCCCCAAAGGCTGAATATATAAATAGACTATTTTTAGCTAATGTTGCATGTTAAAAGTGTTAATTGTAATTAGTTTGATATTTAATTGTTAAATGAGTGTTATGGTGCCGTTAATCTAAAAGGGGAGGAATTGTAATGTATATACCTTTAAGGGGGGGAACTATCTTTTACAGCTCATGTATACTGCAGTACTGGCAGTGACCACACCTGTATATAGCACTGAGTAGTAATCTGTACAGATCAGTTCCAGTGTGAGCTACGTTTAGTAAACACCTGTTGTACCGTTCTCCTGCAGTCTGTGTCTTATTACACACGGACACAACACAAATGTTAACATAAAAAAAATGGAACAAACATTACCTCCAGCAACGTACTATAATGCTCATAAGCTCCTCCTAGGCAGTTCATCCAATTTTATCAGCAGCACTCATTCCTCAAATATAGTCATTGGGGGGAATTTCAATCCCCAAGAACGGCTGGGTTGGGGGCAGTTGGGTAATTAAAATAATTGTTATTTGGATCGGGACTGCAACCTGGCTCCAATGCACCCACTTCTGGGTTTAATGGGAGGTGTGTTTGGATGCGTAGGCAGGACATTAATTAATGCAGGTGGGCAGGTACTTATCGCAGCCAGTAATGTCCTTATGAGACTTTAATTAGGTCTTTTAAAATCTAATATTGCTAACCTTTAAATTTAACATTTCCAGCACGGGTTTCCCGGGACTAGGGAAATCCGGCAGCTAAAGAGAGGCAAGAGCTGCTGGATGGAATGGGTAAGTGCTTTTCCAGCACTGCTTGTGGGCCGGGAGGAGCAGGAGTGCTTCACTCCAGTCGCACAAGACACCCTGTAAACCACCCTGTGATCTGACAGCCTTGTTTGGCCAACCACCCCCACCCCACCCCCTGTAATGATCAATAACATGTCATTCTATAGTGGACACTAGGTGGAGCCGTAGAGCTGTGTAGAGCTGTATATAGCTGTATGTATATAAGACTACACTACCCAGCTGTATGTATATTAAGACTACATTACCCATGAGGCACTAGGCTACCCACAAGGCAGCAGTCAAGATGGAGGCCTCTACAGATACTGTACCTAGTCCACATGTGCTCAATAAAGTGTCTAGCAAAAGCTAGCTGTGTTCATAATAAGAATGTCTATTTATTAATGAACATAAGATCGTACCAGGATTGGTGAAGATCTGCTGAAAATTGTGAAAAGCGACATGGAGAATTTGAAGCCACCAGAGCGTTTGAAACTCACAGGAAATATCGACTACAATTGGCAGACTTTTCAACAACAATTCGAACTCTACATTGCAGCCATCTGATTTGGTACGAAGCCAGACGCAAGGAAGATAGCGTTGCTGCTTACGGTTGCAGGCCCACAGGCGATAGAGGTATTTAATACATTTGTATTTAATCCAGAGGAGAACAGAGAAAAATTAGAAGATGTGCTAAAAAAATTTGATGCACATTGCTCTCCCAAAAAGAATGAGCCCTATGAAAGATACATCTTCCGTTCTCGGACACAGCAGCAAAATGAGACTTTTGATAGCTTTATAACTGATCTGAAACTGAAAGCACAGACATGTAATTTCTCTGAGCTCAAAGCATCCATGATTCGTGACCAGGTTGTGTTTGGTATTCATGATAAAAAAGTCAGGGAACGTCTGTTGAGAGAAACCGAACTAAATTTGGAAAATGCTGTGAAAATAAGACAAGCCAGCTAGCTAGCTCGAAAGCACGCGAAGACTTTCAGTGAAATCAATAATGATGCGATTGTAATGAGTGATAATGCTGCTGTCGGTGCTGTGTCCTACAAGGGGAAGAAACGTGGGCAGAACAGAAATGAAAAGCAATCGGAGGATGAAATTTTTTATTGTAAATGCTGTGGTTACAAACACCAGTTAAGACAATGCCCAGCGTTTGGAAAAATGTGCACAAAGTGTAATGGAAAGAATCACTTTGCCAAACAATGCTTTTCAAAAGTAAAAACAAAGAAATGGCAATGAGTTAATGTAATTGAGGACACTGATTTAAGTGAGACATTTTTTGTAGGAATGGTGTCATGTGACAATATCAAAAAGGATACAGAAAATGTGCAGCCCTCAGAAATGGACAATGCTGAACATAAAGTTAATGCAGTAAAAGAGGACAAATGGATGATCCCACTGCAGGTAAATGGAGCATTAGTTACCTTGAAACTAGACACAGGGGCAAAAGCAAACTTAATCAGTATGAGTGACATTAACAATATGAAAGAAAAGCCCAAAATACAGAAAAAGTCAGTACTACTGAAGGACTATAATGGACAGAAAATAGATAGCTTAGGTGTATGCAGACTTAAAGTGACAGTCAAATCAAAGTGCATCATCTCATGTTTTCTGTTGTGGCTGAAAGACTTGATTCACTACTGGGTGACAAAGCTTGTGAGGACTTAGAACTGGTCAAGAGAGTCTACCGTATAAACTGTGCCATAAGCAGACCAGATGACTCGGTGGATTCTGTAATGAATAATTTCCAGGATGTGTTCAAAGGATTTGGAGTTCTACCATTCACTTACAAGATCTAGCTAAAGGAGAATGCTCAGCCAGTGCTACATGCTCCACGAAGAGTTCCAGCACCCCTGCGTGACCGGCTCAAGAATGAACTGGACAGAATGACCACACTAGGAGTCATCAGGAAAGTCGAAGAGCCAACAGACTGGGTTAACTCCATGGTATGTGTAAAGAAAAAGAACAATGATCTAAGAATATGCATGGATCCAAAGGACTTAAATGCAAACATAAAATGTGTACACTACCAGATTCCCAAGTGAGAAGGAACCACCATGAAATGTCAGGTGCCAGATACTTTACAAAGCTCGATGCCTCACAAGGATTTTGGCAACTAAAACTGGATGAAGAGAGCACCAAATACTGTACCTTCAACACACCATTTGGCAGGTATTGTTTCCTCAGAATGCCTTTCGGGATAATATCTGCATCTGAAATCTTTCATAGAGCGATGGAACACATAATTGAAGGTCTGGAAGGAGTTCGGGTCTATGTTGATGACATCATCATCTGGGGCGCCACACTGAAAGAACACAATGAGAGACTGACTAAAGTGCTACAGAGCATACGCCGGAATGGACTGAAGCTCAACAAAGCCAAGTGTCAGTTTAGCGTCCAGGAAGTCACTTTCCTAGGAGATAATCTATCTGGTAAAGGAATAGAGCCAGATATGGAAAAAGTAAATGCCATACTCAAAATGCCCCGACCCACTGACAAAAAAGGAGTGCTACGCATCATGGGGATGATAAACTTCATTGGAAAGTTCATTCCTAACTTGTCAGCCAAGACAGCCTGTCTGCGAGACCTGCTACATAAAACAAATGAGTTCGCATGGACAGAAAGACATGAACAAGAGTGGATAAACCTCAAAACAGTGCTGACAACCACACCTGTACTCACCTTCTTTGACCCAACCAAAAGAATCAAAGTGTCAACGGATGCATCAAAAGATGGCCTAAGTGCGGTCTTGCTACAAGCAGAGGGTGAAGATTGGAAGCCTCCAGGTCTATGACTGATACTGAGTGTCGATACGCCCAGATTGAAAAGGAATGTCTAGGCTTGGTAGTTGGACTCGAAAAGTTTCATGGCTACATATATGGACTTCCCACCTTCACAGTTGAGACAGACCACAGCCCTCTGGTTGCCATCATAAAAAAAAACCTGAATGAGATGTCTCCAAGGATTCAACAACTCATGATGAAGCTGCAAAGATATGACTTTGAACTGATCTACACACCAGGCAAATACATAGTGTTAGCAGATGCACTATCCTGAGCACCCACAATGAGTCATGTGAGCTCAACTGAAGAAGATGTGGATGTTCATGTGAGTATGGTCACTGCTGCGCTGCCCGTGTCAGACACAAAATGAAAGCAAATAGCAGAAGAAACAGTAAAAGATACAGTATTACAAACAGCAATACAGAACATTCATCATGGTTGGCCAAAAGGTTCCTGTCCAAAATATTTTCACATAAGGTCAGAATTGAGTGTCGCAAGTGGACTATTACTAAAACAGAACAGAATAGTCATTCCACAGGCTCTATGTCAAGACACGCTCAAAAGGATTCATGAGGGACACCTCGGAATTGAAAAATGCAAAAGGAGGGCAAGAGACACTGTTTATTGGCCTGGCATAAATAAGGACATTGAGAACATGATAGGCAAATGTGAGACATGTCAGAAACTCCAAAACAAACAAGCAAAGGAACCAATGATAGTAGCTGACATACCAACACCACCATGGCAAAAGGTTGGTATGGACCTTTTTCATTTAAATGGTAAAGACTATCTAATAGTGATTGACTACTATTCTAACTATCCTGAGATGGCGCTGCTCTCAAGCACCACAGCAAGCAGTGTCATAATGCATGTGAAATCCATCTTCGCCAGACATGGAATTCCCAGGATTGCTGTTAGCGACAATGGTCCGTGCTTCAACTGTAAGGAGTGGCAACAGTTTGCAGCACATTATGACTTTCAGCACATCACATCCAGTCCTTTGTATGCTCAGTCAAATGGTAAGGCAGAGAAAGGTGTTCAAGTTCTCAAGCAGCTACTGAAGAAAGTGACAGAAAGCAAGTCTGATCCTTATCTCGCCCTGCTGAGCTACCGAGCCTCACCTTTAGACTGTGGTTCTTCACCTGCTGAACTACTAATGGGTCGCAAGTTGCGCACCACGCTACCCTGCTGTGCAAAAGAACAGCAAAGTGAGGAACTGAGACAGAGACTTCAACTGTTAAAGCTGAAACAGAAATCATACTATGACAAGCCATCCAAAACTCTAAAACCATTCACAAGGGATGATGTTGTCAGGATTGAGGATCCAGATGCATGGAACAGGAAAGCTACAGTTCTTGAGGAAGTAGGACCAAGGTCATACACTGTTAGAACTGAGGAAGGACAGATTCTCAGGAGGAACCGCCGTTCCCTCCTAAAAACACAAGAGACTATTCAAGACCAGATTGATGACAATGCCGCAACTGCATCTTGTCATTCACCGCCAGAACAATCTGATGAAGACACATCAGACTTACCCGTGTTGAGAAGATCCACACGTGAAGTAAAAAAGCCTGATAGACTTAATCTTTGAGTACAATGTAAAGCTTTGAAAATGTGTTGACTGTTTTGAAAATGTTTATGTTTATGGAGCACTAACAAAAGTGTTACTGATATTATCTTTATTGTTTTCTTGAAAGTTGATTGATATTGATTTTGTTAAACCTCAAAGAAAGGGGGATGTAATGATCAATAACATGCCATTCTATAGTGGACACTAGGTGGAGCCGTAGAGCTGTGTAGAGCTGTATATAGCTGTATGTATATAAGACTACACTACCCAGCTGTATGTATATTAAGACTACATTACCCATGAGGCACTAGGCTACCCACAAGGCAGCAGTCAAGATGGAGGCCTCTACAGATACTGTACCTAGCCCACATGTGCTCAATAAAAGTGTCTAGCAAAAGCTAGCTGTGTTCATAATAAGAATGTCTATTTATTAATGAACACCCACAATCGGATCCCTGATGTCCAACCTCCGATGTCCAGCTCACCTCCTGACCTCCGATGTCCAACTCACCTCTTGACCTCCGATGCCCAACTCACCTCTTGACCGCTGAATACCAACTCACCTCTTGACCTCCGATGTCCAACTCACCTCTTGACCTCCGATGTCCAACTCCCCCAACCCCCATGTCTGACTCACCGCTCCGCTCCCGGCTGCCTACCTGCCCAACAGCCAATCAGCCTCTCAATCTGGCTGGCTGCGGCCAGGAAACTGATTCGAAAAATTTTAATCAGGTGCTGCTGTTAAATTCGGCAGCACCTCTGGGAATCACGTACTTCTGGTTTCCGGCCACTAAATCTTCCCCTCGCTCCTTTTCCACATCACAGTTATTATGGGGCTATTGAGCAAGTCGTCAAGAAGAACAAAATAAACAAATAGGACATTAAAACAGAATCTTTCTCTGTCACCATTGATTTTTAGAATGTGGTACTGCAAACATGACCATGAAAGATTGTCGTAAAAACCTAACTGGTTCACTAATGTCCTTCAGATATAATCTGCCCGATACATATCTCCATTTCCACACTAACTGGTTGACTCTTAATACCTTGTGAAGTGGCCCAGCAAGCCACTCAGTTGTAAAAACAATCACTAAACAGTTCTTAGGGCAACTCGGCCATGCTAGTATTGCCCACATCCTGAGAACAAATAAAACCACCTGAAGCTTGCGCTGGAAGAATGGTTTCTTATGTTATCGCTGCACATTGCATGTTGCTGTAGTATTAACAGCATTTGAGCAGAGATACAAGTTGGCAGCTGTGGTTACATTTTTCAGTCGCTTTGTTGTCGAGTGGCAATGTTCCATACGAGACAAAAAGCTCTTTTCAGCTGGTAAACAAGAAACAGTAGTACAGGAGGGCCTCCCAGTTTCCAATTTAAAAAGAAATGGAAGCAAAAGTCAGGCTTCGTGCTGGTAAGTTTTGCTTATGCCAATGGTGGCCGATGTTAACAGATTCGCACATTACTTTTGGAAGCTGTGTGCCAAAAATCTCAACATAGCACCGGTGCCAAAGCTGCAATGCAAAGAAAGCACGCGCCTTGTGGCTGCTTCCTGCAGCCAATCCTCCAGTGCACAGGCCACAGAATGTCTGCTGATGCAGCACATTATTTAACTATAATTAAAAGGCTTATTTTGTGCTGTTCTGTATTATACTGAGTTCTACAATCAAATCCCCTTTTGTCTCTACAATACGGTTCAGAAGGTAATACTGCCAGCAATAATGTGCTTGGCTTATCCCTCTGATCATCCACAAACAACATTGTTAGTTTACAGTACAGTCTGAAGCCTCAGTTCTCATATTATATGGAACGTTAAGCAGTTGTGTCACTAATGATTCCTTGAGTCATAGCTTTTTGGACCTGTCAATGAATGCTCTTTTCACCAATGCAACAATAGGGCTAGATTTACTGCCCATTGATTATGAATGAGCAAAATACATATTGCATGGGATCAACTGGTGAACTATGTGCACAAACCAGGCATTAATATTCCTAAAATAGAAATAAATGGGCAAATTCTGCTGCATATGGTCTGATTAAAAAAAACTGTATTTAACTCTATAAAGTTCCATGAAATATAACAGTATACAAATAAATTCACCATTAACAAAGACAAACTTGCGAATCACAATATTCAAACAACTGCTTATGTGCAAGATTGCATATGCGCAATTGGCATTCTATTGTTCAGGTTGTAGGGGGTGGCCTGTGGGGTCCAGTCAGTTATGCCTCTGACTGTTTATGAGCGGTTCGAATCGCTCCCACGCCCCTGGGTTCTAGAGACCGGACTTAGGTACAAGGCGGCGGTACAGAGAAGACTCGAGTAGACAGGTGATTGGATGTAAACAAAAACCAAGATTTTATTGAAGAGGAACAATTGATACAATCTTATGGAAAATTACTAGTGTACACTTCTACAGGCAAAAATATCAAAGAATAACTATACTTATACAGGGAATGGGGAATACACAGCACATCGAGGGAAAACAACTATCTTAACAATCCCCTTATCCTTATCCCACCCCCTATACCTAACTAGGTTAAGCTATGAGGGGTCAGAACTTCATGCTCACCAATCAAAAGGGTTTGTTGGACTCAAAACAGCGGTGGGGTTCGCTCTTGGTCCTCTCTGGAGTCTGCCGTCGTCACGTGGTCTCCGGGCGCTGCAAGGGTGTTGTCCAGGTTCAAGTACCCCAAAGTTAAAGTCTCTGTTTGGGTACTTTACCTTGCAGGGATGATTCTTCGTCGCCAGCCGACAGTTTGAGTTGGTGTGCAGATATTCGCAGGTCGGCCAAGGCTGAAGGCCCGATAATTCGAAGCCTACCCTCAGCCCGTCTCCTCAGTTCGTCTCCTCAGTTGGTCTTCCTCAGGTGGTCTTCCCTCCTCCCCTTGTCGCGTCCCGCCTCGCCTGGCCTGAATTGTCCGTGTCCGCCCGATATGGTGCCGGGGCGATTCCAGATGGAGTGGGGAAAAGGCACGGGCAAAGGCCAGGGGGTAAGCGCGGGACGGGGAAAGAGCGGCAACCATGAGGGCAAGGGGCGGAAGAGCCGAGCAGAGCAGAGAGAGAAGAGAGCGATTGCTACTCGGGGGCCTTCAATTATACTCTTTTCGAAAACCCTTATCTGCGCGCCAAATCAGGTTAGTTCTTTGTCTTAATCTTGGCGGGCTATTTTAAATAATGGTAGCAATCCATACTAACTGTTTTTAGATGGCCGGTAATCGCGTCTACCGGCCCGATAATCGACTTGTATTGTCATGAATGTTCATTGATGGGCCTGTCCAGCCTGGATGGTTCTTTTAATCTGTTTGCGACTGCTTGATGGCCTTAACTATAGGCCTAAACTGATTTTAGATTTGTCTCCAATTCGGTCTAATGCATAATTCAGAGTCCTGTCTGGTTTCAAAATACAAAGTCTCTCTTCACAAACACTGCAGTTTGGGTTTTGATCCACAAGCTGTCTGCATTGCAGAATCCATTAAAAAATCTCACAGGCTTTCTGCCACGAGGCACAGACAGCATCTTGGGTACCCTTTTTGATTTAAAATGTCCACGCAGGGTCCTGTTTATTAATAACAACCTTCGGGGAAAAGTAGAAATTTTGCAAATCTTACAAGGTGCGATGGAATCTAACCTGCAATTCAAATATAGCTGATTCCACAGCATTTGGGACTTTCAGATAATACTGAAGGATCACTTCCTCAAGTGGTTTGGGGAGAAATGTCAGCTGTGGCTCAGTTGGTAGACACTCTTGCCTCTGAGTCAGAAGGTTATGGGTTCATAGTCCCACTCCAGAGACTTGTAGCACAAAAATCTAAGCTGACATTCTAGTGCAGTACTGAGGGAGCACTGCACTGTTGGAGTTGTTGTCTTTCAGTATGAAATGTTAAACTGAGGCCCTATCTGCTCTCACAGGTGAGCGTAAAAGATCCCAGGATACTATTTTGAAGAAGAACAGGGGAGTTCTCCCCCCTTGCCAATATTTAATCAATGTCACGAAAAAACGATGATCTGGACGTTGTCACATTGCTATTTGTGGGAGCTTGGTGTGCACAAATTGGCTGCCGTGTTTCTAAACTACACCTCAAAAATACTTAATTGGCCGTAAAGTGCTTTGGGATATCCTGAGGACGTGAAAGGCGCTATATAAATACAAGTCTTTCTTTCTTTTCTTTACGCCATTAACTGATCTCAGTAGGGTGATAGCTGGGTATTATAATTGGCTTCAGTCTCTCTGTGCTCCGGAGGGAGAAAAAAAGATAAGGCTGCATTCCTGCTTCTGATTGCTATCTGGTGACCCTTACTGGAAAGTGCACAGGGATGAATGTTGGGTGAGAGTCATGACTGTGGTTCCTGCCCATACTAATAGTTATGCTTACACTTGAAGAATGGCCACTTGATGAGATACCAGAGGACTCTCGGCACCTGTACTGTACTGCAGCATGAGTTTGGGAAGAAATGGCTGTACGTTGCACCAATATCTTCAGAATCACTGCTCAGGAATTCCCTTCATTAGAAAGTTATTCATTTGTTTTCTTAAAAAAAAGACCTTAATGGACTCAGCAGTCTTTATGGAAATTAATTGATCTCCTGTGGTGATGCGCATGGTAAAAGAAAGAACTTGCATTTATATAGCGCCTTTCACGATCTCAGGGCATCCCAAAGTGCTTTACAGCCAATTAAGTGCTTTTGAAGTGTAGTCACTGTTATAATGTAGAAAACGCAGCAATCAATTTGTGCACAGCAAGGTCTCATAAAGAACAGCACTGAGATAAATGACTAAATAACCTGTTTTAGGCTGTTGAGGGATAAATATTGGCCAGGACACCAGAACTCCCTTGCTTTTCTTTGAATATTTCCATGGGATCTTTTCCATCCACCTGAGAGGGCAGACGAGACCTTGCTTTAACATCTCATCCGAAAGATGGCACCTCCGACAGTGCAGCACTTCCTCAGTACTGCACTCGAGTATCAGCCTAGGTTACATACTCAATTTCTTTGAGTGGCACTATGAACCCACAACCTTCTGATTCAGAGGTGAGAGTGCTACCCACTGAGCCACATCTGAAGTTGGAGAATCTGTCTCTGCTGTTTTCATGTTACCGCCTCTCTCTCTCTCTGTCTGTCCTGCCTCTTCTGATTCTGTCACTCTTATCTTCTTTTTGCTGCTCTCTTTGTCTTTTTTCGTCTTTCCTTTTGTGCAGGGAGGTGGTGGGTGGCATGGTCTGATGTGATGGTGAAGGGAGCCTCCAACAGCGGCAAGCTGCATTTTGGGTGTGGTTGTGGAAAGAAAGTAGTCCTCAGTAGCTCTCGTCCCATCTCGGAATCACTAAGGTGAAACAAACCCACAGCACCAATAATTGGAAAATCTGCCCCAAATATATCTCCTTGTGATAAAAATTGAAAACCAAGTTTATTTTGAAGGGAGCTTTCTAGGGTTTTACTTAAGGACTCATTTAAAAACAAATATATTTCCCAACATCTCTTACAAACGCCCTCAAAATGGGTTTCTTATAAAATACTGAATAGATATTTCTAAAAAGAAATCTAGTTTTTCATTTTGGTATCAATTGGTTCAGTTGGAATATCAATGAACAAGTGGAAAAGCTCTACATTTTTCCAATTACAAAAAAACAGCCTATTACAATCACAGTGAATCTTTCAGGAACGTTTAATCCATCTCTTATTCATAACATTCAGGAGTATAGCATTTTCCCAGTTAATCCAATTTACTTGGATGACAGGGAGACATAGATTTGAAAGAAGAAAAGCAGTAAATAATGTAATTTATCTTCGTATCAGGTAAGGCAAACCATTTTCCCTTTCAATACAATGTATCAGTATTCAATGAATTTAAAATGCAATCAATTAACTGTGAAATTCATTTTTAAAATTATATTAATATAGTTAACATTCTTTGAGAAAATCCTCAAAGATTTAAAGTAAAAAAAATTAAACCAACACAGGGAAAACATAAATGAATGTCTTACCTCATTACCTTTTACATTTCTTCCCCTGAGTAATCATTAAATTAATACTAAATTTTGTAACTACTTATATGAAATGACACAAAATGTACATAATGAACTGATAGCTACAAGCTGTATTCTTATTTGCTGTTTCAGGTATCTCTCCATATTAGATTATAAATATGAATCACAGAACAAGGCTTATCATATAGATTTTAAAACTGCACAATAGAGGTCATCTTCAGTCACTATCAAGGAATGTGCTGGACAGGTGGTGGCTTTGTATGAGATTTTTTATTTTTATTCGTTCATGGGATGTGGGCGTTGCTGGCAAAGCCAGCATTTATTGCCCATTCTTAGTTGCCCTTGAGAAGGTGGTGGTGAGCTGCCTTCTTGAACTGCTGCAGTCCGTGTGGTGAAGGTGCTTCCACAGTGCTGTTAGGGAGGGAGTTCCAGGATTTTGACCCAGTGACGATGAAGGAACGGCAATATATTTCCAAGTCATGATAGTGTGCAACTTGGAGAGGAACTTGGTGGTGTTCCCATGCGCCTGCTGCCCTTGTCCTTCTAGGTGGTAGAGGTCGCGGGTTTGGGAGGTGCTGCCGAAGAAGCCTTGGCGAGTTGCTGCAGTGCATCTTGTAGATGGTACACACTGCAGCCACTGTACACCGGTGGTGGAGGGAGTGAATGTTTAAGGTGGTAGATGGGGTGCCAATCAAGCGGGCTGCCTTGTCTTGGATGGTGTAGAGCTTCTTGAGTGTTGTTGGAGCTGCACTCATCCAGGCAAGTGGAGAGTATTCCATCACACTCCTGACTTGTGCCTTGTAGATGGTGGAAAGGCTTTGGGAAGTCAGGAGGTGAGACACTCGCCGCAGAATACCTAGCCTCTGACCTGCTCTTGTTGCCACAGTATATATGTGGCTGGTCCAGTTAAGTTTCTGATCAATGGTGACCCCCAGGATATTGATGGTGGGGGATTCGGTGATGGTAATACCGCTGAATGTCAAGGGACGGTGATGGTTAGACTCTCGCTTGTTGGAGATAGTCATTGCCTGGCACTTGTGTGGCGCAATATTTCCAGCCACTTATCAGCCCAAGCTTGAATGTCGTCCAGGTCTTGCTGCTTGTGGGCATGGACTGCTTCATTATCTGAGGAGTTGTGAATGGCACTGAACACTGTGCAGTCATCAGCAAACATCCCCACTTCTGACCTTATGATGGAGGAAAGGTCATTGATGAAGCAGCTGAAGATGGTTGGGCCTAGGACACTGCTCTGAAGAACTCCTGCAGTGATATCCTGGGGCTGTGATGATTGACCTCCAACCACCACAACCATCTTCCTTTGTGCTAGGTATGACTCCAGCCAGTGGAGAGTTTTCCCCCCGATTCCCATTGACTTCAGTTTTACTAGGGATCCTTGATGTAAGCGTTGCTTGATAGCACTGTCGATGACACCTTCCATCACTTTGCTGATGATTGAGAGTAGACTAAGGGGCGGTAATTGGCTGAATTGGCTTTGTCCTGCTTTTTGTGGACAGGACATACCTGGGCAGTTTTCCACATTGTCGGATAGATGCCAGTGTTGTCGCTATACTGAAACAGCTTGGCTAGAGGTGCAGCTAGTTCTGGAGCACAAGTCTTCAGCACGACAGCTGGGATATTGTCAGGGCCCACAGCCTTTGCAAGGTGTTGCAAGGTTCACGAACATTGGGCTGGATTTTGAGATCGTGACACGCTAGGAGCAGTGAGGTTCGACAACGCGCAGGAAACTCGGAAGTCAGTGCAGCGCGTCTGTCAGTGGCTTTTTAACCCAGCCACTGCATTACCATTCATTTCCAGGTTCCCCGACCAATTAGCGTGAACGGGTGTGATGACAACCCGCATGACGTGCTTTCAACTGCAGTATTTAAAGGGACACTCCAAAAATGCACTTTGAAGGAGTTTGGAGTTGGGAGCCAAGGGAAGGAAGTGGGAAAATGGAGTCAAGAAGGACAAAGGCTGCGCCTCAGTTCAGTGACGCCTCCCTGGATGTGCTGCTGGGAGCTGTGAAGGCCCGGAGGGATGTACTGTTCCCTAGTGACGAGAGGAAGAAGTTGGCTGGGGACACCAAGAAGGCGTGGTTGGAGGCAGCAGAGGAGGTCAGCAGCAGGAGCGTGGTGCCATGCTCCTGGATACAATGCAGGCAGTGGTTCAATGACCTAAGCAGGGCAGGAAAGGTGAGAGCAATGGTACATTTACCTACATCCTGATGTGCGTATCACCCCAGCCCACTCACTCTGCCTTCTCAAGCCTATTCCAGCTCATCACTCCTCACACCAACTTGCCTTGCAGGTACACCCATCCCTCTCTGACTATGCACTTCCTCACATCTCAATCTATCCATCCACCACTGACACTCACCCTCATCCTTATGCAATGTCATGCCTCTCTCTCATAGTCACCTCAACAAATGTTCTCCATCCATCTGTTTAACACATGTCATTATTCGCACTCATAGGTCTCTGGATGTTGTCTACAGGGATTTTAATATGGCGTTTGACAAAGTACCACATAGAAGGCTGGTTAACAAAATTGAGGCTCATGGAATAGGTGGGTAAGGAATTGGATAAGGAATTGGATTAAGGACAGAAAACAGCGAGTTGTGGTAAGTGGCTGTTTTTCAGACTGGAGGATGGTAGACAGTGGTGTTCCCCAAGGGACATATTGAGAGTGGTTAGCAAAGTATATAGGATCTTGGGCTTCATAAATAGAGGTATTGAGTACAAAAGTAGAGAAGTTATGCTGAACCGTTATAAAGCACTGGTTAGGCCACAACCGGAGTATTGCGTCCAGTTCTGGTCACCACACTTTAGGAAGGATGTGAAGGCCCTTGAGGGGGTGCAGAGGAGATTTACCAGAATGGTTCCGGGGATGGGGTATCTTAGCTACAAGGACAGGTTGGAGAAGCTGGATTTGTTTTCATTAGAGCAAAAGAGGTAGAGGGGTGATTTGATAGAGGTGTACAAGATTATGACGGGTTTGGATAGGCTAGACAGGGAAAGGCTGTTCCCACTAGTTGATGGTACAAGGACTAGGGGACACAGATTTAAGGTTTTGGGCAAGAGATACAGGGAGGGATGTGAGGAAAAACTTTTTTACACAGCAAGTGGTGATGACCTGGAACTCGCTGCCGAGGGAAGTGGTGGAAGCGGAGACCCTCAATGTTTTCAAGGGGAGACTGGATAGGCACTTGAGGGAAATAAACTTGCAGGGCTACGGGGATAGAGCAGGGAAATGGGACTGACTGGATTGCACGACAGAGAGCCGGCACGGACTCGATGGGTCGAATGGCCTCCTTCTGTGCCGTTATGACTCTCTGGCCTAGAAATTCATTGTAGCCACTTTTGGGGCGGTAAAGTGGGGCGGCCGCTAAAGTTTGCGCCCGCCGCCAAATCAAGGCCACTTCTCCGATATTCATTAGCTTCGCCCTAAGAGTTCGCTCGAGCGCTAAAACTGGTGCTGGACGCCTCTCTTTGGGCGCTAAGCCGGAGGTGCTGATCGATAGCGCCGAGGCCGGGCGCAGCGCAGGTGCGGCCATCTCGTGATTGACAGCAGACACCCTGGCGCCGGCCAGCTCTTAAGGGGGAAGGGTCGACTGTGTCTGCTGCCACGCCCTGGATAGTGGAGCCCTCCAGCTAGGCCTGAACGCTGCTGCTGGACGCAAATAGCGCCTGAAGCCATGCAGAAGGCCCGTGAACGTGCGCAGCGCTTCTCAGAGCGTGATCTGAGTGTGCTGGTTGGTGCTGTGGAGAAGAGGCGCCATGTTTTGTACCCGGACAATGGCAAGAAGGCGCCGTTCCGCGTCTACAGGAGAGCCTGGAGGCATGTCGCCAGCAAGCTGTCAGCCAACAGCGAGGTCCCCAGGAGCGGTGTCCAATGCCGCAAAAAGTTTAATGACCTCACTCGCATTGTCAGGGTGAGTACCCTTTCCAGTGACCTCCTCATCCTTGCATGTGCACCTCACATTATGGGCAAAGGGACCTGAAAGCCCTAATGGCCAGCCCTCATCCAGCAGCGATGGGACAGGCATGAACATCAATTGCACATTCTGCACTTAACACACTGGCCAAACTATTCCACCATGGGAGGCAGTGCACACAAGATCAGGGCGACACACTGGCCAGGCTATTCCACCATGGGAGACAGTGCACACAAGATCAGGGCGACACACTGGCCAGGCTATTCCACCATGGGAGGCAGTGCACACAAGATCAGGGCGACACACTGGCCAGGCTATTCCACCATGGGAGGCAGTGCACACAAGATCAGGGCGACACACTGTACTTAGAGGCCGTCCTTTCTCTTGCAGGCCAAGCTGGCGAATAATAAGAAGAGCCGGACTGCGACCGGGGGAGGCCGACCCCATATCCAGCCACTCACCGAGCTGCAACATCGCGTGGAGTGCATCATGGGTGGCCGGGTGATTGGGCCCGTTGCATGTGGAGATGCCGACCCTGTTCTGGCCAGCAATGGTAAGGACATCACCTTTTGGACCTCTCTCGTCCCACTTGCGCATCAGATCTACATCCTTTGCCACTGTCCGACCAATGCGCTGAATGCCACCACTCATGCATCCCTTGCTGATGCCCTCTCCTCACTCTAAAGCTACTCTTGTGCCTTCCTGCTTTCAGATGGTGAGGAGGAGGTCCCTGAACTTGCCAGTGACAGCCCCTCAGAAGAGGAGCAGGAGGAGGAGCAAGAGGAAGGCGGCCCATCAGGGGAACCCTCAGCCACGGCCACCCAGGCCAATGTAGGGGACACGTCTTCCCTGGGGGAGCGTGGCGGAAGTGTCGAAGGGGAGGGGAGCTCATGGGACCTGCGGCCTGCAGAAACGCGGGAGGGGGTTGGAAGCTCGGCGGCCTTCTCCCCAGAGGGGGGATGCGTCGGAGGGGAGTCCAATTGCTGGGCCCAGCGGCGTCCAGCAACGCAGGAAGGGTCGGCCAGCTCGGCGGCCTTCTCCCCGGAGGGAGAGCCCGGCCTCCAGTCCGGAGATGGTCTTCGCCGAGGAGATGGAACGCCTTGAGGACTTGTCCGCGGACTCGGAGCGCCGGCACACGGAGCTCATGGCGGCAGTGGCACGGTTGCCTGAGGCCATCGAGTCCCTCTCTCGGAGTGTGACCGAGTTCGGGCCCTCAGAGGCCACCAGTCGGGCGGAATTCCGGGCAGATCAGGCAGCGAGTCGGGCGGAATTCGGGGCAGCTCTGGCAGCGAGTCGGGTGGAATTCGGGGCAGATCAGGCAGCGAGTCGGGCGGAATTCGGGGCAGCTCTGGCAGCGACTGGCCAGGTGATCAGTGGTGCCGTCCAGTCACTGGCTGCTCTGATGCGGTCAGTGAACAGGTCAACACGGGCACTCACTGCTGCCACACTCGCTGTGTCAGCCAGGCATCGCCAGGGCACCTGGCGCGCTGCAGCAGCACAGCGGTCTGTCCCTCGGCAGATTGGTGCGCATGCTGCAGTGCTGGCCCGGGCGAGTGCCAGTGTCTCAGGCGACCAGCGAGCGCCTGCCATCCGCCAGCTTGCCCCCATTCCTCCAGCCGCCACTGCCACTCCCCCAGTGGAGCTGCCAGGAGCTGCTGCAGCGACTGATGCTGGCCAGCCACAGCTGCAGCATTCAACAGCTGCCCGCTCGACGGCCAGACCTCGACTAGGCCGACCCCCAAGGGCATCTGCCGTCACGACATGTGCCCCTCAGGAGCCTGCCCCCAGCCTTGCAGCAGCCAATGGCCTTACTTTGAGGAGGAGCAGCAGGGCGGGCAGGGGCCACACAAAGATGGCCAAGGCATCGCCCTAGCGGGCCAAATAGTCGAATGTGTGGCCAGTTGTGTTTGTTTTTTGAGGCCGAGAATTGGATGTTTGTTTTTTGAAGGCCGATGATGTGATGTTTGTTTTTTACGAAGGCCGAGAATGACGGCCATTTTAGTTGCACTATTTTGTTAATCCTCTCCAGGTTGTGGGAGCGAGTAATGTGTTTGAGTGTTTTTTGGGGGTTTCGTCTGTTTTTGGTTTTCATGTGGGAAGGGACCTGAGTTTGAACAATAAAGCATTTTATTTATTAACATTGTCCATGTTTGATCTTTGAAGTGTTTGTTGCCTTAACCGGCTGAGGGCTTGCGGAGCGGCTGCAATCATGTTCTTTCATTGACACAAGCCAATCCCTGACAGGGGGCCTAGAAGTGACGTTCAATAAGCCGCCGACGGGCGGCCCTTGGACCTTGTGCCTCCCTCCTGGGCTGGTACTCCTCGTCCTCCTCCTCCTCATGCTCCTCCTGCTCCTCCTCCTGAGGTGGTGGTCCAACGTGAGGTGGCAGTGCCTGAGTTCTGCGGATAGCCAGGTTGTGCAGCATGCAGCAAACGACGACGAATTGGGAGACTCGATCCTGCGAATACTGGAGGGCTCCCCCGGAGCGATCGAGACAGTGGAACTGTTGCTTGAGGACGCCGATTGTTTGTTCTATGATGTTCCTAGTCGCTTGATGGCTCTCGTTGTATGCCTCTTCAGCAGGGGTCGTGGGCGCGCGGAGCGGGGTCATGAGCCAGGTACACAAAGGATAGCCTTTGTCCCCGATAAGCCATCCTCTTGGGGGAGGCTGTGCCTGGAACATGTCAGCCACAGTTGTCTGTCGCAGGATAAAGGCATCGTGGCTGCTGCCTGGAAAGCGGGCATTGACAGCTAGGATGCGCTGCCTGTGGTCACACACCAGCTGTACATTGAGGGAATGGTAGCCCTTCCGGTTGCGGTAATCCTCGGCATGCTCAAGAGGTGCCCGCAAAGCCACATGCGTGCAGTCAATGGCGCCCTGCACCATGGGGAAGCCCGCTATTCTTGCAAATCCCACTGCACGCTGCTGCTGCTTGTCCAGGGTCATGGGGAAGGAGATGAATTGATGTCTCCTTGTGAAAAGGGCTTCGGTCATCTGGCGGATGCAGCAATGCACGGCGAACTGGGAGATGTTAGCGATGTCCCCAGTAGCGGATTGGAAGGAGCCGGTGGCATAGAAGTTGAGAGCCACCGTCACCTTCACTGCCACCGACAGAGACGTCCTGCGCATCAGCTGTGACTGCAGATCTCTGTGAAGCAGCCGGCAGATGTCTGCAACCACCTCCCTTCTGAATCGCAGCCTCCTAACACACATCGCGGCAGACATGGCCAGATAGGAGGTCTGCTGGCGGTATACCCTGGGTGGGTAAGGCCTCAGTTGGCGACGCCTGTTGCCCCCTCTGCGTCTAGCCAGGGCTGCCACTCTCTCACGGCGTCTGTAAGCCCTTCTGGCATAAGGCTGAAAGTCAGCGTTGCCACCCAATGCAGCCCCCATTATATGCTGGCAAACACTGAGCTCTCAGTGAAGGCAAAGATAATTGCTAAGCTCTGGCCTGAGCCAAAAATACCTGTCCTAGTGTTGGTCCAAACCAGTAAGCTCTCCTCCTTGGTCTCTGTCCAAAAATCCGTTGCACAAGAGTGAATGCTGCAAAATGGCGGCCCTTTATAGTGCAGGGTAAGTGCCCTTTAATTAGCGCTCCCCGCGGCCCACCTCGGCTGTGTACCGTTCCACGTCACAGTCGTTAGGGCCGCCCGGCGCACAATGGGCCGGCGCGAGTGAAGTTCCGGTTTGGGGCGCACAAAGGGCGTTGCACTGGTAAATGACGTCATGATCTGCGCGCGCAGCAGGGCGCGCGCTAAAACTTTGCGCCGGCGCTAAATGTGTACTGAAGTTGGGGCGAGGCGCAGATCGCGCTGCGCCCGGGCGCTAAGCGCCTAGCGCTCGAGATCTACTCCTCCTAAGGTGCCAACGGCTGGCGCGCCCAACTGAATTTCTAGGCCACTGACTCTTCTTTCCCTTCTTACAGGAGAAGAGAGCACGGAACACCAGGGAGAGGCAGCGCACCGGAGGTGGCCCTCCACAGATCTCACAGCTAGCAAAGGTATAGGAGGAGGCGCTGGAAATAAGTGGAGTCTCGCCGTGCTTGGCCTTCGGAGATGGGGAGTTGGGGGCCTGCCAGCTACCTGGTGACAGAATTAAATACCAGACAGCCACGTGGCATACAACACTCACTCATGTTGACTTGATGTCAGCAGCGAGTGAAATATGATCATGTGCATAATGATTCCATCAAACTTTCTTACCTTGACAGTACTCATTCATGTCTTTTATCTCCCACAGGGTCTTTATGCATCACACAGGAGATGGTCCAACTGGCTGCCGCCGACTCCTCAGAGGAGGTCACTCCCTCTGAGGGCACACCGTCACAGGACTCATGCAGACCTTGCACCAGCTCAGATACTCGCACTTTGGTGGGACCAGTAAGGCAGATAGTTGGGTTTTCACCTGGTGACTCACATGTCACAAGTGAGCAAGAGCAGATGGTGGAGACAGGGACAGCAGTGGAGAGTTCGCCTCGGGGGGGCGCAGGATGCTCCAAGCTTTGCTCAGCTGGATGTAGATGTTGTACCCCGGCGGGGGAAAGGGAGGGCCGTCGACAAACAGGGTATGTCTGGAGCAGCAGCAAAGAATGTGCAATGTACTGGCAGGCGTTCCAGCCGCACTGTGCACGCTTGCAGGGAGATTGGAGGAGTCCATCTCAGGCATGCTGTCGCAGGCCTTAGCGAATATGTCTTGGTTCATGGAAAGATGGCCACCTGCATGGAGCATCAAACGCAGCAATCACATGAGTGCATGCAGGCCTTCAACAGTGGCTTGCACACTTTGATTGCCACCTTAAATAGGATGAATGATACCTTAGCCTTGGCTGTTCATCACCCCACTGATCTGCAGCAAACTGTTCTCCAGCTCCTTGCCAGCAGGGAAGGGCGGCTGGACCATGAGAGGGGTAATGGTGACAGGGGACATGGAAGTGGGGACTTGGCTCAAAGCACTTCCATTTCTCACCTGTTTGCTCCTCCCCGTCAGTCAGTACCCCACATGCTGCCTCGTGCCCCGATGGCCGAGTCTGCCTCTGCACAGGTGCAGCTGGCGCAGCCTTTGGCGGGGCCTTCACGGGCTCCAAAACCCAGAGGACTTGGGCCAAGAGCAACTCAGCTGTCAGAGCAGGGATCTGAGCAGCCTGCCTGTACCTCTGCTCAAGCCACTGGAGTTGCACCTCACAGAAGTGGTATGAAAAGGAAGAGTAAAGATTTGTAGTCTTACAAGGGTATGCACATCGGTGAGTTACACATTGTTAAAATGATAAGTTTCAGTTGTATATGTGAGCCACATAAATAAGAATGTTTTGCACCACTTTCATGTCTTGCCCATTCTTGGTTGCTGGCTGGCAAGTGGCCTTTTCAGTTGTGTGATGATGAATGGGAATTTACGTCAAGCAATGGGGGCTGTGAAAGGGAGGCTTGGCTGCTTGCAGGACTGCTTCACGTTAGTGGCATTGGGGTGGTTTGCCAAAAGTGGCTTTTGCATGTGATTGTTAGATGGGTGCACTGGTGGAACATAAGTGAACCTCGCAATAATCAGGACATCCTGGGCAGCAATGTACGCCGCTGGTGGTGCATTGCCCACAGCACCTTCCACGTCCTCCTCCTCCTTGCCCTCCTCCTCCTCCTTGGAATTGTTCAAGGAAGCTCGGTGCTTTGCGCCTTGTTCCTCCTGCAGGTCCAAACCTCGCTGCTGTGCAATGTTGTGCAGAATGCAGCACACCACAACTATTCTGGAGATTCTGGCTGGTGTGTGCTGAAAGGCGCCTCCAGATCTGTCCAGGCACCTGAAGCGCATCTTCAGCATGCCGATGGCTTTTTCGATGACACATCTGGTGTCAAATGGCTTTCATTGTAGTGTTCCTGGGCCTTATTCCTCCGGTTTCTGAGAGGTGTCATCAGCCACGTTTTAAGTGTGTATCCCTTGTGCCTGAGCAGCCAGCTGGTAACTCTGCTTCCAGATGTGAAGACACCTGGGAGCTTGGACTGCCGCAGGATGAAAGCATCATGACAGCTGCCCGGGCATCTTGCACACACCTGCAAAAAGATCTTTTTGTGGTTGCACACCACTTGCACATTGATGGAGTTGAGGCCCTTGCGGTGATCTATGGGTGCCTTAATTGCCACAGCGTGTAGTCGATGATGCCCTGCACCTGTGGGAAGCTAGCCCGAGCCGCAAACCCGAGCGCCCGCTCATCCTGACTGGCGTAATCGCAGGCAAAGTTGACATAATTGCCGGCCCTGGCAAAGAAACAATCAGTCACCTGTCTTATGCATTTGTGGGCTGCCGACTGCGAGATCCTGCAAATCTCTCCGGCAGAGCCCTGGGAAGATCCAGATGCAAAAAGGTTGAGGGTGATGGTGACTTTGACATCCACTGGTAAAACGTGGCCACCAGGTCCACTTGGCAGCAGGCCTTGCTCCAACAGGCTGCAAATGTCTGCCTCCACCTGACCCGACACCTTGAGCCTCCTGAGACATTGGTGGTCAGACATGTCGAGAAAGCTTATCCTCTGTCTGTAGACCCTGTGTGCTGGGTATGACCTCCTGCGAGCTGCACCTCTCTACTGCTCCCCTCTCTCCTGTGGAGCGACAGGTCTATGAGCAGCAGGCTGTTGCTGGTGCAGCTTCTGCTGCTCCCGGCACTGTTGCTGGTCACCTTGGTCCTCATCTGAGGTCCAAAGTAACACAATGTAAGCGGCACTCATGTTGATCTGATTGATCAAAGCTTCAAAGTCCAGACCAGACCTCCGAACCTCCAAAGTGTAGTGAAACCGCCAAAGAGTGTAAAGTAACCTCCCAGCACGAGCACTGTGCACAACCCCTTTCCCACAGGCAGGTAAGAAAGCAGCTGTGAGTACTCAGTACTTATTGGCACATTTCCCTGTCATGGCTTCAGGCTCCTCAATTGCTGCTTTCTTCTCGCCTTGCTTTCACTGGCGAGTTCCAGGAAGCCAGGGAAACCTGTGGAGCCACAGTTAAACTCCAAAACACACGTTAATATCGCTGTAATTGAGCGATTAACATATTGAAATTGACAACCCGTCTCTCCCGAGGGGGTTGCTCGCACACAGCCTGGCACGCTGCAGTTAAATGCGGGAGTTGGTGGGTTGGAGCCGGCTTCCCGACGCGTTGCCAGTTTCACCGGTTTTAACCCCCCCCGCTCGCGCCCAAACCCACGTGTTCTTCCACATTAAAATTCAGCCCAATTGTTTCCAGTGATTTTTAAAAGGCTTTCGATCTAGTACCTCATGTGGCTCTTTGGAGAAACTGGAAGCTGTGGAGTACATGCCAGATCCTGGACTTTATCCTGGATGTGTATCCCACATTACAATCCTGTAAGGGCAGGGAAGAGATTCACTCAACCAATCTTTGTTGTAAAAAGGAGCGAGGCAAAAATGTACAATGTCACCCATTTTAATCGATATCTTCATTAAAGCTGCGTTGGACGGCAGCAAACGGGACGGATTTGGTGGGATCGTGACTCAGGCAGGAGCCTTATGAATAAATGTAGATCGGGGTCCTGTGGTGTCATTGGGACCCCAATGGAATTTTAACTGCCAACCAGAGCACCCGCTCTGCTCGGTGAAACCTAATGGGCACCCAGCCGAGCCCCTGTCTGATAAGCTTCAAAGTTTATCTTTGTGAGGCCATGCAGAGCAGGAGGTCTACTCTGGACTCTACAAAGAAAGATTGGCCTGCTGCCACCCTCCTATCACACCTGTCTGCCAGTCTGCTTGCAACAGATGGCACAGCTCTGTAATTGCCTCCCTGCTGAACCAGAGTCTGTGAAAGCTATTCTCTTCTGACATTGCCGTGTGGCAGTGCCTGGGCCTAGGGAGTCGGGTATCTGGGTAGTAGCAGATGCGAGGAATGCACCTCTGGTGCAGTCGAATCTCCCTGGCATCCATTCTTAAGTCATCCAATAAGAGGGGAGCACTGAATCCAATCCCCATAACTCTGAACTCAAATTAGAGTTCAACTGTTTGGTGCAGTCCAGCTTTAAGATAGGCCTGGCACTGCACCTAGTCCAGGACATAACTGACCTTCAATGTCTAGTTTCAAAGGGTGTGCTGAGTGTGCAGCTGGTACGCAGCGTAACCTTTGGGATTTTTCCTGTTGACCAACTAGGCCTTCATTTGTGTAACTTTCAAAGATTTACTGCAGCTTGCACATGTTCTTTGCAAGACCAGGGCATGCTGGCGGACAACTAGGTCCGCCGTTACAAATGTGTGATGGTGCAGTGGGTACCCAGTCACTTAATTTGTATCCTGAATTTTGGACTCGACTCGCCTGGCCCAGGGGCAAACAACCAGGGCAATTGCCCAGGGCCCCTGGCCTTGGGGAGTGGGTGGGGGAGGGGGGATTGTTGCTTTGTATTGGTTGGACATGTTTAGCGTTGAGTCTATTTAGACTCCTAGATCTCTTTCAACCTCATCCTTACCTATTTCAACACCAGTCATGGAGTACATGCATTGCCCAGTTTCCCATTATTTAAGCAGTACTTTAAATTAAAAGGGCTTCCCAAAATTTCCTGGCTTTTGAAGAGGGAGATGGGAAAAAGTCTCTCAAGGACTCCCCCAGGACACTGGGTTAAATCTTATTATTAAAAATTGGAAATGTAAAAAAATAACAGACCTTTTCCCATTATTTATGGGATTTTTTTTTAGGGAATCCTGGCCAATGGCAGTTCAAAAGTTGGTTGCCCATGAAGAGTACGAATTGGCTTTTCAAGTCCTTTTTGCAGACAGAGGGAGCCCATCAGGCCCAAGAATTGTCAGGGGAGCTGCCGAAATGGCCAGGGACAGGGGTTCCACAGTTATTGGAGTTGGTTCACCTGAGGGAATAGACGGGCCAGCGAGCCTGCAAAATGGCCAGTGGAGGAGCAGTGGGTAGTGCAAACTGTGGGCCAGGTCAGGACAGAGGCATAAATGGGCCATTAGCCCCATAGGGGAACAGCTTCTACAGAGTGCATGACCAGAGGCTGAGAGGCAGGAATCAGTGGTGCCAGATGCAAAAGGCAGCCTGAGCTCGGGGAAGTGGGGGCCCCACATTCAAATATAATTTAAAATGTATTACTTTCCTGGAATTGATTCACAGCAGAGAAACTGAGGGTTGAGGGGGTGGGGGGGAAAGAAACTTTTTCTTCACCTGTTGCTAGCTGTGCTGAGGGATGGAGAGGCTCTACAGCACCACCTTGTGGTGTGCCAGGGTTTGACAGTGAACATTACAGACTAATGGAACTGTTAACATTGTAAGTCATCACCGAAAATACAACATACATGGTTATTTTAACATTAGAAATGGTTATGTAACCTTACAGTGGAGCAAGCAACTCATAGAGGAATTTTAATATATTATTTACATGTAATTTTAGGATAATATATTATTTACCTGTAATTAAGTGTCAGCGTGGCTCAGTTGCCAGCATTCTCATTTCTGAGTCAGAAGGCTGTGGGTCCAAATCCCACTCCAGAAACTTGAGCACAAAAATCTAGGCTGTCACTCCAGTGCGGTACTGAAGAAGTGCTGCACTGTCGGAGGTGCCATCTTTCAGATGAGACGTTAAACCGCGGCCCTGTCTGCTCTCCCAGGTGGACGTATAGGATCCCATGGCACTATTTCGAAGGTGAGTTATCCTTGGTGTCCTGGTCAATATTTATCCCTCAAACAACATAACAAAAACAGGTCATTATCTGGTCATTATCACATTGCTGCTTGCTGTTTGTAAATTGGCTGCCGTGTTTTCCTACATTACAACACTGACTACACTTCAAAAGTACTTCATTGGCTGTAAAGTGCTTTGCGACATCCTGAGGTTGTGAAAGGCGCTCTATCAATGCAAATCTTTTTTTTAAGATGTTATAAATTATAGATATAATTATATGGTATTTTCCCTCATGCCTCTCCAAAGCACATTGGGACATTTTTCTACATTAAAGGTGCTATATAAATGCAACTTGTTGAAGTATAATGTAAAATAATGGAATCATTGTGCCTAATTTATAAATATCACATAAGCTCACAAATCTTAAGCGTTGCCTGTAATACAGGTTGTAGTTACACCACAGCTATGGATGTGACAGTGGTCACTGCTGACAGTCCCTGACTTTACTGTAGACCAGTCTCAGCCTGAGTGTCAGCGAGTTACAGCAAACAACAGCATCTAATTATTAATGTTAGGGATGTGTTTGTGTGGCAGCATCCACTTGGTCTTAATATTAAAAGATTTAAAAGTTTTAAAAGGTTCCAGGAGTGTGAATGGGCCTGGTGGCAGAGTTATACTGACGCTTTTTGCATTGATGCACACCTGAAACTGCTTTGCAACATTACAAAAGCAGCAGTATAACTGGCATCCGTAGTGCACGGGAATAATTCCAGTAACTTGATAAAGCAGAGCAGCTCCGTGTGTATCAGAATATATATCGGCGATCTTTGACATGGGCATTGACCTTCCATGGGATTACCGCTGACTCCCTGCTGTAACTTCGGCAGAAAGCTGGCACAAACCCCAGAGAAATGATGGAAATGCTGCTTATATTGTTTCTCTGGGATTTACACTGGTCTTCCGCTGAAAGACCATCGGGAGATCGATGGTAAGACTGCGCAATTTCAGGGCATTTGGTATTTATCAAACAGGATGGGAGATAATAAACACGACTTCAAAGATGTCTGTGCACTAAATATGTTCACTGTAAAATAGCAATTGTACCTGCTTTAGTCAGGCTTACCCTTTAATTAATTGTTTAATTGTATCTTTGTACACTTATTACATATGACTGTGCTTCATTCAAAAAGTACAATGCACTCATTGGCAAAAAGAAAGTCCGCGATAAGCAGTAAACAGCAGCAATGGTAACACAGAAATGTAAATTCTCAGTCGGTATCATTTTATTTTTGCATCCATTGTAGGGATGGGAGTTCAGTCATCATATTTTGTAAAATAAAAAGAAAGGCACTCCCTTGGGTCCTTCCTCCTATGTATGACAACAAGGTGCACACCAAGGTGAGATAGAGCTCACCATATCATTTACATATTTACAACATATATCCTTAACTGGCATGTGCTGAGCTGTGCTGTGCATCTTGGGAAGAAGGTGGTAGAAAATGTCTGCTTCGCATATCACCAGTTCTCTGGTTGCGACTGTTCTTGTAGCTGTTATTGTACAATGTACCACTTGAGAGCAGTAAAGTTACAGGGGAAATGCATTTCTTTTTTTTAAATGCAGCATCAATATAAATGAGCTTGCCCAGTGCACAAGACATAAGTGGTTATGACATATTCAGACTATAAAGCAGCTTCATGAGAAGCATGAAGCTGCAATGATCCACAGGAAGTACACTGTACCACGGTTCACAATATGAGAAAATCATGTGTTGACCAGTTTCATAATTTGGAATGTGATAACATAAGCAGCAGCAATGTTTTGCTGTTTACATTAATGTTGGGTGCAAACGTGCAAGAATGCCGGAGGCATTGGCACAAGTTTGACATATTGCCAAAGTATGTTTTAAATCATCACTGTTATTAAAATGTGGTTATAGTGGGGCACCACTGCTTTAGTAGAACTAATTAGTAAAGAGTGTAGTTTCAGCTGTTGAAGCACAACTTAAAAATCTTCTTTAAAGGGCTAGGAATTGGGTACCTTAGCACCTCCCATTAATGCCCCCGGGGGCGCTAACGGGGCGCAGATGACTTTTCGCCCGGGTGTGGCCCCGCTAACGTCTCCCGCTAAATTCAGCGGGGGTTTAGCGGCAGCGGTAACCAGTTGCACCATGCTCTGCTGCACAGGCGGTGACGACATCATCACTGTGCGCAGCACCCCGTTTTCGCCCCGTCTGCAAAATTGGCCTCAAACCCTGAATCTGTGGCGGGCGATGACAGCGACCGATTCAGGGGGCGGGAACGGAGCGGCAGGAGGCTTGCAGGGCGCTAACTAAAGGGGAGGTGGCGGGCGGGGAAATAAATCGGCTGACTTACTTGTCGTGGCCTGTTGCATCTTTGAACGTGGGGTCCATGCCGTGATCTGCAACTCCTCTTGTGTGCCAGGCTGCTGGCACGGCACCCAGCTCGCCGGTGCCCCGCAGAGTTGTGGGCTTGGGCACTCCCCTTTAATGAGGGGAAGAGCCCTTCCATGCGGCAGCGCTATGCGGCCCAGTGCATAGTGCTGCAGAATGCACTGCCCCGATATTCGGGGTTAGCACTCTAAGAAGGAAGTGGAGCACTCGAATTAGCGCTCCACCTCCCTCTTGTGGTACTAAAACTGAATTTCGTGGTCGCCAGTGCTATTTTTCGCCGGGCGCTAAAGTTAGCGCCCAGGCAATGTTAGCGACCTAAAATGGTTGATACTGAATCTTTCCCTCGTTGAATTTTAAAACACAGGGGGCTAGAAATTCGATACCTTAGCACCTCCCGTCAGCCCTAACGGGCTGCTAATGACGTACCGCCCGGGCACGGCAATGTTAACACCGCTGGCGGAATTCACCTGGCGGTTTGCGGCGGCGCTAACCACTATTGCCACGCCTGCCTGCGGCTGGTGATCGTGACGCCATCTGGCGGTGCATCACCCCGGTAGTGCCCCGTGCTGGAAATTCATTCTCGCCCCCTGCCTCAGCGCCTGCCGTTAGGAACGACAAGTAGAGGAGGCGGTTTGCAGTCGGCTGGGAGTAGGGTGAGCGCTATTCAAAGGTGTGAACTTCCGTTTTTTTTTCAGTTGGCCAACAATGGTGCTTGTCAGTTTGACAGAAGCAGACAGGCGGTTTGACCCATTCGAGCTTTTCCTACTTGAAGGAGTTTTGCTCCTGAGAAAAATGTATCAGCTTCATTTGTCTTACTTTTGATACTACAGCATTTCCAACACTTAATGGGGGCTGTACTAGCATGGGACCTCACCCTCTAGTGTCACCGTCGGAGGCAGCGGAGGCAGAGAGAGTGGAAAACGTGGCCAGAGTGAGGAGGGCCAACAGGGCTCTCAACAGGAGACCTTACCCTCCTAGGGTATTCCAGGAGCAGTTCTCTTACTGTCAGAGGAGTAGTGCCTTAGAAGGCTCCACTTCAGCATGGGGGTGGTCACAGAACTCTGCCACTTCCTGTAGCCAGAGCTCCAGCCTCAGCTCAGGACCAGGACGTATCTCTCAGTGGCAGTGAAGGTCACAGTCGCTCTCAATTTCAATGCCAGTGGCTCCTTCCAAGCTTCAACAGGGGATATTGCAAACATTTCACAGTTTGCCGTCCATTGCTGCATCCAGGAGGTAACAGACACTCTCTACAGAAGGAGAAGGGAGTACATCTCATTCCCCACGACCAGAGCGAAGCAGGATGAACACTCATGTGGCTTTGCAAGGATAGCGGGCTTCCCTATGGTACAGGGCGCCATTGACTGCACCCACGTTTCATTGCAGGCACCTCATCACAATGCAGAGGTGTTCCGTAACCGCAAAGGCTACCACTCTCTGAACGTTCAGTTGGTATGCGACCACAGACAGCTCATCCTTGCTGTCAATGCCCGCTATCCTGGCAGCAACTGTACGGATAACGGTAGCTGTCATAAAGACAGCGGGGTTTGATTGACAGCTGGTTGATGGCTGACGTCATATCCGGGGGCGGGATCCGACGCCATCTTGGCCATGCTTATAGTACTGTACTATGAGACACAGAGTCAGGACTGAATAAATGGCACTCCACTACAACTGCTTGGGAGACTCGTAATTCCGTTATTAAGATAACATTACATGGTACCAGGATTTATAGAACTCACGATAAGGACATACTACAACAATGGAAGGAATAAAACCTCCGGCTAGCCTGCAACTAGAAGGAAATGTGCATGAAAATTGGCGTGTCTTCAAGCAACGCTTTCTTCTCTACCTCACAGCGATTGACGCTTCGACTAGCTCTGGAACACGTAAAGTGGCTTTGTTGCTAACAGTGGCTGGCTCGCAGGCAATCGAGCTGTTTAATACATTTACGTTTGCAGCCAAAGATGATAAAAATGATCTGGACAAGGTGATAGAACGGTTCGACGAATACTGCACTCCAAAAAAGAATGAAACGTATGAGAGAATTGTGCTTCGCTCGCGCGTGCAAAAGCAAGGAGAATCCTTTGATGGACTTGAAAATAAAAGCACAAACATGCAACTTTAGGGACCTGAAGGAATCGATGATACGCGATCAAGTCGTTTTTGGAATACTTGACAAGAAGGTGAGGGAGAGAATGATTAGAGACAATGACCTAAATTTGGATGCAGCAGTGAAAATATGTCATGCTAGTGAACTCTCAGCCATGCACACGAAAACTTTCAAAGGGAGCAGCACAGCAGTGGGCGGGAGCGCCCTGGGGCTGAAAAACCTGCCGGTGGATGTGGTACACAAAAGGGACACAAGAGGGCCCACGGAGTTCATGACGATGACGCCTTACGAATGCAGATGGTGCGGTAATAAACACGTAGCCAGACAGTGTCCTGCTTATGGAAAGAACTGTGCAAAATGTAAAGGCAGGAATCACTTTGCCAAGATGTGTTTTTGGGAAGAGAAAACTGAAGGTAAAAAGACAGTGCATGCTATTGAGACTGAAGAGACAGGAGCAGAGATTTTGTTTGTTGGAATGGTGCAAAATGAGTCAAAACAGGGCAAAAATGCTAACGAAGTGCACTCTGTAGGACCAAAGACTGAAGTTTGGATAGCTCCCTTGCTGGTAAATGGAACTATTGTTCCCTTTAAGCTAGATACAGGTGCTAAGGCAAACCTCATAAGTTGGAGTGATGCACAGAATCTCAAAGTGCGACCTAAAATACTGAACAAGACAGTGTCTTTGAAGGCATACAATGGACAAAGCATTGAAACAAAAGGAACGTGTAGGCTGAATGTTAAGGTAAAAAATCACATTCACCCTTTGACCTTTGTCATAGTGCCTGAAGGACATGAGTCACTGTTGGGGGATAAGGCCTGTGTGGATTTGGGCTTGGTAAAATGAGTCTATACTATCAATGAACTGAACTGTGTGCAGAGTGCCCCCCAAGATAGTACAAATCTGACTCATGAGACTACAGCACACAAATATGCAGATGTATTTCAGGGTTTCAGAGCACTGCCCTTTACATACTCCATCAAACTGAGAGAGGATGCACAACCTGTGATTCACACACCCAGGAGAGTTCCAGTGGCTCTCCGTGAAAAACTGAGGAAAGAGCTAAACCGTATGGAGGGACTAGCTGTCATAAAGAAGATTGAGGAACCGACTGACTGGGTAAATTCCATGGTCTGCGTCAATTCAAAGAAAACTGATAAATTGCATGTCTGCATGGATCCCAAGGACCTTAACACCAATATCAAAAGAGAGCACTACCAAATTCCAAAGAGAGAGGAAATAGTCAGCGAAATGACAGAAGCGAAAGTCTTCTCCAAGATGGACACCTCGCATGGTTTCTGGCAGTTGAAACTTTATGAAGGAAGTGCTAAGCTGTGCACTTTTAACACCCCGTTTGGTCGATACTCCTACCAGTGTCTGCCCTTTGGTATTAGCTCCGCCCCAGAAATCTTTCACAGAGCAATGGAGCAAATCATCGAGGGCCTGGAGGGAATGCTGGTGTACGTGGATGATCTGATAGTATGGGGCTCCACTCAGGGGGAGCACGACACCAGACTGGAGAAAACACTTCAGAGAATACAGCAGTATGGACTCAAACTGAATAAAGACAAATGTCAGTTCAGTGTCAATGAAATCACATTCCTCTGAGACAAGATCTCTACAGAGGGGATTCAGCCAGACAAGTCAAAGGTAAAGGCTATACATGACATGGAGAAACCAAAGGACAAGAAAGGGGTTCAGCGGGCCCTTGGCATGGTTAACTACCTAGGAAAATTCATTCCAAATCTAGCAGTGAAAACTGTTCATCTGAGAAAACTGCTGCACCAAGAGACAGAGTTCCAATGGGGACATGAACATGAGAGAGAATGGAAGGGGCTGCTACACATTCTAGCAAGTGAACCCCTACTGAAGTTCTTCTGCCCTAAAAAGAGGACAAAAGTGTCCACAGATGCTTCTAAGAATGGATTAGGGTCTGTCCTTCTACAGGAAGATGAAGGAGAATGGCGACCAGTGGCGTATGCGTCACGCTCCATGACGGCTACAGAGTGCCGGTACACGCAAATCGAGAAGGAGTGCCTTGGCTTGGCATTTGGGTGTGAAAAATTTCATACCTACATCTATGGTCTTCCCAAGGTTATCCTAGAAACGGACCATAAGCCACTGCTAGGGATCGCAAAGAAGAATCTGTGTGACATGTCACCACGGATTCAACGCCTAATGATGAGACTTCAATGTTACGATTTTGAGCTTACATATGTGCCAGGGACACAAATGTTCATTGCAGACACACTATCCAGGGCTGCGCCTTACGCCACACAAAACAGTGAATCAGAAGAGGATGTGGCTCTTCATGTGGGTATGGTCTACGCAGCATTGCCCGCCACACAGGAACAACTATCAGTGATAGTCACAGAGACATCAAAGGACCCAGTCCTGAGTAAAGTAATGAGAAATCTTCAAGAGGGCTGGAAGACAGGGTCATGTAAACAATATTATCACATTCAGTCTGAGCTCTCTGTGGTCAATGGACTACTGCTTAAGTGTGACAGGATAGTAGTGCCCACCTCTATGTGACGAGAAATGCTCAACAGGATACATGAAGGGCACCTGGGTGCAGAAAAGCCAAAAAGGAGAGCACATGAGGCACTCTACTGGCCAAACATGAACTCTGATATTGACCAGTTGATCAGCGAGTGTGCTACATGTCAGGAGTATCACTACAAGCAAACAAAAGAGCCCCTCATTACCACAGAGCTCCCATCACAACCTTGGGAAAAGGTCGGAACTGATATATTTCACTATGAAGGAAAAGACTATTTGTTAGTTATTGATTATTATTCCAATTATCCGGAGATGGCTCTCTTGTCCAGTACCACATCAAGAGCTGTGATAACTCACCTGAAGTCAATCTTTGCCAAGCAGGGCATCCCTCTAACCCTGGTCTCTGATAATGGCCCTCCCTATGCCAGTCATGAGTTTCAGTCATTTGCTTCAGAGTATGAGTTTAATCATGTAACCTCCAGTCTGCTCTATCCTCAGGCTAATGGAAAAGCGGAGAAGGGGGTACAGATTGTGAAAAGACTATTAAAGAAAGCAGCACACAGCAACACTGACCCATATCTGGCCCTGATGTCGTACAGGGCGGGCCCGCTAGCAAGTGGCAAGTCTCCAGCTGAGCTCTTACTGGGTCGGAAAATCCGTACACGACTTCCCAGTTATGTCACACCTGACCACAGAGATGAGGTGTGGGCAGACAAGGCTCGGAAACTACAACAGAAACAAAAAACACTTCATGACGCACAGCCACTACACTAGTGCCTCTACAGGAGAAAGATATAGTTTGGATTGAAGGGCCTGAGTCATGGCCTAAAAGAGCCACCGTTCTACAACAGGTCACCCCCAGGTCATACAGTGTCATGACAGAGAACGGCAATGTGTTTCGCAGAAACAGGAGGCACCTACTGAAAACCACAGAGACCTTTTAGCCTCAGGAGGGCGGAGAGGATGACTAGATGAGGGAAATGCCACAAAGAGACGAGATGAGGGAAATGCTACAAAGTGACGAAGGACACAGTAGTGATAATGTGACAAGGGACCTGTGTGGTACAGACATGAACTTAAGGGATACAACTGGGGTGGTTCAGCAAACATCCGTTCAGCCACGCAGGTCACAGCGCACCAGAAAGCCGGTAGTTAAACTTGACCTGTAGACAGGGATTGATAAGACTGTAAACAGTTAATGGACTCCTGGGTGTGGGTAAGGTTTATACCTACCTGCAATTAGTTCAACGGTATAGTTACACTGACTGTTTCTATATGATGTTAACAAGTGTTCTATGTGTTATGTTATGTTATGTTGTTACTGTGTTATGTCTTCATTGAAGGGGGAAGATGTACGGATAACCGTAGCTGTCGTAAAGACAGCGGGGTTTGATTGGCAGCTGGTTGACGGCTGATGTCATATCCAGGGGCGGGATCCGACGCCATCTTGGCCATGCTTACAGTACTGTACTACGAGACACAGAGTCAGGACTGAGTAAATGGCACTCCACTACAACTGCTTGGGAGACTCGTAATTACGTTATTAAGATAACATTACAGCAACCACGATGCATTCATCCTGCAACAGACCGGAGTCCCAGCACTGTTCCTCATGAAGCTCGTGGCTGGCTGCTCGGAGACAAGGGTTATCCACTCACCACCTGGCTGATGAAATCCCTCCGCAACCCCAACACTCCTGCTCAACACACATACAATGAGAGCCATAGCGCCACTAGGAACCTGATTGAACAGACTATCGGCATGCTAAAGCAATGGTTCCACTGCCCTGACCGCTCAAAAGGAGCCCTGCAGTACTCCCCTGATCGAGTCTCCCTTTTCATGCTGCACAACCTGCCATTCTGAGGGCCCAGCCATTGCCACCAGGGATTGCAGTTCCACCTCAGGAAGAGGAAGAGGGAGAGGAGGAGAGGAGGAGGAAGAGGATGAAGAGGAGGAGGAGCAGCAGCAACATAGGAGGGAGCCATTCAATCTTGCTTCTGCAAGGGCCATTCGTTTGCGCCTTATTACACAGTGCTTCCAATAAATGAGATAGAACATGGCCTTTGCGTAGAACAACCACATCATTATAGACAGATCGCAGCCCCTATCACCGGGCAAAGTTCCAATGAGAAACATCACAAAATGTGCTACGTCGAAATAAAAATGTATTATGATGCACAACTCTCTCTTATGAAACACAACCAATAATAAACAAACACAACAATTTATCAACAAACACAACTATTTGGTACCAAACTCAGCAATATATTTACAAACACATCAAATTATTTACACACACTCCCCCCATTTGTTAATACTGTATTATTCACTCATCCTTCCTCAAAGATTTCCCTCCCCTTTGCAATTACCCCCTCCCAACCCTACTGCTCCTCCGTAATGTGGCCCTAGTGGCTGCAGTAAGGCTGGCTGAAAGCTGCTGCGTCTGGGAGCCAGAGACTGCAGATGGCCTTGCAGGATGCCCTCGATCTGCTCTGGGCCTGGAAGGCCCGGCTGTAGACTGCACCACCTCAGCATGGGTGGCAGCAGTCTGGGCTGGCTGGGTTACAGGCTGCGACAAGTGCAATGGCGGAGTGGCAGCAGTGGGAGCAGGAATGCTGTCATCCTGAGAGAGGACAGCGCCTTCCTGCTCGACTGACACACTGCTACTCCCCCGGGGCAGTACCTCAGCATCCAGAGCAAACCACTCACCACCAACCACTGACTCCATTACAGCACTAAGCCATTGCGTTGTTTCAGCCTGTGCTGCAATAGCTGCTGCCACCTCACCCATGACACGCGGCATGAGGTCTGGGTCCCCACGATCTCTCTGCGAGTCGACCATCCTTTGCAAACTGCCAAGGATGGGCTTGATGATGTGAGCAGAGATGAGTGCAATGCTGGAGGTGGACTGCTCCGCGCTCCTAGCCAGTGTATCCATGCTTTCGGGCACCCTTGCCATTGCACCCATGAGCTCAGTGTGCATGGCCATCACCTGTGTGGTCAAGGCCTCCACCTCGAGGTTCTCATCTGAGTCCTGTGCAGCAGAACTCGTACGTGCACTCACCCTCCGGGGAGATGGCCCCCGAGCTTCCCTTTCCCCTTGGCGTTGCTGCAGCCCGCTGGGCCCCGGAGCTTCACCCACATCAGACCCGTTTCCTAGGCTCCCCTCCAGCGACTGCCTGGCCCCATTGTCGGACCTCGTGCCCTCGGGAGACACAGGCAGTGATGCTCCGGCTTGGTGTTCCTCCTCCTCTCCTGTATCGCTGCCACTGGGAGGCAGTAAGGCACAAGACTGGGTTTAAAGTCAGGGGAGGGGGGCAGGAAGGGAGCAAGGAATGGAGACAGTATACTTAGATGGAAAGTGGGAAGGGCTCGTGGTGTGAGGGGGAAGTGGTATGAGAGAAGAGGGAGTGGTGATGAACATACTGTTGTTATCCCCAAGGGGGTCAACATTTTTGACTGCCACAGTGCCCACGACATGGCTCGTGATGATTCTGTGCACTCGCTCCTCCAGCTGTGTGAGGGGGTGCAGCTCCGCCTGCCCTCCCCCCGTGCATTGTTGCTCCCTCCTGTTATGAGAAAGCTTGGCCTGCAAGAAAAAGGACAGTGTGTGAGTGAGTGTACAGCCATGTGTTTGGCAGATGTGCCTACCATAGTTGAATAGCCGTTAATGTTGTCAAGGTGTGAGATGTGGATGTGACTTTTAGTAGGTGCGCATAGTTGGTGGGTGAGTGTTGGGGATTTGGCAGTTTACACCGTCTGTGCACAGGGTGAGGTTGAGATGGTGGCATGTAGAGGTTCTTGAAGCATCTACTCACCCTTGTTGTGTATGTACCTTTAAGCGAATAACTGGTCTCAGACTGCAGTACCGGCAGTGACCACCCCTGTATAAAAGGCGCTAGTGAGCCTCTGTTGTTTTCAGTTCTCGATTGACTTCAATCAGTAAATACTTGTTTTGTTCAACTCCTGCTGTCCGTGTCTCAATCATTCACGGACATAATACTGGTGACGAGCAGATACGAACTTACCTACAGTCTGCACCACCTCCTGGGATCCATTCCTACAGCGAAGTGAGCAGAGGTCGAGGCCAGAAAGAAAAAAAAGTAAGAAGCAGTCGAAACGGGCGTCGACCGTGGGCATCCGCCCCTGTGTTAGCGGAGTTGAAGATTGCTGGAGAAGCTGTCGAAAGCGGGGCCTGGTTCCTGTCGACGGTGCTTCAGCTAATCGGGCTGGTGGCAGGTAGTACACTGATCCTTCTTGGGCTGCGGCGGTCGTGAACTCGAGTGGGTGGCTTGCAACGGGGCTGAGCAGCATTGTCGGGAAGAAGAGAGAGAGAGGGTGGAGCACACAGGGTGCGGCCGGTGCTACAAAGCCGGGCTGCGTATAGACCCAAGAAGAGGGAGGCAAGAGTCCCACAGGGTTGTTCCACGGCGGGAAAATAATAAAAAAAAGAATTATTAAACGCGCAAGAAACCGCGAGGAGCTGCAGGTTGCAACGGGAACCACGGAAAGCAGTGCTAGCAACAGCGGGGAAGAAGGCAAAGCACGGGAGGCGCCATCTTAATCGGCGGGGAAGAAGGCAAAGCACGGGAGGCGCCATTTTGTTAAATCGGGGAAGAAGGCAAAGCGCGGGAGGCGCCATTTTAGATTTGCAAGATGCCGAAGACTGGCTGTATCACTGCTTTTGATAATACAATAGAGGACTGGACCACGTATGTGGAAAGAGTCGAGGTATATTTCGAGGCAAACGAAATAGCTGATGAGAAAAAGGCATCGGTATTGCTAAACTTAATGGGCGCTAGAACGTACGGCCTATTGCGGGACCTGATTACTCCAGCCAAACCGAAGGCGAAGAGTTTTAACAAAATTGTTGCTGTCCTACTGGAACACCTAAACCCTGCACCGCTGTTGATAGCAGAAAGATTTAAATTCCACAGGAGAACTCAGCATAAAGATGAGAGCAATGCTGAGTACCTTACGGAACTACGCAAGCTATCAAAGCACTGCCAGTTCGGAGCAGGACTGGCAGATACCCTACGGGACAAATTTGTCTGTGGACTCCTGAGTGAAGGAACACAGAAGAAGTTACTCTCAGAGAAAGAGCTGACGCTAGATAAGGCTTTCAGCGTGGCAGTATCGTATGAAGCAGCAGCCAGGGGAGCTGCAGAAATTCAACAAAACCCACAGGAATACGGCACCCGCGAAATGACACGGGGATTTGCAAAATGTTATCGCTGCGGCAGAATTAAACCATGACCAGAAGGACTGCTGGTCCAAAGACAAAATATGCAGGCAATGCGGAAAGATGGGACACATTGCACAAGTTTGCAGGTCTGGGAAGAAGACCAGCGACAACAAAAAGGCTACTAAGGGACCGTACAAGAAAGTACAAAAGATGACGGACAGTAGTTCCGAAGACCAGATGAGCGATAGTGAATCCGGGAACAGGAGGCTAAGCTGTCTCAAACTTCACAATGTAATCGCAAAAGTGGATCACCGAACCATTTGGGTCACCCTCACGATAGCAGGGTCCCAAGTTAAAATGGAATTGGATACAGGATCAGCGCTAACCGTCATGAATCGACGAGACTATGAGCGGCTATTCTCACACATACCCTTGAGAGAGACATCCATCGTCTTGACGACGTATACGGGGCAAAAAGTATACCCCAGAGGAAAAATAAGGGTGCCTGTCGAATACAACGGCAAGAAAATACGGAAATTGTATCTCTACATACTGCCAAATGGTGGACCACCGTTGTTGGGACGTGAATGGATCAGGAAGATAAACTTAGATTGGCACTCCATTCATGCAATGACGGTGGACGGTAAAAAAGATGAAGACGTCACTCCTGGACAATTGTCAACAATCTTAGCTAACGCCAAAGAGGTATTTCAACAAGAACTGGGCACGCTTAAAGGCGTAACCGCCTCGATAAAAATAGAAGAGAATGCAGTTCCCAAGTTTTTCAAAGCAAGACCGGTACCATATGCAATTCACCCAGCCGTCGAGGCAGAGCTGGAGAATCTGGAGAAGGCAGGCGTGTTGTCTAAGGTAGGCTGGAGCGAGTGGGCGACACCCATCGTTCCTGTCATGAAGAAAACGTTAAGCAATAAGTCCGGGGAGCCAAGGAAGATTCGCATCTGTGGGGATTTCAAGGTGACGGTGAACCCAGTCCTTCACACAGTACAATATCCTCTTCCAAGGATAGAAGACATCTTCGCCTCACTGTCTGGAGGGAAGCGTTTTACAAAAATTGACCTAGCACAAGCATATTTGCAGATGGAGGTTGAAGAGTCCTCTAGGAAGTATCTCACGATAAACACTCACAAAGGTCTTTACCAGTATCATCGATTGGTATTTGGAGTAGCATCGGCTCCGGCGATATGGCAAAGAGCGATGGAACAAGTCCTGCAAGGGATTCCGGGGACTCAGTGTTACTTGGACGACATCCTTGTGACAGGTGAAGATGACAGTGAACACCTTAACAACCTAGAACAGGTGCTCACTAGACTACGGGAACATGGGCTATGAGCCAACCGCCCCAAATGCGAGTTTTTTAAGAAACAGATATCGTATTGTGGCCACGTGATTGATGAAGAGGGGTTACATAAGTCCCCTGACAAAATTGAAGCGGTTGTTAAGGCCCCAGCGCCTGAAAATGTGTCGCAACTGAGGTCATTCCTCGGATTGGTGAATTACTACCATAAGTTTTTGCCAAATTTGTCGACAATTCTGCACCCACTGAACGCCCTGCTACGAACGGGAGTAGCATGGAAATGGAGCAATGATTGTAAGTGGGCCTTTCAGAAGAGTAAGGACTTAATCACTTCAAGAGAAGTATTGGCTCACTACAACCCAGCACTGCCGATTAGACTGGCGTGTGATGCGTCTCCCTACGGCATTGGGCGGTACTGTCACATAAATTCCTTGATGGTTTAGAGAGGCCGATAGCTTTTGCGTCACGCTCGTTAACTTCTGCCGAGCGTAACTACGCCCAGATTGACAGAGAGGCCCTCAGCCTAGTGTGGGGGGTGAAGAAGTTCAATCACTACCTGCACGGTCAAAAATTTACTCTACTAACCGATCATCAACCTCTTGTCTCCATTTTCAACCCTCAGAAGGGCGTACCGATAATTACAGCACAACGGCTGCAGAGGTGGTCTCTTTTCCTAGGGGCACACCAATATTACATCGAGTACAAAGGAACTAAACAGCATGGGAATGCTGATGGATTGTCACGCCTACCGTTGCCGATGGTGGAAGAAGAAGACCTTGCAGTGGATCCAATGGAGTTATTCCACTCAACCATAGTCGAATGTCTCCCTGTGACGAATGCAAACATAGAAAAGGAAACACGGAATGACCCGACACTATCGCGGGTCTATGATTTAACGGTGAAGGGATGGCCAGCACATGGCGAACCACTGCTGCCAGCATTCTCGCCGAGAAGAGAACAGCTGTCAGTGTGCAGAGGAACCTTGATGTGTGGATCCAGAGTAGTAATTCCACCTAAGTTGATGGATAGAGTGCTCAATGAGCTTCATGAGGGTCATCTGGGTGGGGTAAAAATGAAGAACTTAGCCAGAGCGTTTGTGTGGTGGCCGGGAATCGATAGAGAAATCGAAGAGATGACCAAGAACTGTGCAGGATGCCAGAAGGTCCAAAACGCCCCACCACAAGCTCCGCTACACCCATGGGAGTGGCCCTCATCTCCATGGCAAAGGGTGCACATTGATTTTGCTGGTCCCTTCATGGACTCGATGTTTTTAATTGCGGTGGATGCACATTCAAAGTGGCCAGAGGTAATAAAAATGTCCTCAACCACCACGGAAAAAACTATCACAGTTTTACGAACCATATTCGCCAGGAATGGGCTGCCTGAACAGATTTGCTCTGACAATGGACCACAGTTTGTGTCTGAAGAGTTCCGGAGGTTCTTAAAGAACAATGGTGTTAAGCATTACACATCTGCCCCATATCATCCAGCCACTAATGGATTGGCCGAGAGGTTTGTCCAAACATTCAAGAAAGCTATCAAGGCAATGTGTAATGAAGATATACCCCTACAACACAAGGTGGACAACTTCTTGTTTGCCTACCGGAATGCGACACATGCGGTTACCAACCAAACTCCAGCCATGATGTTCTTCAATCGAAGACTACGATGCCGCTTGGATTTGGTTAAGCCAAACGTCCGAAGAGATGTGGAGAACAGGCAGTTTCAGAATATGAATGAAAGGCCGACCAGAAGTTTTAAGATAGGTCAACCAGTTTTGGCCCGGGACTACCACACTGAGAAATGGCAGCCAGGAACGATTTGTACACGGCAAGGATCTCTCATGTATACCGTGGACGTTGGAGAGAGCATTGTAAGACGCCATGCTGACCAGATTTTAGAGTCACTGGAAAACGTCAACTCCCCACCACGATCTGATACACCTGGCAATGAAATCGACGTACCAATTGCAGCTACCGCAGAACCGGTGATATTGGAAGCAGATGAACCAAACAACGACATTGATCCCGACTCAACATTGCCAGAAGAACCTGATACCCCAAAGAGGCGTTATCCAGACAGAATCAGGAAGCCTCCTCAAAGACTGAACTTATAATTGCTTAAACTTAACCAATGTATCTAGCAACCGTAATTGTGATTGTAATTAGTTATCATTTAGTTGTTAAATGAATGTTATGTACTGTTTATCTAAAAGGGGAGGAATTGTTGTGTATGTACCTTTAAGAGAATAACTGGTCTCAGACTGCAGTACCGGCAGTGACCACCCCTGCATAAAAGGCGCTAGTGAGCCTCTGTTGTTTTCAGTTCTCGATTGACTTCAATCAGTAAATACTTGTTTTGTTGAACTCCTGCTGTCCGTGTCTCAATCATTCACGGACATAATAACCCTGACCACCCGAGTGAGGTCATTGAACTTCTTGCGGCACTGGGTGAGAGTTCTGTGGACCACACTTCTGGCCGACACGTCCTGGGTGATCTCCCTCCACATCCTCCTGAAGTCCTGCACCAATGGCCTCCTGCCAGTGTCTGGGAAGAGCACTGCCATTCGGCATTCTACAGCTGCATCCAGAGTCTCTGTAATGTATACAACATTGAAGGGACTACTTTGTTTTGCGGATGTACATCCTTAGTTGCGAGCGTATATAACAGACACGTATCGATTTGTGTAGTCAGTGCCGAAGTTCCAGTTACCCAGTAAAGATCACTTGAAGTTACTCTCAGTCTCTGCTGCTTTATTATTTTATGTAGTTGTGTATAGCGGTACAAACACAACAAATTGGCGACGAGAATTATGAACCTACGTCTTCCTATTCTGGCTTCACATCCAGAGGACACCGAAATTTGGAAGAAAGGAGTGAGAAGGTAGCGAAAACGGAGCATGCTTGCTAAGCTAGGCAGGGGATACGTAAGTCAAGTGAAAAGTGCACAGGACTTGCATGACGCTAGCTAACTAGTAAAGAAAGAAAAACGGGTTTGGAAAAAAAAATGGCGATGATTGGCACTATTGCAGCATTTGATAGCAGCGTTGAAGACTGGGCAACTTACATTGAAAGTGTGGAGTTGTACTGTGAGGCTAACGGAGTGGAGATAGAAAAGAAAGCCACTGTTTTGCTGAGTGTTATGGGCGCGAAGACATACGGGCTGCTACGTAGTTTATTAACCCCTGAAAAGCCAGCAAACAAAACATTCAAACAAATAGTGGACACACTCCAAGACCATTTAAGCCCCAAACCACTGCTCATAGCCGAAAGATTTAAATTCCATAAACGGAACCAGAGCAAAAATGAAAGCATTTCTGAATATTTGGCAAAGTTGCACAAATTATCAGAACATTGCCAATTTAGAGTGGGCTTATCAGACGCATTGAGGGACAGATTTGTGTGTGGCATGCAAAGTGAAAGCACACAAAAGAAGCTCCTGTCTGAAAAAGACATCACATTAGAGAAGGCTCTAAGTATTGCAATATCAATGGAAGCAGCAGCACGTGGCACTTTAGAAATTCAACAAAAATCCCTGGAATATTCAACTAATAAAATGTCACTGAAACAAGAAAAGAAGTGCTATCGCTGTGGCAAAATGTCACATGACCACAATGACTGTTGGTTTAAAGATAAAGACTGCAGACAATGTGGCAGATGAGGGCACATTGAAAGAGTCTGCAAAGCAAATAAGAAGCCGAAAACTGATACAGTACAGAGTAACAAAAAGGTACATCAAGTGACTGAAAACAAGAAACCTTTCAAAGATAGATACAAGAAGGTACACTACGTGACTGGAGACAGTTCAGATAATGAAAAAAGCGACACAGACTCAGAGGAAGAGGACCTGGCTTGTCTAAAACTACACAGTGTGAAAGAGACAGGGGATCACAGAATAATATGGGTTACTCCAGAAGTGGCAGGAGTTAGGCTGAAAATGGAGTTGGACACAGGCTCAGCTTTAACAGTGATCTCTGTACATGGCTACAAACGACTGTTTTCACACATACCGCTAAGGCCAACTAAAGTACTGTTAAAGACATACACAGGACAAAGAGTGTGCCCCAAAGGTAAAATAAAAGTGACAGTGACATACAAAGAAAAAAAAATACCGCAATTGAACCTCTATGTACTGAAAAATGGAGGACCACCATTGCTGGGTCACGAATGGCTCAGGAAAAGACAGTTGGATTGGCACACCATCCAAGCAATGTTTGTGTCAGCAAAGGAGGACAGCAACGCCACTCCTGAGACACTGTCACAAATACTCTCTGACCCTCAGGAAGTGTTCAAGAAGGGAATAGGAACACTTAAGGGCATGAAAGCAAAAATTAAGATTGAGGAGAACACAAATCCAAAGTTCCACAAGGCCAGAGCAGTGCCTTATGCAATTCGCCCTTCAGTAGAAGCAGAGCTGGAAAACTTGGAGCAATTAGGGGTCCTGTCCAAGGTGGATTGGAGTGAATGGGCCACACCTATAATTCCAGTGATGAAGAAAACCTCCAGCACAAAACGAGGAAAGCCAAGAAAAGTGCGCATCTTTAAAGGAGACTTTAAAGTGACTGTTAACCCAGTCCTCCACACAGTACAGTACCCATTACCTCGCATTGAGGACATCTTTGCTTCCCTGTCAAGAGGGGAACGCTTCACAAAGATTGACTTGGCCCAGGCCTATCTCCAAATGGAAATTGATGATGCATCAAAGAAGTACCTGACAATAAATACGCCCAAAGGCCTTTACCAGTAAAATCGGCTGGTATTCGGAATAGCATCAGCTCCTGCAATCTGGCAAAGGGCAATGGACCAAGTCCTGCAGGGGATCCCAGGTACTCAGTGTTATCTTGATGACATCATCATTACTGGCAAGAATGACAATGACCACCTTTCCAACCTCGAACAGGTGCTCATTAGGTTACGGGAGTATGGGCTCTGAGCGAACCGAGACAAGTGTGAGTTTTTCAAAAAGGAAATCTCATACTGTGGACATATGATTGATAAGGACGGTTTACACAAGTCTCCAGACAAGATTGAAGCTGTGATTAATGCACCAACACCTGAAAATGTGTCTCAGTTGAGATCATATCTTGGACTGGTGAACTACTAACACAAGTTCTTGCCCAACCTATCCACAGTGTTACATCCACTAAATGCACTGCTACAGACAGGGTCACAATGGAAGTGGAGTGGCAGCTGTGAACAAGCTTTTCAAGAGAGTAAAAGACTCATTACTTCAGAAGAGGTGCTAGCTCACTTTGACCCATCCTTACCTATTCGACTGGCATGTGATGCTTCACCCCATGGCATTGGTGCCGTGTTGTCACATAAGTTCCCAGACAGCTCCGAAAGACCAATAGCCTTTGCCTCAAGATCATTGACTACAGCTGAACGCAATTATGCACAGATTGACCGAGAGGCCCTCAGCCTTGTGTGGGGAGTCAAGAAATTCAACCACTACTTGTATGGTCAACAGTTTACACTGTTAACTGACCACCAGCCTCTCGTTTCAATCTTCAACCCAAGGAAGGGCGTTCCAGTGATGACGGCACAACGGCTGCAATGATGGTCACTCTTCCTAGGGGCCCACCTGTATGACATTGAATACAAGGGGACCAAGCAACATGGCAACGGCGATGGTTTGTCACGTTTACCACTGCCGACCTCAGAGAGAACTACAACAGTTGACTCAGCAGAGGTATTTCACACAACAATAGTTGAGTAGTTACCAGTGACATACTCCCTCATTGAAAGAGAAACACGCAATGATCCTACATTATCAAAAGTTTATGACATCACTGTGAAGGGATGGCCAGTGCATGGTGACTCATTGTTTCCAACATTCTCAGCTAGGAGGGAGCAGTTATCAGTGTGCCGGGGAACACTGATGTGCGGCTCACGAGTTGTGATTCCTCCCAAGCTTCGTAACCGAGTGCTAGATGAACTGCATGAAGGCCACTTAGGTACGGTAAAGATGAAAAGCCTTGCCCGTGGTTACGTGTGGTGGCCGGGAATTGACAAATAGTTCAAACATTTGAATGCTAAGCCAACAAGAAGCTTCAGTGTGGGACAGTCAGTTCTTGCTCGTGATTTCCGGATGGAAAAGTGGCAACCAGGGACAATATCCACAAGAGAGGGACCACTGATGTATACAGTGGATGTGGGAGAGAACGTTTTGAGACGTCATGTGGATCAAATTCTGGATGTTCAGGTGGAAAACACCCCTATACCTCGCCCAGACTCACCTGACATGGAAACAGACACTCCTGATTCATCAGCATCAGCACCAGCCTCATCCACAGCTGAGAGCTCTACCTGTGCTGATAGCTCACCTGATGCAACTGTACCGTCTCATTCCCCAAAGCAAAAGAGTCTGGTGAGACATTACCCAGAGAGACATTACCCAGAGAGGCAGAGGAGGTCTCCCCAGAGACTTGACTTGTAAAAGGGCTGTTGACAAAATAAAATGTTATGTTGGAATTTGAATTTTGTTACTTTTAAGAAAACAAAAAGGTTACTGTAAAGACAGGCTCTGTATGTTAATTATAGAAATTTTGCGTTAATATACTATTAAACTAAAGGGGGAGGAAGTGTAATGTATACAACATTGAAGGGACTACTTTGTTTTGTGGATGTACATCCTTAGTTGCGAGCGTATATAACAGACGCGTATCGATTTGTATAGTCAGTGCCGAAGTTCCAGTTACCCAGTAAAGATCACTTGAAGTTACTCTCAGTCTCTGCTGCTTTATTATTTTATGTAGTTGTGTATAGCGGTACAAACACAACAGCCTCCAAAGCCTGGTCGCTGAACCGGCGAGCTCTCTCCCTGGGCCTCTGATCAGCCATGACATCCTTCTGAGTGCTTGTAATTGACCGTGCCGGAATCTGAGTAGCGCTCTGCGGTAGTGCCTCGCTCCCCGACGTTAGCACCCTAAGAGGAGTGTGTAGTGGTTAATTTAGTGCTCCAGTTCCCTCTTGGGGCAAAAAAACGGAATTTCGTAGTTGCCAGCGCTAATTTGCACGGGTGCTAAAGTTAGCGCCCTGGCAATGTTAGCGCCCAGGCGAAGTTAGCGCCCCTAGGCGAAGTTAGCGCCCCTAGGCGAAGTTAGCATACAGACGATGTTAGCGCCCAGGCGATGTTAGCGTCCGAAATGGTCGATACCGAATTTTTCCCCCAAGCAAAATTGGACCAAATATTTAATGTAGCTTGAAATTGAACATAAATGCCTTACTGTAAAATCTGGTACATAATTCACTCATTGTGCAATCACCACATTTCTGTTATGGCACTTATGTCTTTCTATTTATCAATCTTTCAGTACTTTATTGACTGAAAGGTTTGATAAATCTCACTCCCCCCTCACTTTGCAGTTTCTTCCCCATTTCCCGCTCTGATATCATCAAACGCATAGGCCAGAATTTTGCCTACCTGGGTGGGGTCGGTGCGGGCGGTGTCCGTGGGGGGTCGCAACCCTGCTGCTGGCTCCATCACGCTGTTGAAAATGAACTCACCTTAATGGGGCCTATTAAGCCCGCCCAGCGCATTACCCGGCCCAATGAGATGGAATGAGTCTGGTGATGTCATTCATGATGCGTTTTCAGTCAGGATCTTTAAAGGGGCCATAGCCACGTTAGATTTGACGTTTAATCTAACATAGTGCTGTCAGTGTACTGCAGCATTGGAGTGCTGCCACCACTGACAATGACTGCACAGAGGCAGAGGGCTGCACCCAGGTTCTCCGATGACTTCCTCCATATGCTTATGGGGGGAGTCAGAGCACGCAGGGAGGTCCTCTTCCCTTCCAATGGACGGAAGAGACCTCCTCAGGAGATCAAGACAGCCTGGCTGGAGATTGCAGAGGAGGTCACAAGCAGGGATGTTCTCAGGAGGACCTGGGTGCAGTGCTGCAAACATTTCAATGATCTCATTAGATAAGGAAACCCACATTGAACTGCATCCTGCTGTGCCTCTCATCATACCCCCATCACTCTGCCTTCCCTACCCTACTCCTGCACATTCTTACTCACACCAACATACCTTTCACCTCCACCCATCCCTCTCTATCTACATTATCACATCCCCATCTCACTAGCCACCCCTCACACTCACCCTCATCCTCGTGCAATCATACCAACTAACAGCACACAAGGGTAGCCACTTGGATGTTTTATCCAATGTTTATATAAAGTTTCTGTTAATGTGGTGTCAAACATAAAAAGCTTTATTTTCGACACTTTCTGGTCTTGAACAGATTTGTGTGCACCTTTGGAAGTGGCTTAGTGAGTTGCAGTGAATGGTGAGACATAACGGTACCCCCCGCAATGGTGATGAGTGTGAAAGGAATGGCTTGATCATTGTAGGGATGCTTTATGGTGATGGTGTGGGGTGGTGCCAACCTGGTGCATCATGTGGCAGCCAAATTGGTGTACAGTGTCAAGTGAAGTAAATCTGGCCATGGTGAGGCCATCCTTGGCCTCCCAGGTAGCACTGTGGTTAGGTGCTGATGCCCTCTGTCCAGTGCAGCATCAGGTGATTGCAGAGAAAGTTGGTGTGGTTGTTGGTGCTGCTGGTTTGCCTGGTGATGCTGGTGTTGGGGCTGATCGTGGTGGGATTCTGAGGACCAAAGTGAGACAGTATAAATGGCACCCATGTTGATGGAATAGATGGCAGGTGAAGTACAGATGACAGAAGCAATCTGGCAATGGTGAGAGAGTTCTTCCAATGAGGTGACACTGGATGGAGACTTTGCTGGAAACACTTGCAGCCTGCAGAATCTGTGCTGGAAATGAACTGAGCAACAGCTTCTGTCTGAGGAAAGTGATCATCTGTCATGTGGGAGCTTTTACTGTACATTTGATGCTGTCAAGTAATCAGCTGGAGCAATGGCCACAGAACTTACGCCTCAGGTTGACAGACATAGAAACATAGAAGATAGGAGCAGGAGTAGGCCATTCGGCCCCTCGAGCCTGCTTCGCCATTTAATGAGATCATGGCTGATCATCCAAATTCAGTACCCTGTCCCTGCCTTCTCCCCATATCCCTTGATCCCTTTAGCCTTAAGAAATATATCTAACTCCTTCTTGAATTTATTTAATGAATTGGTCTCAACTGCCTTTTGTGGTAGAGAATTCCACAGGTTCACCACTCTCTGGGTGAAGAAGTTACTCCTCACCTCTGTCCTAAATGGCTTACCCCTTATCTTTAGACTGTGACCCCTGGTTCTGGACTCCCCCACCATCGGGAACATCTTTCCTGCATCTAGTTTGTCTAGTCCTGTTAGAATTTTGTATGTTTCAATGAGATCCCCTCTCATTCTTCTAAACTCCAGCGAATATAAGCCCAATTGACCCAATCTCTCCTCATACGTCATTCCTGCCATCCCAGGTATCAGTCTGGTGAATCTTCGCTGCACTCCCTCCATGGCAAGAACATTCTTCCTCAGATAAGGCGACCAAAACTGCACACAATACTCAAGGTGTGGTCTCACCAAGGCCCTGTACAACTGCAGCAAGACATCCTTGCTCCTGTACTCGAATCCTCTCGCTATGAAGGCCAACATACCATTTACCTTCTTAACCGTCTGCTGCACCTGCATGCTTACCTTCAGCGACTGGTGCACAAGGACACCCAGGTCTCGTTGCACTTCCCCTTCTCCCAATCTATTGCCGTTCAGATAATAATCTGCCTTCCTGTTTTTGCCACCAAAGTGGATAACCTCACATTTATCCACATTATACTGCATCTGCCATGCATCTGACCAATCACCCAACCTGTCCAAATCATCCTGGAGTTTCTCGGCATCCTCCTCACAGCACAGACGCCCACCCAGCTTTGTGTCATCTGCAAACTTGGAGATATTACATCTAGTTCCCTTTTCTAGGTCATTGATATATATTGTGAATAGCTGGGGTCCAAGTACCGATCACTGCGGTACCCCACTAGTCACTGCCTGCCACTCGGAAAAAGACCCGTTTATTCCAACTCTGTGCTTCCTGTCTGCCAACCAGTTCTCTATCCAAGTCAGTACCTTACCCCCAATCCCATGTGCTTTAACTTTACACGCTAATCTCTTATGCGGGACCTTATCGAAAGCCTTCTGAAAGTCCAAATACACCACATGGTTCTCAAGCTGCATGAATCCTGTGGCCATGCAGGGAAATTTAAAAGGTAAGTGAAAAAAGGCTTTTAAGTGCCTGTAAACTACCTGATAATGATTTCAATTGGGTCGCCCGCCGATGCCGGTCGAGTCGGCTCTGCAATGACAGACGTGCCTGGGGGATAGGTATGTGGGGGGCGGGATGACAGTGGATTCCCGACCCACTGTCAAAAATAATAACTTTCCCACCCGACCCGCCACCGATCGCGCCCAATTCCAACCATTGTCTCTATGAGGCCTATCAGCCGATGAGGTGTCCAAGAGAGAAAAGAGATGGCCTGGGACATCTCATTGGTGCAACATATGGCATTCGTCAAGAAGTTTCCATTCGAAAGGATGTGCCCCATCTCCACAGCCTATTAAGGAGCTTTTGCAATACTCAGAAATAATTAGAACTCAAAGCTGCTATACATTTCAGAGAAAGGAGACTTACAACCTTCATGAACAGATAAAAATAGAAACGAAGATCTACTTAAAAATAATTCACAAACACACTGATCTGTCAAAGATTTCCACCTTTACTAATTGGCCCAGAAATTCCACAAGGCTTCTTCTTGACTCTCACTGTAATTTTGGTGCGAGATCAGCGGAAGTTCTGGAGAAACAATGGAAACAGTGGAGCTGTTTTCAGCTGTTTACGCAGTTTCAATGGGGTTTTCCCCAGATTCCCACTAAATGATGGCAGGAGATGATTGAATTCTCATGGAATATCAGGGCCAGTCTCTTCATTATGTCATATTATTATTACTTATCACTGCGCCTATCCCTTCTGCCTGAAATGCTTTTCAACTGTATATCCAACCTCTTACTCATACACGCTGTAACCTCAGTGTCAGGAGCTGGTGAGGATGGTGGCTGGGACAGTACTAATTGTAAGATTTGTAAAATTTCTGCATTTCCCCGAAGGCTGTTATTAATAAACGGGACCCTGCGTGGACATTTTAAATCAAAAGGGGTACCCAAGATGGCGTCCGTGCCTTGTGGCAGAAAGCCTGTGAGATTTTAAAATGGACTCTGCAACGCAGACAACTTGTGGATCGAAACCCAAGCTGCAGGTTTCTGTGAAGAGAGACTTTGTATTTTGAAACCAGACAGGACTCTGAATTATGCATTAGACCGAATTGGAGACAAATCTAAATTCAGTTTAGGCCTATAGTTAAGGCCATCAAGCAGTCTACATATTTAATCGGAACCAGATTAACAGAGCCATCAAGGCTGGACAGGCCCATCAAGGAACTTTCATGACAATACAAGTCAATTTTCGGGCCGGTAGATGTGATTACCGGCCATCTAAAAACAGTTAATATGGATTGCTACCATTATTTAAACTAGCCCACCAAACTTAAGACAAAGAACTAACCTGATTTGGCGCGCAGATAAGGGTTTTCGAAAAAGGTACAATTGAAGGCCCCCGGGTAGCAATCGCTCTTTCTGTGTGCTGGTGCTGCTGTTCTCTCTGCTCTTCGGCCCCTCGCCCTCGTGGCTGCCGCTCTTTCCCCATCCCACGCTTACCCCCTGGCCTTTGCCTGTGCCCTTTTCCCACTCCATCTGGAATCGCCCCGGCACCGGGTCGGGCGGACACGGACAATTCAGGCCAGGCAAGGCGGGACGCGATGAGGGGAGGAGGGAAGACCACTGGAGGGAAGGCTACCTGAGGAAGACCGGCTGAAGAAGACCAACTGAGGAGACGAACTGAGGGGAGGCTTCGAATTATCGGGCCTTCAGCCTCGGCCGACCTTCGAATATCTGTACACCAACTCAAACTGGCGGCTGGCGATGAAGAATCATCCCTGCAAGGTAAAGTACCCAAACAGAGACTTTGGGGGAGAAATTGGGTGGAGCCGCAAACGGGGCGCCAAGCTTGCCTGGGCGCCAGATTTTGCGCTGCGATCGGAGCAGCAGCGATCACCGGAAATTCAGCCTGAGCGCCCCAAGAGGGACACGGGGCGAGGCTCGAGACGCTCCGCGTCCCTCTTAGGGCGCTGAAACTGAATATCGCAGTGCAATGTGCCGCAGCGCCACACGCTGCGGCACGGCGCGCTGTGGTACTGCAGGCCTTCCTCCCATTCTTAAGGGGGAGGGGCCTGCACCAGCGCGATGAGCAATCACGAGTGCCGGCAAAAGAGCCCGGCACCGAGGAGAAGTGCCGGGCTCTCAGAAAACAGCCGGCAATGCCGCGGGGGGAGAACAGGAGGCCGGGGACGGAGGTGCTGGCAGGCGGCCGCCGAAAAAAATGGCCGCCCCGCACCTCCACCTTAATTTGTGCCACTGCCACCACAGGTAGGCCCTGTGAACCGGGCGCGATTAGCGAGCGGCGCTACGGAGACGGTCAGAATCACAGAATCACAGAATCTACAGTGCAGATAGAGGCCATTTCGGCCCATCGAGTCTGCACCGACACATACCCCACTCTATCCCCGTAACCCCACGTATTTAATCCCCTAACACTAAGGGTCAATTTATCATAGCCAAATCAACCTAACCTGCACATCTTTGGACTGTGGGAGGAAACCGGAGCACCCGGAGGAAACCCACGCAGACACAGGGAGAATGTGCAAACTCCACACAGACAGTCGCCCGAGGCCAGATTTGAACCCGGGTCCCTGGCGCTGTGAGGCAACAGTGCTAACCACTATGCCACCCTGCCAAATATCGTGATCGGGGTGGTAGCGGGGCGCTGCACACACCGATGACGTCATCGGTGGTGGCGCAGCGCAACAGGCTAACGCCGCCATTAGCGCCCCAGCTAAATATCACGGGAGGCGTGGCCAGTGGCGCTAAAGCCACTGAGTGCCCTCTTTAGGCGCTAACTGGTGGCGCAACCCACCGAATTTCTCCCCCTTTAACTTTGGGGTACTCGAACCAGGACAACGCCCTTGCAGCGCCCGGAGACCACGTGACGACGGCAGGCTCCAGAGAGCACCAAGAGCGAACCCCGAACCCAACCGCTGTTTTGAGTCCAACAAACCTTTTGATTGGTGAGCATGAAGTTCTGACCCCTCATAGCTTAATCTAGTTAGGTATAGGGGGTGGGATAAGGATAAGGGGATTGTTAAGATAGTTGTTTTCCCTCGATGTGCCATGTGTTCCCCATTCCCTGTATAAGTATAGTTATTATTTTTTTGTGTTTTTTTGCCTGTAGAAGTGTACACTAGTAATTTTCCATAAGATTGTATCAGTTTCTTCTTCAATAAAATCTTGGTTTTTGTTTACATCCAACCACCTGTCTACTCGAGTCTTCTCTGTACCGCCGCCTTGTACCTAAGTCCGGTGTCTAGAACCCAGGGGCGTGGGAGTGATTCGAACCGCTCACAAAACAGTCAGAGGCATAACTGACTGGGCGCACGCGCCAAACACGCCACCCCCTACATAATGGAGCCCTCGATGACTGAGGTGGTACCCTCAGTGATGCTGAAGCCCTGGCCAGAATCTTCCTCTTGTGCTGGCATTGGAGGGGGCTGGATTAATGTCTTCTTCTTCTTCTTAGGCAGTCCCTTGGAACCGAGGATGACTTGCTTCCACACTAAAAATGAGTTCTCAGGTGACTGATGAGTCCAATGCGGGACCTGCAGTCTCTGTCACAGATGGGGCAGATGGTGGTTGAAGTGATGGGTGGGTGGGGTGCTTGAGTTGACGTGCACTCCTTTCACTGTTTGTGCTTGGCTTCCGCTTGCTCCCAGTGAAGAGACTCAAGGTGTTCGGTACCTTCCCGGATGCTTCTCCTCCACTTTGTGCGGTCTTGGGCCAGGGATTCCCAGGTGTCGGTGGTGATGTTGCACTTATTCAAGGAGGCTTTGAAGCATTTCCTCTGCCCACCTGGGGCTCTCTTGCCATGTCGGAGCTCCGAGTAGAACACTTGTTTTGGGAGTCTCGTATCGTGCATGTGGACGATGTGGCCCATCCATCGGAGCTGATCGAGCGTGGTCAAAGCTTCGATGTTGGGGATGTTGGCATGAGCGAGGACACTGACGTTGGTGCGCCTATCCTTCCAATTGTAAGATTAGGATCACAGACCAAACACAGATTACCCAAAGGGTTTTAGGAGTTGCAAGGCTTTTATTAAAGAGCTACAATTTTAAAGCATGAGTATAATAGACCTACAACCCGTAACAGTAGAGAGCGATCTACGACTCCCGAATCGGAATGCCACGACCGGATGGATGGTTAGGCAATATGGTGGTCTCAGATTGGGTGGATTCCTGCAGCCTGTTGCATCGGTTACTTCCGTTGGGACATCCCTTGAGCTGTTGGAGGTGTTAGGCCGTCGGCCACCTCAGAGGCTAAACTTGACCAAGGTGTTAGGCCGTAGCCCACCTCGGGGAAGCCTTCGCCCCTGACTGCCTGATTTCCTCTCTCGGTCGTCTATATTTATAGTTATTTCAGTGGGCTGGTAATCACCTGGTGTCAATCATTTGATCCCCATCCTATTGTCCAATTGTGAAGCGGGAAGGTGTCCCTCGCCGTCTCTTTCTCCATGGCTGACGAGGCCTCCCTCTTATCTTTCTGAGGAATATTTTGTTATGTTTCTTTAAGGACATTTTATGACTTTTCGGCTCCATTTTTGTCTATTATCCCACCACCCTGTGTTGTTTTGTATTTTACGATTCCCTTATCACTTCTATTTGTCTTTTGATGTTTGATATTCGACCTTGCTGGCATTTCTGCTATCTGGTCCTAGCTGCACGTTGTCAGTCTCTGTTCTAAGAATTAAAACCCATCTTTGAATCTAACAGCTATTTCTTACACAATGGATTTGCAGTATCTTGCAGAGGCAGCGTTGGTGGTACCTCTCCAGTGCTTTGAGGTGCCTGCTGTACATGGTCCATGTCTCTGAAGCATGCAGGAGGGCGGGTATCACTACTGCTCTGTAGACCATGAGCTTGGTGCTGGGTTTGAGGTCCTGGTCTTCAAACACTCTCTTCTTCAGGTGACCAAAGGCTGCACTGGCACACTGAAGGCAGTGTTGGACTTCGTCATCGACGTCTGCCCTTGGTGACAGTAGGCTCCCGAGGTATGGAAAGTGGTCTATGTTGTCCAAGGCCTCGTCATGAATTTTGATAATTGGGGAGCAGTACTGTGTGGCGGGGGCAGGTTGGTAGAGGACCTCTGTCTTACGGATGTTTAGTTTAAGGCCCATGCTCTTGTATGCCTCAGTGAAGGTGTTGACGATGGTTTAGTGTATGCAGACGCAAGCGTCGTCTGCATACTGTCATTCGATGGCAGAAGATGGGACGACCTTGGATCTGGACTGGAGGCGACGGAGGTTGAACAGTTTCCCGTTTGTTCTGTAGATTATCTCCACTCCAGCGGGGAGCTTACTGAGGGTGAGGTGGAGCATTGCAGCCAGGAAGATCGAGAAGAGCGTTGGTGCGATGACACAGCCTTGCTTGACTCCAGTCCGTACGTGAATTGGGTCTGTGGTGGATCCGTTGGTCATGATCGTGGCTTGCATGTCGTCGTGCAGCAGGCGGAGGATGGTGACAAACTTTTGAGGGCAGCTGAATTTGAGGAGGACACTCCATAATCCCTCACGGTTGATGGTGTCGAAGACCTTTGTGAGGTCAAAGAAGGCCATGCACAGTGGTTGGTGCTGTTCCCTGCATTTCTCTTGTAGTTGACGTGCGGTGAAGTTCATGCCAATTGTGCCTCTTAGTGGGCGGAATCCGCATGGCGACTCTGGGAGGAGCTCTTCAGCCACTGGGAGAAAGCGATTGAGGAGGATTCTTGTGATGACTTTCTCTGTGGCAGACAGCAGGGAGACTCCTCTGTAATTACCGCAATCGGACTTGTCACCTTTCTTGAAGATGGTCACAATTACGGCACCTCTGAGATCCCCTGGCATGCTCTCCTCCTTCCAAATAAGAGAAATGAGTTCATGTATTCGTGCCAATAGTGCTTCTCCACCATGTTTTAGCGCCTCGGCGGGGATTCCATCTGCTCCTGAGGCATTGTTGTTCTTCAGTTGTCGGATGGCCTTTTCAACCTCATGCGGGACTGGGGTTGTGCTGAGGTGGTGGCAGGTAGCATGCTGCGGGATGGAGTTGAGGACACTCGCATCGAAGACAGATTCTCGGTTAAGGAAGTCTTCGAAGTGCTCCTTCCAGCGGGCACTGACTGCCGCTCTGTCCTTGATGAGTACCTCTCTGTTCTTGGCCCGCAGTGGGGTAGGACCTTGGGTGCTTCGTCCGTAGGTGGTCTTGACTGCGCTAAAGAATCCATGCACGTCGTGGTTGTCGGCTAGCTGCTGGATCTCCTGCGCTTTCTCCACCCACCATCTGTTCTTTAAGTTGCGAGTTTTTTGTTGGACCTCAGCCTTCAGGCATCTGTAAAGCTGCTTTCTTGCTCTTGAATTCTGTTGCTGTTTCCAGATCAGGAATGCCTTGTGTTTGCGACTTATTAGCTCCTGGATCTCATGGTCTCATGGTCGTTCTCGTCGAAATAGTCTTGGTGTTTCCTGGTCGAGTGACTGAGCGTTTCTTCACAGGTACTGATTATGGAGGCATTGAGTGCAGACCAGGTGCTGTGGACACTCTGTGTCTCTGCATCACTGGGAGTCGTCAGGTTGGTTGTGAGGCGCAGGCTGAATAGGGCTTTCTTAACAGGGTCTTTGAGTGCTCTAGCGTTGATTTTCCTGCAGCATTGTTTCTGTTGCCGCCGCTGTTTTGGGGCTACATTGATGGAGATGACAGAGCGGATTAGGTGGTGGTCTGTCCAGCAGTCATCAGCTCCTGTCATGGCGCGGGTGAATCGGATGTCCTTGCGGTCCCTCGCTCGGATGATGACGTAGTCCAGCAGATGCCAGTACTTGGAGCGAGGGTGTTGCCATGAAGCCTTGTACTTGTCTCTCTGACGGAACAAGGTGTTGGTTATGACAAGGCCATGTTCTAAGCATTTCGTCAGGAGGAGGGTACCGTTGGAGTTGGCTTTCCTTACCCCCTCTCTGCCGATCACACCTCCCCAGAGGTCTGTGTCCTTTCCAACTCTGGCGTTGAAGTTGCCAAGGAGGATCAGCTTGTCGCCCATTGGGACTCAGGACAGGGATTGTTCGAGGCTGGTGTAGAATTCCTCTTTGGTCTCGTCTGTGGCTTCCAGTGTTGGGGCGTACGCAATAACGATCGCAGCGCACTGGTTCCAGGCTAGGGTGAGCTGTAGAGTCATGAGGCGTTCGTTTATTCCACAAGGAGAGTCTCTGAGACATTCAACAAGCTCATTTTTTATGGCGAAGCCTACCCCATGGAGGCGGCATTCTTCTTCAGGTTTGCCTTTCCAGAAGAAGGTGTAACCATCGCCTTGCTTCTTGAGCTGGCCTTCCCTGCCCGCTGGGTCTCGCTTAGGGTGGCAATGTCTATGTTGAAACATCTGAGCTCCCAGGCAACGATAGCAGTACGGCGTTCCGGTCTTTCGCTGTTGGGGATGAGGATCCTGATGTTCCAGGTCCCGAACTTCATTTTAAAGGGTGGAAGATGCCTGTGCGTGAATTCTTTTAACGTGGGGTGGTCATTGCACACCAGCTACCACACGGGCTTGACAGAGCAGGGCCTTGGTCCAATGGCAAGGGGATCCAAGACGATTGGAGACCAGGCTCTGCTACATCGGCCTAGCACACACACACAAACATACTCCTACTGTCCTTCTCCCTCATTCCCGCAGGTCCTCTCTGCCTGGGTTTCATAGGCTGCAGTGTGGTCCTCCCGACCCCACTGCTGGTCCATGCTGCACCACTCCTGGGCCTTGACCTCGCTGCTGAGCTCGTCCTCGCTCCTGGGCCTCGTCCTCTCCCCTGGGCCTCGTCCTCGCTCCTGGGTCCCGTCCTCGCTCCTGGGCCTCGACCTCGCTGCTGGGCTCGTCCTCGCCTCTGGGCCTCGTCCTCGCTCCTGGGTCCTGTCCTCGCTCCTGGGCCCCGTCCTCGCACCTGGATCCCGACCTCCTTATAGTGTGTCTCCTTCTAGTGAATGTGTCCCGCGGTGTCTCCTTCTAGTGAATGTGTCCCGTGGTTACTATCATGCAAAATGACAACATTTGTGAGTACTCCTTGCAGCCATTTTTTGTGGGCATGCGCTAGGTTTGTCTAATGGTTTGTACGACAACAGATCAAATAGTCCCGATTAAGTCTTGAAAGCCCTGATCTAGGGTGCTTTTGAGGGAACCTATGGAAAGAGTCACGGGGCCTCTTACAACAAGAACTTGTTGATGTTATCGTGTAGTCTTTTCAGTGATTCTTCGCCGTGGGTCCATAGGAAGAAAATGTCGTCGATGTATCTGGTGTATAGCGTTGGTTGGAGATCCTGTGCAGCGATGAAGTCTTGCTCGAACTTGTGCATGAAGATGTTTGCGTATTGGGGTACGAATTTGGTCCCCATGGCTGTTCCGTGTGTTTGGGTAAAGAACTGGTTGTCGAAGGTGAAGACATTGTGGTCAAGGATGAAGCGGATGAGTTGTAGGATGGCGTCTGGAGATTGGCTGTTGTTGGTGTTGAGTACTGAGGCTGTCGCAGCGATGGACCCACGGCGAAGAATCACTGAAAAGACTACACGATAACATCAACAAGTTCCATCCCACCATCAAACTCACCATGGACTACTCCTCAGAATCAGTCTCATTCCTGGACACACGAATCTCCATCAAAGACGGACACCTCAGCACTTCACTCTACCGCAAGCCCACGGACAACCTCACGATGCTTCACTTCTCCAGCTTCCACCCTAACCACGTTAAAGAAGCCATCCCCTATGGACAAGCCCTGCGAATACACAGGATCTGCTCAGACGAGGAGGAACGCGATGGACACCTACAGACACTGAGAGACGCCCTTGTAAGAACGGGACATGACGCTCGACTCGTTGATCGACAGTTCCGACGGGCCACAGCGAAAAATCGCATAGACCTCCTCAGAAGACAAACACGGGACACAACCAACAGAGTACCCTTCGTCGTCCAGTACTTCCCCGGAGCGGAGAAACTACGCCATGTTCTTCACAGCCTTCAACATGTCATCGATGACGACGAACACCTTGCTAAGGCCATCCCCACGCCTCCACTACTCGCTTTCAAACAGCCGCCTAACCTCAAACAGACCATCGTTCGCAGCAAATTACCCAGCTTTCAGGAGAACAGCGACCACGACACCACACAACCCTGCCACAGCAACCTCTGCAAGACATGCCAGATCATCAACACAGATACCATCATCACACGTGAGGACACCACCCACCAGGTACATGGTACATACTCATGTGACTCGGCCAACGTTGTCTACCTCATACGTTGCAGGAAAGGATGCCCCGGAGCATGGTACATCGGCGAGACCATGCAGACACTGCGACAACGGATGAACGGACACCGCGCAACAATCACCAGGCAGGAGTGTTCCCTCCCAGTCGGGGAACACTTCAGCAGTCAAGGACATTCAGCCTCCGATCTTCGGGTAAGCATTCTCCAAGGTGGCCTTCGAGACACACGACAACGCAAAATCGTCGAGCAGAAACTGATAGCCAAGTTCCGCACCCATGAGGACAGCCTCAACCGAGATCTTGGGTTCATGTCACGCTACATGTAACCCCACCTGATGCAGGGTCATCCAGACTCGAGTCGACATTGGCTTGTTCTCTCTACACAGATGCGGCTGGACCTGCTGTGATTTCCAGCCAAAAAAAATGTTTTTTGTCTGTTTTTTTGTTTATCATACAGACCCCAGCATCTGCAATATTTGACCCCTTGTGACCCCACCTCATTGTTCTTTGATGTAATGTTTCCCTGACTGACCTGTTTGGACACGATTCACACCTTTGACTGCTGTGATTATCTCTCTGCCGAGGTGTGATAAATGGCAGTTGGAAAGGTTACCTGTAAACATCTGACATGATTCTCTGACTATATAAGCTGTGTCTTTATGCATTTCTCCACTTCACCTGAAGAAGGAGCAGCGCTCCGAAAGCTTGTGATTTCAAATAAAGCTGTTGGACTATAACCTGGTGTTGTGTGACTTCTTACATTTGTCCACCCCAGTCCAACTCCGGCATCTCCACACCATAACAAATGAAAGACCTAGGGGGTAATTTTAACACCCCAAAATGGGTGGATGGGTGGATTTGGGTCGGGTAGGAGGTTAAAATGTTAAAAATCTGACCGAGGAACCCAACTCACCTTGAACCCGCCCACTTCTGGTTCAATCCACTCTCATGAAGTGGGGTGGTCATTGAAACCTTTTAAGGGGGCTGCGAGCTTCCAGTTTTTCTATTATTAATCACTATGGGGCCGGGTTACCTGGGCCTTGGGAAATCCAGCAGGTAAAAGGAGGCGAGAAAGGCTGGATCCATCAGGCAAGTGCCTTTACAGGACTGCTTGTGGGCCAGGAGGAGCAGAAGTGTTTCCCCCAGACCCAGCAAACTAAACCGTATGCCGACTCCCCCCGTATCCATGATCTCACCCAAAATACCCTCGCATCACCAACCCCCCCCACCACCGAGCCCCCCATCTCCCCGACCCCTAACTCTCCGCACGTGATCTTCGACCTCACGTGATTTTCAATCCTCCCGCGATCACCCCCAACCACGCTCTACCCACCCCATCTCCCGCGATCTCTACCCCCAACAACCACGAAACCTACCTGCAGCCTTTTCAGGAGCCTTCCTCGTCTGACTGTCACCCAAGCCTGTCAATCAGGCTGGGTTCCAGGCAGGGAACCTCTTTAAAACAAACCATGCATGTCATGGAGTAAAATCTCTGTGGCATTCGGCGAAACCTTCCCAACCATAACTCCTCCCCCCCACCCCGCTTCGAAACTCTGCCTGGTGAATATCACGGCCATAATGGCCTGGATATTGCATAGGAATAACAGTGAGGTTATCAGTGCTCACGGTTATTATGGAGTAAATCGGACAGCAACTTCCAGCATCCGTACACATGCAGTTAAACGCAGAAATTGGAAGTTGTTGTCTGATTTGCCCTCCTCCTCCACAAGCTTTGCTCTAACAGTATCTCACCAAGAGATTCGGCATTCAAATACATGTAAGGGCGTGATGTTGCAGTACTTACCCACTAGATACATACTAAACACACCAGAAAACTTTAGGGCTTGTCCATTCAAGTCTAAGTGAATTTTTAATGGCGTGATAAGTTTTAATTACTGCCAAACAGCCTCTCTGGCCCTGAAACTTTACTTTACAAGTGCGGAGTCTCATTCCTTCAGATTTTAATTATGGTTGGAGATTTAAAAAAAAATTTAAAATATTTTTTTTTACCTTTTCTTTCTGTCTCTTTCATCGCTCTCTCTTAATCCCATCTTTCTCTTCCTCTCTTTATTTCACTTTCTGCACATGATTTTACATTGAATTAAACATTCTAACTTACACTTCTTGGTTTAGACCGTGTCTCAGTAAGGATTCTTCAATCTGATTGTTTGAAGAGACAAACTGTTGCATGTCCTGTTTACACAGGTCCCAGATCCCCTGTAGAGGGCGCCGCACTGTATTGGACTCCCAATGACCATAAGTTGCCACACAAATTCCCATGAAAAGTTTGTGGGCAGCTGTAAGCATAATGAACGACGAGCACCATTTGTTCACTGCTGACAGCAAATCCAGACCAATAACTAGAATTTGTGCAATTTTTCTCAAATTTTATAAAATTGTAAGAAAAAATAATGGCTTAGAAATTCGTGACTGCCACAAAAACTGCTGGTGCCATCACAGCTGAGTGTTAACGGCCACCGAACATTAGCCCAGCACTTAACTCACTGTGCAACGCCGCCCTGGTGGCGTTGGTCTCGGCAGGAGGCCCCAATGTAGCGTGGACGATGCATAGTTGCAGCTTCAACAGCCTGCTCTGAAAGCAAGGCTGTCATTTCAGAAAGCATCATCGGTCTGTTAAAGAGACAATGCCTTCTGAAATGAAAAAAAAAATTATGTAAAATTATGCAGTTTTTAGCTTTATAGCTCAACTGCTTTCTGGGAAAAAAAATAACATTAAAAGAATTCCCAAATTGGAGTCTTCAGCTTTTAAAGATGAATTCCCTACCACACCTAAAAAAATGGGAAAAGTGCTTCACCCCTAACACAAATGGCTCATCAAGCCAGGGAAGGGGCACCCAGGGTCTCACACGCAGCACTCCAGCTTTGCGCAGGGGGGTCAACACTGCAAGAGAGGTCCTCTACCCACAGGGGCCAGGAGGCCCTCCAGAAAGAACGATGTGGGACCACATCACCAAGGCCATCACTGCCAGCAGTGTCACCCTCACAACCTGGTTCCAGTGCCCAAAGAAGCTTCCTGACCTCAGACCACTGGTTAAGGTCAATGAATGCATCTTCAAAAGCTGTCTCCTACCAACTGCACCACTAGCCTCACATACTTCTCAATGCATGACTCCCCCCCCCCCCCCAATCACTCACCTACCAACAATCTGTACCAAACACAAGTTACACCCCTTGGAGGAGATGGTGCTGGCCATTCTTGGCAGGGGCCTAGCTGAGCCCTTGGCCAGCGGTGGGGCTGAAAGGATACAAGATGCTGGTATCTTCATATATTATCCTCCTTCTTGCATGCACCTCACCCTCACCTCACTACAACTCCACTCTTGTGCCTTCTTCATTTCACACACCCAAGAAATGCAGCCTGCCCAGCCAATGGTTGACCAAGAAGAGGGAGAGGAGAGTGAAGAAGAAGCAACACTGTCACTCGATTTCACAATCCCAGCCACCAGCTCCTCAAGATCGACCAGCAAGGCCATTTGCAGTGTCCCCCACTGAAAGTCAACAGCCTTTCACCAGCCATGCTGCAGCCACTGGGGTAGCACTGCATGACATCATTTGGCAAAGGCACACACAAGACAGTCACTCAGGACGCTGTGATGGTCAGTAACAAAGGGAAGGTAAGGTGTGGGACAAACGTTGAAAGGGGAATTGGGGTTGTGGTCACTGGTACCACAGGCGAATGATTCCATCCTGGATATCCTGGCCAGAAAGAGGCTGTCTGGGTTGCATCCTTCCTTCTGCTTCCTCCTCTTACGCTTCCTCCTCTTCTGCTTCGTCCTTTTCTGTGTCTTCCTCCCTCTGCGAGCGGATGCTGTAAATCTGAAATAAAAGCAGAAGATGCTGGAAGTACTCAGCAGGCCAGGCAACATCTTGGCCTGAGACATGAACTCTGTTTCTCTCTCCATGGATGCTGCTTCAGCTGCTGAGTATTTCCAGCATTTTCTGTCTTCTCAGAGGCCTTCCTTTACCATCTGAGGCCTTGCATGCATCTCGCAGCACTCCCTGCACACTTAGGAAATTTTTAACATGTATTTTAACACATATTAACAAGCCACTACTTCAATAAAATAAAAAAAATCCAGTCCAAAAGCATAAATGCAAACTTGCCTGAAAGATGTGTGTGTCCCTTTAAGAGTTGCTGACAGAGTCTCTGTCAGTCTGCTGAACGTTAGGTTTCATAGCGAGCTTAGGACCCAGCCCTGAACTCAGCACTAAGGTTGAAGTTCACTGAGGTGACGTTAAGTCGGCTTTGCACGCCGACTAACGTCATCCTCCCTTCATTTATGTTTCTAGGGCCAGCGTTGCTATCGGCAGTGCTAAGGCCCTCCCCAAAATGGCGGCTGCTGGGTCCCGCACCGGAGAAGGGCGCTAGAGTGGCAGCCGCCATTTTTCGCCTGGATCGCGGCGCTAACTCGTGGTGGTTAGTGGCCCAATTTCTAGGCCAATAACTTTTTTTTTTAAAGGATGCACTCAGCTAAAAAATCTCCTCACTGGAAAATGTAAATTACTATTTAATTTAAGTGTTGAATTAAAAAAAGATATTGGAACGAATTTCTTTTAATCTTGCTATTGATTAGTATATCTGCTAAAAAAAGTTATCAGCTCATTATAATCTTATTAATAGGAATGTATAATTGCAAATAGTTTCCTATCGAGCTAGGAATGGATCATTTTAATTACACCTTAATGGACTAGCAAAACTGATTGCTACACTAGGCTGGTACTTCATAGAACTACTAAGAGAAAAAATGATGTGCACTCACTCTTTGGAAAAATTTTCTTTAGCAAGCGCTAAAGCTTATTTCAGGCTTGTAGAAATAATTGCATACTACTGTATGTAGAACTTTTACCGATTGTGTTGTGACAAGCAGTGTACCAAAAGTAATACTGTGCATCCAATTTACAACATGTGCTGTACTTAAAGTGAAAATTCCAGGCATAGTATTTTAGGAAGTGTCCATTTTATAAATAAGTAGGAAGTGACATTCACGGGTTCTATTTTAACCCTGCCAATTAAACATGAGGGCAGTGTTCCCGCTAATTTACTTTGGGTGCGCGGCCTCTTTATTGGGCTGTGTGGCCCATTCAAATTATTGCGCGTTTTTTCTATTTAAAAGCTGGCAAGCGGCCTGCACGGGACCTCCAGATCATTGCGCGGTCACGCAGCTTAACAGGAACATTGCACGAGGGGGCTACTTACCCACTCGTAACTCAACCCTTTCCCGATGAAGAAGCACCCTTGTGGATTTATGCAAATTGGTGTCCTATTACGTCAAAGGGAGCCATTGCATTTTAACCAGGGCCTGAGCGGGGAATCAGCCGCAGTTTTGCCACCAGGCTGAAGCAGGTCTGCAGCTGATCTGCAGACAGAAGAGGCTCTCCAAGGTAAGTGTAAAACATTGTGGGGCCAAGTGGATCAAGAGTGCTTCTCCAGGCCAGGCAAAGGAAGTCAGCGCCTCCCTTGCCCCGGACTCACCCCTTCCCTCCAACCAGACCCTCCCTAAACCCCCTGCCTGCGACTTACTTGCTTGCCGGCGAGTCCTCCCTTAGTGCCGCCAGGCAGACTCTGGCCGCCTGAACTTCCTCTCCTCATCGACCAGCTGCCACTTTCCACCCATTTTGGGCAGATAGCTGACCGGTGGCACACAGACGAGTCCCAGAAATTAAAATACTCTGGGCCTCAAACTTAGGCCAGAAAGTGCGTGTCACACTTGCCCCATCCCTTGCCCACCTGAAACCTGCTTGGGGTTAAAATTGATCCCATGTACCTCTTAGCAAAACTGAACTCAATTATTACACTACATGCACAACATGCAACAAACTATTTTCTTCACACATTATATTTTACCAGGCACAAATGTGCAAATAAATAGTGACATTCAAAAATGAGAGTATGATGTCCACAATACATAATTGGCCGGGAACCTCGCAGGGCGAGCTTAACAAGCCCCATTAATGTAAAATCCCTTGGAGAGTGCGGGCTGTAGCAGGCAGCGGGCTGGGACCACGACACCAACCCTGGCCGCACCAGACCCGCCTCGGTCGCCGAAATCACGGCCTAAGTTTCTCATCAACATGAGGGGCACTATATAAATACAAGTTATTGTATGCAAGCTAAAATGTTTAGTTGCACTTTATTTAGATGTTTTACGCTGCAAAGAACTTTTTGTACAGAGTTGCGTAACAAATGAAAGACATGGGGGTAATTTTAACCCCCCAAAATGGGTGGATGGGTGGATTTGGGTCGGGTAGGAGGTTAAAATGTTAAAAATCTGACAGAGGAACCCAACTCACCTTGAACCCGCCCACGTCCGGTTTTAACGGAGGCGGGACAGGGAATGGGGGACAGGTGACCAATCCGCTCTCAGGAAGCAGGGCGGTCATTGAAACCTTTTAAGGGGGCTGCGAGTTTCCAGTTTTTCTATTTTTAACCATCGTGGAGCCTTGGGAAATCCGGCAGGTAAAAGGAGGCGCGAAGATCCATCAGGTAAGTGCCTTTACAGGACTGCCTGTTGTAGTGTATGTACCCGTCTACCTTTAAGAGAACTATTGTATGTAACCGTTCACCTTTAAGAGAACTATTTTAGGTGTGGCACTACTTTGTTTGGCTTCTGTATACGGTAATACCGACGGTGACCACACCAGTATATAAATGTTGTGCCAGGAGTTATTGGGCAGATTCGCCCTGACCTTCGAATAGTAAAGTCCTGTTTTAAGTTACTCTTGGAGTCTGTGTATTAATTAACTAAACAACCCACAGACTTTACAGTGGCGACGAGTCCGATCGTACCCTGCGGCAACAATAATTCCGAAGCAGTTAACGAGCGTCGAGAAGAGGCAACCGCCCTCGTCATTCTGCTGGGAGAAAACTCGAGTCTGCAGAGCTGGAAAGGAGGAAGAATTCAGAGACAAAGACTTCCATCAACAACAGGCACTGACTGTCCCTTCTGCCACGGTGAGGAGTGAGCCGATCAGCACGAGAAGCAAGGCGGCCACAGTGACTGTGAGTAAGGGAAAAGTAAAAAGAATAACCGGAGGATAAGGGCGGTGCACTCGACCACGGTCGAGGGGGAAAGGAGCCGGACAGAGGTCGGGCCCAGAGGCGCTGAGACTGGGGCAGCGTGGAGCAAGGAAGCCGCGGTACAGACAGGCTGGGGACGCAACGGCGTCGTGAGACAGCTAGACCGCGACCGGCGAAAAAGGCCGGGCAGCGACCGAAGCCATGAAGCGCTGCGACCGGGAGCGTAGGCGCGGGAAGATATAAAAACTCAGCCGCAGCTGGGGAGGGAAGCACCGGACTGCGAGACGGCTGGGGGAGGCAGAGCCGACCAAGGGAGACTGCGCGAGAGCCAGTCCAGCGGCTGAAACTGTTCTCCGTCAACGGGGTGTACCCAGCGCCGGTAGAGCCGAGCGAGCGGGAGAGGCAGAGCCGACCAAGGGAGACTGCGCGAGAGCCAGTCCAGCGGCTGAAACTGTTCTCCGTCAACGGGGTGTACCCAGCGCCGGTAGAGCCGAGAGAGCGGGAGAGAGACCGAGCCCGAGCAAGGGGAACCGAGCGAGAGCCAGCCCAGCGGCTGAACCTGTTCGCCGTCAACGGGGTGTACCCAGCGCCGGTTGCCTTGCCGAGAAAAGGGAAAGCGCTGAAGCCGACGCGCAGGCTGTGAATCTGAAAGCCAGCGGCCGTCGCCTGTGGGAGAAAGTGTATCCCTCCCGCTAGGGAAGAAACGCGGGAAGCCGCCATTAGGCGGGGAAGAAGACAGAAGCGGGAAACCGCCATTGAAGTGGGCGGGGAGAGAAGATAAGCGCGGGAAACCGCCATTTTCGCGGGAAAACCGCCATCTTAGAAAAAAAAAATAAGTTAAAGAAATAATTCGGGGTGTTATCAGAAAGAGAGGAAGATGCCTAAGCGTGGTAACATCAACGATTTTAATGCCGAGGTAGAAGACTGGGCCACGTACGTGGAACGCATCGAGATCTATTGTGAGGCCAATAAAATAGAAGAAGATGACAAAGCTATAACCTTGCTAAACTCGATGGGCGCGAAGACATACGGGCTCTTGAAGCATCTACTATCACCAGCTAAACCGGCGGATCAGACTTTCGATGATATTGTGGCTGTTCTGAAGGATCACTTGAACCCCACACCGTTGATGTTGGCGGAACGATTCAAATTCTATGCGAGAACGCAACGGAAAGACGAAAGCAACGCAGAATACTTGGTCGAACTGCGTAGACTAGCGAAATACTGCCAGTTTGGAGGGAATCTGACAGAGGCATTGCGAGACAAGTTCGTGTGCGGGTTGGCAAAGGAAGGAACGCAAAAGCGACTACTCGAAGAGAACGACCTTACACTTGACAGGGCTGTCCTTATTGCAGCATCGCACGAAGCCGCAGCGAAGGGAACTGCGGAAATGCAGCTAAAGACAGCAGCACTAAGTGTGGATCAAATTACCTCAACAACAACAAAATGCTATCGTTGTGGGAAGACAACACACGACCAGAACCAATGCTGGTTTAAGAACCAGGAATGTAGGAAATGTGGCAAACTGGGTCACATAGCTAAGGTATGCCGGTCAGGGAAGAAGACCAACAACCAAAGGACCAACAACCAAAGGAAGCCATCACAGGAAAAGTACAACAAGGTACACAAGGTGGCTGAGAAGAATTCAGACTCAGACCCAAACGGCCAGGAGCTGGGTAGTCTGAGAATTCACAATGTGAGTAAGGAAGCTGACCTACAAACTATCTGGGTCATGCTAAAAATAGCTGGAATCCAAGTGAAAATGGAGTTGGACACTGGATCAGCTCTATCAGTCATAAATCGAAGGGATTACCACCGGCTATTCTCACATATACCCTTAAGAGATACCAAGTTCGTATTGCAGACATACACGGGGCATAAAGTATACCCCATGGGAAAGATAAGAGTCAAAGTGAGAGATAGGGGTAAAGAACACCCAAGAATGAACTTATACGTACTACATGAGGGAGGACCACCACTTCTAGGACGGGAGTGGATCAAGAAAATAGACATGGAATGGCACTATCTAAAAGCCATAACGAGTGAGGACTCGGGGCAGACAAGCAGCTCAGATTCTGAAATGGATGACGATAAGACCAACCCAAATATGAAAGACAAGGCTGAAATGGACTTGCCGACGAAGGTTGAAAAAACGAAGGCATGCATAAAGGCTTATGCTCCAGAGAAGAACAAAGTTTCAGAACAGAACTCCACCGAACAACGACAACCTAGTTTGACAGAAAATTCTGAGCCTGTTCAAGTTACGGACATATCCATGACGGAAGAACACCGAGCTCAGACTCAAACTTATTTCAAATTACGACAACAATTAGAACAATTGAGTTACCGTCTCGTACAAGAGATGATAACAATGAAAAAGTTCTATGACACCGAATGGGAGAATCTGGAAAGACAACAGAAGCAGCTAGCTCAAGCAGAGAGTGACCATAGAGCCATCGTGACCAATTACCGATCACATCTCCCTTATGCTGTTCAGGAGTTAGAATATTTGCAGGAAGAAGCAAATGAAGAGGAATCTTCAGGAAGCCAGGATTTTATTCCAGTTCTTCTCTACGACTCCTTACAAGCAGAGTGTGAGAAGTTGAAAGAACAGTATGAACAGGCCCAGGCTACAATTCTGGAAGGGGTTAACTCGGCAACCTCTGAAAAGCTAGTTTCAGTGGAAGCATATGAGCAACTGAAGGTTGAACATGAGCAAGAAGTCCAAAGGCTGCAGGAAATTCTTGATGAGCTCAAGGCCAAGACAGACTCATCGGTAGAAGTTCCATCCATAGATGAGAAATTAGAGGTGAAAGACATGGCAGAACATGAAAGACAAGATGTACAAGAACTCATAAAAATATTAAAGGAAACCCAAGACAAATATGGGGCGGCAATGACCGAGATTCAACAACTTGAAGAACAGATTCAACTGGGAATCCGTTCAGTGGAAGAAAAGGGAACTGTAAGAAACACAGAGACTGTAAGAATGGCCTCTGAACATGAGCTAGAGAGCATCAAGGCGCAACTTCTCCGAGCGCTGGAAGCCAAAGTACAAGAGGAAAAGAAGGTGAAAGCATTGGAGGAAAAGGTGGATGAAATGGTGAAGACTCTGACCCACAGTGTTCCCGTGTGATGTAAGCCCCCCAAGTGTGGACTAAGTGATATACAAAGTCGACAACACTGGCTTGTTGTAAGAAAGACAGACCCAATAATTGAAGTAAAAACGGTTTATTCAGGCCTGGGGAGCTATGGCTCTTGCGTCCCAACACAAGGCTCCAACTCCACCGAATCTCTTGAGGTTTACACAGTTATACACATATTCCGAGACCTCCTACTCCAGAGGTCCAATCAATTTAAAAGTCTATACATTAATCACTAACTAGGTGTGCCTAACTTCTACAAGGTAACCAATAACATAAGTTTCACTTTTCACTGTATGGGCCTGTGGCCCCTCTGATTTCTTGGAAATGAGTCATCAGGTCATGTGATTTCTGAGAAACGAGACCCTCTCTCTCTTGACCACTACTAAGTTTCGTTTTTCCAGAAAAGGGTTATGTCAGTGTCTCTTTTTGTAAGTTTCATCTCTCTAAACTGGTATGGTCATTTCTGCAATTAAACATACGAATAATTAATACATTTCATCTTTAAACATTTTGCTGCCGCAATTGCGTTCTACTAACCGTGCCCTGTTACGCTCATTTTTAAATCTTACTTCAGTCCCTCCTTTTGACCTTTTGGACAATTGTTCCAAAACAGGTCAACATGTATGTCCACTGCTTGGTGTCTGCCAGAGCGTGCACTCCCTGGCCTTCTACCAGTCTAGATTATACATGTATGTATCCTATCAATTTGGAGGCCGACTTCCCCCCTCTGTGGTATGGTGCTCTTTCCTCTACGGTGGGCTTTCCTTTAGGGTGGTCTTTCCTTTATGCACTCCTTCTGGTGTAACCATTCCCGGGGCCCCTTAGACCCTGCACTAATGGTTGAGGCTTTTCTGCTCAAGCCTGTCCCCCATTCCCACGTGGGGTGTGTGACGTGCCAATTCGAGACTGTCATCACACACCAGTCCTCATTCACCACCCTCCTTCTGCCACCCTCCTTCTGCCACCTCCATCTTACGGTTGGCCGGCCCGGTCTTTAATTACCATGCCCAATTAATCCCATATAATTTCAGGGCTTCCCATCGCGTCTTACACCATTTGCCTTGGAGAGGCGGGGGAGTTGTCCATTCTTAACATCGCTACCTGCCCCTCCTCAGGCTCTACTTCCTTCACCGCACCACTTTCGGCCTTACTCATTCTGGCACAAAGGCACTGGAGAAATAAAAATACACAATATATCAGAATAACAATCAAGAGGAATATCATTATGCCTTGTACCACCGAGGCGCTCACAGTCCCCGACCATCCTGGTCCCCAATTATCAAAATATGAGGAAGTGGGTGAGTTTCCTCTAATGTTGTACTAATGCCTTTTTGTTGTTTCTTTAAGCCTTCTTCTATTTTATGATAGTACTTTAAAATTTCCTTCGTTTCCTGCCGTAACTTCTGCCAAGCTTCCTCTAACTTAGGAATTGCCTTGGGCTCTGGTATGACATAAGTTTCAACCCTCTTTAGTAAGTCCCATATTATCAAATGACCAGGTTTTTCTATCTGTGTAGGTATCTTTAGACCAAAACAACGGTTTGGTTGGGGAATGGTATAAGCCATATCTTGATATTCATATTTCTGTTCAATTGTGGTGACACAACAGGTCCCATTGTTCCTTGATGCTACCCAGGTCCAGTGTATCCCCTTGGGTGAACCTCGAGGGTGCAATTGGTAATTTTCGTAAATCCGTACTCGGACGTGTCTCCCTCGGTGGGGGGATGTGTGCACACCCATGTCCTTCCCTTGTGGTGGCACCCGTCCACTACCACCCCCCTTTAGGTTTCATTCTTCTGTTTATTATCTTCATCCCTTTCCCAAAGCACCTTGGTAGGGACATCATGATATTTAACCCACTTTCCCTTTGTACTTCTCCTATATTAATCACATCGTATCGGGGTTGTCCCCCTTCTGGGAATTGTGGGATGGCCAGTACAAAGCCAATCATCTTAGTCCATGGGGTCAGACAATCACCTGCCCGGTGTACTTGTCCCATTTTACATTCCTTACATAGGCTTTTATTTGTGTCAATCCAAGGTTCCAGATCCTTATTAGTAATCCAATCAGGGATCTGTTCATTATTTATTTGCCTCATGTTATGCTGAGCATTCGACAATAGCCATGAGCCCTACGTGGCACATATTAGTTCCTTATCGGTTTGGCGAGAAGCATTATTAAGTCTATCAATAATTGTATTGATTGTTTCTGCATGGGGGGCTACTATCTCTTCCACCCCCGACAATTGCATTATTGTTTGGTTTCCCTGCCAGTGTCAATTGCTGGCTATTTCCAGTAGCTTGTTTTAGTAACTTCTCTATTTTTGCTTGTAATTCTTCTACTCCTTCGTTTACTCCTTCTATGTCCAAGCTATTAACTGTTGCTAACCCGGCCGCATACCCTGCTCCGGTCGTTTCCAATACTCCCCGTTTCTTACATCTTTGTAAGATAGATTTTTTTCTCCTGTGGATCCTCTAATTGTTTTACCCACAGGGAGTTCCAGGTTTGTTTTGTATCTCAAAAGTACTCATATTAATGGCAAGCTTAGTAACTCTATGTGCTACACTAAAATACACCTCATCCTGTGTTCTCCTTATTACTAATCCCCCTCGATAATGGCAATACTTATATTTATCCCTAGAATCAAGGCGAGGACGCTCCATCTCATTCCGGACGTCCAATGTTCCTGTAATTACAAAAAGGGGGCTGGTCGTCACCAGCCAGTTAGAATTATTCTGCTCTTATACATTTTATCAGTTCAAAATGCTGTACATCTGGTTCATTTCTTGTTCTGTGGCTCTGTCCCCAGACATACCTGAAGATGCTAACTATGGCATATAATATCATCATACACAGCCTATTATCATCATACACAGCCCTATCATTGATATATGTAGTAACTCCCCTTCCCATTCTTTATATCTTCTAGTATACTCCTCACTCTGTCAAAAAGGGCACCATCTCTGGTTTACTCATTGTCTTTCTTATATATTTTTAACTGGGTCCAGTGTTTCCACCTTCCTTTACCCGTTCCAGACCCATCTACATGAGCACGTGTCATTATTCATTAATACTTCATAAGGTCCTGACCATCTGGGTGCTAGCCCTGGTTTGGCTGGTATTATTTCTGCTATCACTTTGCTCCTTCTGGTCGTCCCGTGTATCCTGTTCTCGATCCCATATAATCTGTTGGTCTTTGGCCTCATGTCTCTAACTATCTGTCCAGATTTATCTTTGGGTAACAGGACAGCCTCCCCAGCAGTCTCCCGGCCGTTTGAGACGGTGCTGCAATTCGTTTATAAGATAACTTCCATTTATCAAATCCTAATTTTCCTTCTATCACTGTGGGGAAATATCAGCTTAACATTAAGAAACTTAAATTTAATAATGTCCAATATCTTTAGATTCTATTCAGTAATACTGAAGTTGTTGCTTGGTGAACTCAAACAGCTGTCAGTGGAAAGGGTTAACTCCTTCGCAGGCTTTTGAAGGTGGAGCTAAACATTATTGCGTCACTCCACGCAACCCAAAAAACATCCCTGACTGAAAGACAGTTGTGGTTTCACACTTTGATTCAACATGAACATTTGGGCTTCATTGGTCAGATTCCCTCTCTCAGTTGATCGTTTAGCTGCCCATCCTCTTGTGTGCTTTAATTTATTATTACGGACTCTTTGGGTAGGAGAGAGGTTCCAATAATTCTTTGATTATATTCTTGTCTCTTACGGGTCTTCTCCTGGTGTCATATATCCCTGCCTACTCCCGCTATCATGTAATCAGACACCACCCCAAAGGCATTCCGACTATCTATATAGGTTTACACATTTTCCTTTGGCTACCCCCCTTTGATCAAATCCTGTATAGGCTGGGCCATTTCTACTTTGTTTCCCGGGCCTGCCTGTTTGTTTGACTTATAATCTGGGGCCAGTACACTTCATTCGCTTTAGGGTCGACTAAAGCTCCTACTTCTCACAGTATATCTATCCCTAGGATTGTTCCTTCGGTGTTCTCGCATACCCACAACTGTGTAGGTATTATTATACAGCCAATTTCTAGTAAGACTGTTTCGCTCTTATAAGCCCTGATTCTTCGTCCACCGATTCCTGCTATACAAACTGAAAGTTTCGTTCGGGGTAAGGGTAAGTCTGTCAATGAGATTGTGGCTCCTGTGTCTATTAACATTTTGCACTGTCGGCCCCCTACCAATGCATCAACAAACATCCTCGGATCCCCCTCCCCTCTCTGGCGCGGTCCCTTCCTGCTGCCATCCCTAGAAGCTTGCGAGCAATCAAAGCACGCAGCCAGTCCTAATGCCCCTCCCATCTGTTTTTGGGCATTTGTCTCTTCCCTTGTGTCACTATGTATCCTAGGTAGACTACTTCATCCTTCCCTACCTATACCTTTCTAAGGTTTAACTCTAGTCCCGCCTTCTATAAGGCTTCCAGTACCATAGTCAATTAAATATTGTAGAGGGACCTGCCACTATCGGATATTCTTGCGGAGTTGAGTTATCTTATTCAATTTGGACTACACCAATTTACATCAACCAGAATTTCACTGTGGCCACAATGAAAGTCTGGTTTTAATAGGTTAATTTACCTCATAACTCCAAGGTTAGATCTTAGACTGAAACTTAATCTTTCATTCAACAAACTTTTTGTTGCTCTTCTCAGTTTTTACACTTCAGCTTAACTCAAATTGTAATAGATTTGTTTTTCATTCTGAGGGCACAATCTTATTTGCACATTCTTAAACTTCCAAAATCCCCGACAAGACAAAGGGGTTAAATGCTTTTACTTTAACACAGAGAAGTGGGTGGAGCTACAACACACAGCAGACATTTCTTTTTCTTAACGGACAGATTTTCAGACAAAGGAATATTGTATCCTCTTAAACATTCCTAATCAGGAAAACAGCCACACTCACACATTTTTATACAAACTGGAATTCCAGCATATGTCTAAGGTTCCTTTCATTCCTCTTGTTTTACTTGTCTCGGTACCGATGCTAATAACTTCCATGTTGGTAAAGCTTTAAGTTTATCTTTTCCTTTCTTTTTAAATCTGTGACTCAACAGCTTTCCCTAGTTTCCAAATCCCTGTTTGTTTGTTTTTTTTTGCTGGGGTTTCAAATTGGTTCGCCTGCAAATTAGATCTTTTTCCTTCTTTATCTCTCCCTTCTGTTTCAATTCCTTACATTATCTGTTGCCTCTTTATCTTTAGCTCCTCCCCACCAAGCCTTTGGCTCTCTGCACTGTTTCTTTTTATTTTTCAGGAGTCGGGTTATAGAATCCAGGTCCCTTGAGGATTCTTCTTCCACCCTCTTAGTCATAACTAACTGCTATGTTTCACGCGTAATTCACGATTGTTGAGGAATTAGGTTTGTACGCTACGTTGTTCGCCCCTATAGTGTCACCTTCATTAGTTTCTTGCTTTCTATTAGTCACTTTGATTTGTTAGACACACACCAACCCTTTAGTCCCGAGGTTTTGGTACTGTGGGGTCTGTAGCTCCCGGCGTCCTACTTGATCCTGGCCGTCACGTGGGACTACTGTCCTCTTAATTCAGGCTCAGGCTAGGTGCTGGGGACAGACCTCACCCTTGTCCGTTCTAACCTCTTTATGACCGTAGGGTTTTATCTCATTCACTCACCACGGTGCACCCATTCATTCAATTGTTGAGATTTCGCCGTCTCACGGATAAAGAGGATTTCCCACCTCCCCGGGGTAGGGGTCTTTCCGCCCCTGTCGGTTCGCCTACACACGGCTAAATGAGGACTTCCCTGCCTCCCGGGGTCTTTCCGCCCCTGTCGGTTCGCCTACCTACGGCTAAATGAGGACTTCTCTGCCTCCCGGGGTTTTTCCGCCCCTGTCGGTTCGCCTACCTACGGCTAAATGAGGACTTCTCTGCCCCCCGGGGTCTTTCCACCCCTGTCGGTTTGCCGCTATACGGCTTAGGGAACACCTTATCCCTATCTTTTTAACCGCCTTCAATTAAGGGTGTCTTTCTTTTTATAGTTCTTTTATACGTCGATTCTGACTCACCGTCTCGCCAGCGATTAACCCCTAATTTTACAGGTGGTAATTAAAACATACTCACCCGTCCTAGGTTAACGCTGTCCGAGAGTCTGGTTCAGAACGCGCATCCCATCCTCGTCGCCAATTGATGTAAGCCCCCCAAGTGTGGACTAAGTGATATACAAAGTCGACAACACTGGCTTGTTGTAAGAAAGACAGACCCAATAATTGAAGTAAAAATGGTTTATTCAGGCCTGGGGAGCTATGGCTCTTGCGTCCCAACACAAGGCTCCGACTCCACCGAATCTCTTGAGGTTTACACAGTTATACACATATTCCGAGACCTCCTACTCCAGAGGTCCAATCGATTTAAAAGTCTATACATTAATCACTAACTAGGTGTGCCTAACTTCTACAAGGTAACCAATAACATAAGTTTCACTTTTCACTGTATGGGCCTGTGGCCCCTCTGATTTCTTGGAAATGAGTCATCAGGTCATGTGATTTCTGAGAAACGAGACCCTCTCTCTCTTGACCACTACTAAGTTTCGTTTTTCCAGAAAAGGGTTATGTCATTGTCTCTTTTTGTAAGTTTCATCTCTCTAAACTGGTATGGTCATTTCTGCAATTAAACATACGAATAATTAGTACATTTCATCTTTAAACATTTTGCTGCGCAATTGCGTTCTACTAAGCGTGCCCTGTTACGCTCATTTTTAAATCTTACTTCACCGTGGAAGAGTTAACAGTCAGCCAACTCCTTCATATGCTGAAGGACAAGACTCTACAATGGGAACAATCTGAACACAAGCTTCAATCTTCAAAGGGAAGGAGTTCGGAGCTCTCAAAAGTTATGGAGATAGCTGAGGTTGCAACACAGATTTTACAGGGATGCCAAAAGTATGCTGAATCACGTCAATGTGAACAGCAGAATGTTGAAACAGCTGCTCCAGTAGAAGGATTGAATAGCCTGATCAATCAATCCCCGAGGGAAGGGGAAGTGTTGAAATCACAAACGAGGTCATTAGTGAAGGATTTGCAGGAAACCCAGGAAGAGATGGATGAATATGAACGCATGAAGAAGTCTCTTCAGGAAAGATGTCTAGGGAGGGAACAACAGTCGGCTAACGTCCAGTTGGGTACGGAAGAAGTAGCAGGCCCTCTCGCTAGACTAGCTCAGGACGACACCGAATATTACCATGACCTGTTGAGTGACACGGAATATTACGATGACTTGGTCTGCCCAGCTTGTGATGAAAACTCCAAAAGTGCAGAAATCAGGATGAAGCACTTAAAGTCTAAGGAACATAGGGAGATGGTGGCGCTACAGCTGGCAGCGGATAAGGGAGCCCCGAGAGTCTCCAAGAAGCAGAAAAGAAAAAGACAAAGCAGAAGACGATAACCATCTAAATCATTATCACTTCTATCAGATCATGCACGTGGGCCCACAAAGGGGGCCAAATCAGTTGGAAAGTAGGAAAAATTACCAAGGCAGTCCAGCTGTTTGTAAAAGTCAGCACTGCTGGTTCAGCAGGACGGAAGTTCAAGCTGTTAAGCCAAGGGAAAGACTATTGGATGAGTCACGCTAGAAATGTGAACCGGCTACACCACAGAGATGTTGTTCGGACCGAGTCAAGACCAGAGACTGAATCTGTGAACTGTCCCCGCAGAGACTGAATCTGTGAACTGTTTCCCGCAGAGACTATATCTGTGAATTGTTTTACATGAAGTTGATTATATGTTATGTTTAATGGGGAATAAGTATGTTGTAAGCTGAAAAGGGAGGATTGTAGTGTATGTACCCGTCTACCTTTAAGAGAACTATTGTATGTAACCGTTCACCTTTAAGAGAACTATTTTAGGTGTGGCACTACTTTGTTTGGCTTCTGTATACGGTAATACCGACGGTGACCACACCAGTATATAAATGTTGTGCCAGGAGTTATTGGGCAGATTCGCCCTGACCTTCGAATAGTAAAGTCCTGTTTTAAGTTACTCTTGGAGTCTGTGTATTAATTAACTAAACAACCCACAGACTTTACACCTGTGGACCAGGGGGAGCAGGAATGTTTCCCCCAGACCCAATAAGCTAAACCGTATGGCGACTCCCCCCATATCCATGATCTCACCCCAATGACCTTCGCATCACCAACCTCCCCCACCACCGAGCCCCCCATCTCCCCTGACCCCATCTCTCCTCCCGTGATCTTCGACCCCACATGATTTTCAAACCTAATGCAATTATTACATTACATGCACAATATGCAACAAGTCATTTTCTTCACACATTGGTCCAGAAATTCGGGTCAGGGGCTTCTCGCAGGTGTAAGCCCACGACCTGCACTTAACTTGCGCGCCGGCCGTTGAGCTGTGGGCCCACGTGGGATTCCGATCCTGGGCCTGCTCCAACTGCCGGCGCACAGTGCTTGCGTATCCCAGGGGCGCAGTTAATTCGATGCGTCCCCTGGGATCACGTGGGCCATGGAGAGCCAATCAGAGCAGGGAATGCCCATTCATAAGTTTGACAGGCAGAAACGTATAAATACTACGGGCCCCAAAACATCACTAAATCTTCAAATAAATTTTAAAAAAGCATCACATTTTTTAAATAAACTATAAATTACATGAAATAACTATTTTAAACAATAATTTAAATTTTTGAAAAAAACAATTTTATTTTCTAACAGAGCTAAAAATAAACTTACCTTGCTTTAAAGTATTTAAAAATAATAAACCTGTGGAAAAAATGTTTTAATTTTAATTAATTCACCACTTACCTTGTAAAAAGCAGGCCTTACGCCTGCTTTTTATATGTGTAAATTCTGCACTTACCCTCCCGGAGAAACCTGCAAAAAAAACCTAAGTTCGATACGCACGCGCAGCCTCTCCTGTGCACGCGTCCGAACTCTGAACCCCTTCTTTCAGGGGAACGGAAGTGCCGGTTTCCCGCGCATGCGCAGTGCATGCAGGAAACCGGCACTTCCATTGGGCCTACGGGTGAGTACCCCGTGCGTACTCACCCGTGGAGACCCGAAGTTCTGGGCCATTATATTTTACCAGACACAAATGTGCAAATAAATAGAGACATTCAAAAATGAGAGTATGATGTCCACAATACACTCGGACAGCTAACCTTCCAAGAAGTAGCATTGTTCCTATTAAAGGCATCCATCTGATCAGTTTGTGAATACAATAAAATCACTGCTCATTACTACTCCACAGAGTCTACCTTACAACTCCATGACAGTACCAAACAAAGATCCCAAATAATGGCCCAGAACTTGGTGTCGGGGGCTTGCCGCGCGTGCAAGCCCCCGATGTGCACTCACCCTGCGCGCCGACATCTGAAACCTGGCCCGCAGTGGATTTCCTTTCAGTGGCCAGGTTCTGATGTCGGCGCGCTGTGCTAACCTGACCCAGCGGCGTAGTTAGTGCGATGTGCCGGCTGGGATCAGGTGAGCACTGTTCAGCCAATCAGGGGAGGGGAAACTTCATTCATAAGTTTGAGAGTAAGAACTGTCAAACTCATGAGAAGTACTGCACCCCAAAACACTACTTAAACTTTAAATAAAATTTTAAAAAACATCCCAATCATTAAATTAAGTATAAATAAGTTAAAAAAAATAATTTAAACAATAATTTTTTTTTTGAAAAAAATAAATTTTTAATAAAAAGGGTCTAAAACTAAACTTACCTTATTGTAGATTCTTTAAAATAATAAACCTGTGGAAAAAAAATTCTAAATTGCACTAAAACACCACTTACCTGTAAAAATAAATACTTACGTGTGCTTTTTACAAGCGTAAAGACCGGAGGCCTTTACACATGCGCAAATCCCCCAAAATAGAGGAAATCCAAGACGCACGCGCTGCCCCCTACAGCGCACGCGCTAGCCTCTTCAACTCTTGGGTTAGAGGAGAGGAAATGCCGGTTTTCAGCGCATGCGCTGTGCATGCTGAAAACCGGCATTTCCTCCGGCCAGACGCGTGAGTACCCCTTCCGTACTCACGCGTTTGGGGAGGAATTACTGCCCCAATATTGTTTGGAGCTCCATAAATACAGGGATTGTACCTGACAATGGGAAGATAATAAGTGTTATCCCAGTGTTCAAAAATAAAGAAGTGACACACGAATTGGTTAATTGGAAGATTTAAAAAAAAATTTGCAATGGGGAAAATACATTTTATAAGGTGTGATCAAAGTTAGGTTAAAGAGCCCTGGTGCCATAAGCAGTATTCAAACTGACCTTATGAACTGTTCATTCCTCATGAATCCACTGGAATTCTGTGAGGTGGTAACTAAATTCACAGATGTGGGCTGTCCAGTGGATATAATTAATTTGAATTTTCAAAAGCCATTTGATGCAGTTTCCCGTGAAGTCAATGGAAATAAAAATCATGAGTGAAGTAAAACGGGCTGCTGACACGCTATTGCCCGTTTTACACTACCACACAAAGTCAAAGTCCACCCCACTAACTCCAACCTCCGCACAACAGGACTGTTTACTCCTTTTCTCTTTACCATTTCATACCTGCCCAATGTTATGTTCATAAATAAATAGACGTTTTCATTATGAACAGCTAGCTTGAGCTAGTCATTTATTCAGCCATGTGGACTAGTGTACAGGCATCCATCTTGACTACTGCCTTGTGGGTAGCCCCCTACTAAACATACAGCTCCACCTAGTGTACCATTCTAGAATGACATGTTACTGATCATTACACCCAACACATTGGAATTACATAGAAACTACAAAAGAGAAATAGCCTATTCGGCTCAACCAGTCTGTGTTGGTGTTTATCCTCCACACGTGCAGTAATCCAATCCCAGCCAGCGAGACTGACACCCACAAATAAACAAATAATCCATTGTGAACTGGGTTAAAACTGTCCAAGCCATTTGTTTTCTTTTTAATTTTTTTGTTGAATTTTGTAGTCATCAAAATTGTGAAATTAAATACTTTCCCATTCAAGACTGCAGTGTTAGAAAGGACACCCACAATAGATGCTGATTAAAGCGCTCACTACTCTCTGCCAACGTTGGAGCATTCTACATTGAATTAATGTATTATTTCCTATTTCCCACACCAGTCGTCATGTGACCTTTCTGAGGGCTAGTTTTGTGTCATGGGTCCACGTCTGCAATGAGTTTGAGTTTACATAGAAACATAGAAGATAGGAGCAGGAGTAGGCCATTCGGCCCTTCGAGCCTGCTCCGCCATTCAATGAGATCATGGCTGATCATCCAAATTCAGTACCCTGTCCCTGCCTTCTCCCCATATCCCTTGATCCCTTTAGCCTTAAGAAATATATCCAACTCTTTCTTGAATATATTTAATGAACTGGCCTCCACCGCCCTCTGTGGCAGAGAATTCCACAGGTTCACCACTCTCTGGGTGAAGAAATTCCTCCTCATTTCAGTCCTAAATGGCTTACCCCTTATCCTTAGACTATGACCCCTGGTTCTGGACTCCCCCGGCCATCAGAAACATCCTTCCTGCATCTAGTCTGTCCAGGCCTGACAGAATTTTATAGGTTTCGATGAGATCCCCTCTCTATCTTCTAAACTCCAGTGAGTATAAGCCCAATCGACACAATCTCTCCTCATACATCATTCCTGCCATCCCAGGTATCAGCCTGGTGAATCTTCGCTGCACTCCTTCCATGGCAAGAACGTCCTTCCTCAGGTAAGGCGACCAAAACTGCACACGATACTCAAGGTGTGGTCTCACCAAGGCCCTGTACAACTGTAGCAAGACATCCTTGTTCCTGTACTCGAACCCTCTTGCTACGAAGGCCAACATACCATTTGCCTTCTTAACCGCCTGCTGCACCTGCATGCTTACCTTCAGCGACTGGTGCACAAGGACACCCAGGTCTCTTTGCACTTCCCCTTCTCCCAATCTATTACCATTCAAATAATAATCTGCCTTCTTGTTTTTGCCACCAAAGTGGATAACCTCACATTTATCCACATTATAGTGCATTTGCCATGTTTCTGCCCAATCACCCAACCTGTCCAAATCGTACTGGAGTTTCACGACATCCTCCTCACAGCTTACCCTCCCACCCAGCTTTATGTACTCAGTTCCTTCTACTCAAACCTTGACAGCCAACATACCAAGTAGACTTTCAACCTATCCGAGTGCATTCAAAACAGCTCCCAGAATTAACAAGCCAGTGTCAACCTGCTGCACCATCCAGTTCCTTAGTCCAAATTATTTTCATTATATTTCCTTACAGCTGGAAGAGAGGAGACACTGTTGGAAAAATACGCAAATTATGCTGCTAACGTTGAAATATATAACATATACAAATCCTACAAACCCACACCAGCAGTACAAGGATTAAAGACAACGTCCTTGAAAGCAAAGACAGATTATTTTAGTCAAGCCAAATCAAGTGACAAAACAGCACTTATGTAGGTAATACGGGAGTTGTATGGTATTGTTGGAGTCGACAGAAATCAACAGGCTGAGACTTTTCTTTCAGCAAAAACAAAACGTGTCTTACTTTAATTACTCTCCACGAGGTCTGAAGGCTCAGCCCCGTGCAGGGGCTATAACGCCATCACGCAACTGACGTCATGACGTCATCACGCTACCGACGCTCTTAAAGGGACCCTGCACCGATAACCCAACCCAGCATGTACATATCACAACATTGCTATACAAAGTGAATTGTGTTATTGTCCCTATGTGGTCTCCACCACATACATCCCCCCAGAATTCACTAGTACTGGCGATGTCAGTTGTTGGGGGGGCCGGATCACATGGTCGGTACGGCTCCTCAATTCCGGGGTGGGGACCGGGGGTTTTGTCAGAGGGACCTCGGGCGCTTGGTGGTGGATTGAAGGTGCGGAAACCGGAGGTCGGCCCCGTCCCCAGGGCTGTGCCAACTCAACGGGTCAGTCCAGATCCAGGTGGGCCAGCTTAAGACGGTCCACGGAAATGCAGTCCGGCTTACCGCTGACATCCACGACGAAGGTCTTGTCCCCGGTTTCCAGGACGCGGAACGGTCCATCGTAGGGTGGCTGAAGAGGTCCCCGGTGGGCGTCGTGGCGGACGAAAACGTACTCCGCTGCATGAAGGTCTAGCAGAACGTGGGACTGTGGGCGGCCGTGCTGCGGCGTGGGCACCGGAGCGAAAACCTTGGCGTTGTCCAGAAGGTCGGACCGCTGACGGGCTGCGGACCAAGGTTCCGTTGCGTTGGAGACGAAATCCCCGGGAACCCGCAGCGGCTGTCCGTAGATGAGCTCGGCGGACGAGGACTGGAGGTCTTCCTTGGGAGCGGTCCTGAGTCCCAGCATGACCCACGGGAGTCTCTCGATCCAGCTGTCGTCCCGGAGGCTGGCTCAGAGCGCGGCCTTCATGGAGCGATGAAACCGTTCGCACAGTCCGTTAGCCTGAGGGTGGTAAGCTGTGGTGCAGTGGAGTCTCAATCCGAGGCCTCGGGCGACAGCGTTCCAGAGTTCTGACGTGAACTGGGGCCCCCAGTTGGAGGAAATGTCAGATGGGGCACCGAACCGGGTGACCCAAGTGCTGATGAACGCCCGAGCCACATCGGCGGCCGTCGTTGAAGACAGCGGGATGAATTCCGGCCATCGGGTGGTTCTCTCGACCATTGTGAGGAGGTGGGTGAACAAGCGGGAGGGCGGCAGGGGCCCCACCAGGTCAACGTTAACGTGGTCGAACCGCCTCTCAGGCACCGCGAAAGGCGCCAACGGGGCCTTAGTATGGCGATGCACTTTCGAGCGTTGGCATACCACGCAGGTGCTGGCCCAGTCGCGAACGTCTTTCCTGAGCCCGTGCCAGACGAACTTGGCCGCCACCAGCTTCTGTGACGGCTTCCTGCCCGGGTGGGAAAGATTATGGACGGCGTTGAAAACTTGCCATCTCCACCCTTCGGGCACGACGGGACGTGGCTGCCCAATGGAGACATCGCACAGGAGTGTGGTGCCAGCAGCGTCAAACGCGACGTCTGCTAGTTGAAGGCCCGTGACTGCTGTCCTGTAGGCCTGGACGTCCGGGTCGGAGGCCTGGTTGGCCGCCATGTGGGTGTAGTCGATGCCAAGGCGCCGGCTCGGGAGAGACAGTCGGCGACGGTGTTATCTTTCCCAGCCACATGCTGGATGTCCGTTGTAAACTCTGAGATGAAGGCCAACTGGCATTGCTGACGGGCCGACCACGGCTCAGAGGCTTTGGCCATGGCGCAGGTCAACGGCTTGTGGTCCACGAACGCCGTGAACGGGTGTGCCTCCAGCAGGAAACGGAAGTGTCGGATGACGAGGTAGAGGCCGAGAAGCTCGCGATCAAAGGTGCTGTACTTCTGCTCGTTGGGGCGGAGCTGCCGGCTGAAGAAGGCGAGCGGCTGCCAGGCGCCGTTGACCCACTGTTCATGGACGGCACCGACCGCATAGTCCGAGGCGTCGGTGGTGAGAGCGATCGGTGCATCAGGCAACGGATGCGCCAGCATGGTCGCGTTAGCCAGGGCCCTTTTTGTGTCCGTGAAAGAATTGGCCATCTCATCAGACCAGTTGACGGCGAGTTTGTCGGGCTTGCCTTTGAGGGTCTCGCAAAGGGGTCGCATAAGCTGGGCTGCTTGGGGGACGAAACGATGGTAAAAGTTCACCATGCCCAAAAACTCCTGCAGGGCCTTAACGGTGAGGGGTTGCGGGAAGTCCATCACGGCCTCCACTTTCGATGGCAGTGGCACCGCCCCGTCCTTCGTGATGCGGTGCCTGAGAAAGTCGATTGAGGACAGCCCGAACTGGCACTCGGCCGGGTTGACGATTAGGCCGTGTTGGCTGAGTCGTTCGAAAAGAGTCCGGAGGTGGGACACATGCTCCGTCCTGGGGGTGCTGGTGATGAGGATGTCATCCAGGTATACGAACAGGAATGTCAGGTCCTGTAACACGGTGTCCATTAGGTGTTGAAAAGCCTGTGCGGCGTTTTTGAGGCCGAATGGCATGCGGAGAAATTCGAATAGCCCGAACGGGGTGATCACCGCGGTTTTTGGGACGTCCTGTGGCCGGACAGGGACATGGTGGTAACCCCGGACGATGTCCACTTTCGAGAATACCACTTTCCCGGCCAGGCGGTCGGAAAAGTCCTGGATGTGTGGAATCGGATAGTGATCGGGGGTCGTCGCGTTGTTGAGGCGCTGGTAGTTTCCGCACGGGCACCAGCCACCGCCTGGTTTCAGGGCGATGTGGAGGGGCGAAGCCCACGGACTGTTCGACCGGCGGATGATGCCGAGGCGCTCCATGGTGTCGAACTTGGCTTTGGCGATGGCGAGCTTCCCCGGGTCGAGACGGCGAGTGCGGGCGTTGACGGGCGGACCGGTGGTCAAAATGTGGTGTTCTACCCCGTGTTTGGTGGCGGCGGACGATAACGTGGGCTTCGTAAGGTCCAGGAACTGGGCGAGGAGGCAGGAAAACTCGCCGGAGGCCGAGAGTGCGCTGGACAACTGCATCGTGCTGGACCCGCTGAGGGAACATGGGAGCGAGCTGAAGGTTTCCGCGTTGATGAGACGTCGGTTCTTGACGTCCACTAAAAGGCCATTGGCGCAGAGGAAGTCAGCACCGAGAAGGGGGGTGGACACTTTTGCTGTGACAAAGTCCCAGATGAACCGCTGCCCGCCAAAACACAGCGCCACGTTCCATTTCCCGAAGGTGCGGATGGAGCTGCCGTTGGCGGCTTCGAGGACAGGACCGTGGCTCCCCCCATGAATGTCTATGGTTGACGCAGGCAGGACGCTCACCTGGGTGCCCGTGTCACAAAGGAAACGACGTCCGGAGTCAGCGTCTGTAATAAACAACAAACTGCCTGAATGGCCGACAGCCATAGCAGCCGACGAGTGGTCTTTAGTTTACTTTGACGTGGGAAAACTGCACAGGGGCCGGCACTTCCTGGCTTTGGGGCCGAACTGCGCATGGTAGAAGCAGAGGCTTGAGGGTTGCCACCGTTGGGCTGTATCAGTGGGGGCAGGGCTCCGCGTGGCTGCGCAGTACTGTTGCCCGGCGGAGAAAAATTTGTCGGCCTCCTTGGCCAAGTCGCGGAAATTGGTAGTGGAAGAGTTGGCTAACGCCGACCGTACCTGACCTGGCAGCTGCTGAAGGAACAGTTCCTTGAAGAGGAAGCATGGCGTGTGTGTGCCCAGGAGGGCCAGCATGTGGTCCATCAGCTCCGAGGGCTTGGAGTCGCCAAGCCCGGGTAGAGAGAGAAGCAATCATACTGGAAAGTGTGAGGTTGTGCACTTTGGCAGGAAAAATCATAGAGCAAGTTATTATCTTAATGGCAAGAAACTGGAAAGTACTGCATTACAAAGGGATCTGGGGGTTCTGGTGCACGAAACACAAAAATTTAGTATGCAGGTGCAGCAGGTGATCAAGAAGGCCAATGGAATGTTGGCTTTTATTGCTAGGGGGATGGAATATAAAAACAGGGAGGTATTGCTGCAGTTGTACAAGGTGTTGGTGAGACCACACCTGGAATACTGCATACAGTTTTGGTGTCCATACTTAAGAAAAGACATACTTGCTCTCGAGGCAGTACAAAGAAGGTTCACTCGGTTAATCCTGGGGATGAGGGGGTTGACATATGAGGAGAGGTTGAGTAGATTGGGACTCTACTCATTGGAGTTCAGAAGAATGAAAGATGACCTTATTGAAACATATAAGATTGTGAAGGGGCTTGATCAGGTGGATGCGGTGAGCATGTTCCCAATGATGGGTGAAACTAGAACTAGGGGGCATAATCTTAGAATAAGGGGCTGCTCTTTCAAAACTGAGATGAGGAGAAACTTCTTCACTCAGAGGGTGGTAGGTCTGTGGAATTTGCTGCTCCAGAGAGCTGTGGAAGCTACGTCATTAAATAAATTTAAAACAGAAATAGATAGTTTCCTAGAAGTAAGGGGAATTAGGGGTTACGGGGAGCGGGCAGGAAATCGGACATGAGGCTAGGTTCGGATCGGTCATGGCCCTATGGGTGGCGGCGCGGGCCCAGGGGCCGTGTAGCCTGGTCCTGCTCCTACTTCTTGTGTTCTAATTATGTGTTAGATTTCAGGAGATGGTTCTATTCACAGGGATTAGTGGAGACCTCGGGAACAGGCTGCCAGCTAGGAGTCCTTCAAGAGTAAATTGGGCCTGTTCCTGGCTGGGGTGGAGATCACCTCTTAAAGAAGGTAAGTACTGTAGGAAATACAGGGTCAGAGTGGTCTCCTGGACGATTTTCGATCGCCTAGATGGGTCGGAGAGGAATTTCCCAGATTTTTTCTCCCAAATTGGCACATTGAGTTTTTTATCTGGTTTTTCGCCTCTCCAGGGAGATCACATGGGTGGGATGGAGAGTGAAAGTAGATTTGAGGTTGGGATCGGATCAGCCATGATCTTATTGAATGGTGGAGCAGGCTCGAGGGGCCGATTGGCCTACTCCTGCTCCTATTTCTTATGTTCTTATGTTCTTATGTGCGCGTTCGGCTTCGGTGAGTCCGAAAGTTTGTAAGAGGTGCGTTTTCAGCCTTTCGAATTTGTTGAGCTCCGGGGGGTTTTCGAGCAGGTTCACGACTCTGGCCGCGGTGGAGTTGCCGAGAGCAGAGACGACGTAGTAGTACCTCGTGTCGTCCGCGGTGATGTCCCGGAGTGCAAATTGAGCCTCGGCCTGGGCGAACCAAGCGGCAGCCTGTTGTTTCCAAAACTCGGGTAATTTGAGGGAAATGGCGTTCGTTGCCATTTCGGATGAGGTCTTTGGAATCGTCCAAAAGAGCAGCGGGGTCACCAATGTTGGAGTCGACAGAAATCAACAGGCTGAGACTTTTCTTTCAGCAAAAACAAAACGTGTCTTACTTTAATTACTCTCCACGAGGTCTGAAGGCTCAGCCCCGTGCAGGGGCTATAACGTCATCACGCAACCGATGTCATGATGTCATCACGCTACCGACGCTCTTAAAGGGACCCTGCACCGATAACCCAACCCAGCAAGTACATATCACAACATTGCTATACAAAGTGAATTGTGTTATTGTCCCTATGTGGTCTCTGCCACAGTATGATGTAGAAAGATGAATGTGCAGCGTCATCGTGTCAACACTTAATTGACAATTAGACTAAATGTTCAAATTGTACACAGAATGATAGCTAAAGAAAGGACACCAAAAAGCTCAAATTCTTTTCCCGAGACATGAAGGTGCCAAAAACCCTTATTATTCAATGACGAACTAACTTGGCACAATACTGAGATAGCCAAAGGGAGAAGATTTCCTTCTTTCAATTTCAATGAATTTCTTCAGACTTAAAAGGTAAAACTTGTCAGCTACAAGTTAACAGGTGACCCATTGACCCCACTTAGTACCTTTGAACAAAGTCCTTACAAATGTGTGGTTTTTGTATGCGCCAATCTAAAAAAAAGTTGAGCCAGTTGGTGCTGTTTTGAATTGCTAATACCTGTATTCTTGTAAAGATCAGATTGGCCCTGTATCCTAAATTAGATATCAGTTTATTCATTGTAAATGTCTGGAAACTTGTGTATTGCATGATTTCTCACAACACAAATTTGTTTCTCCAATGATCTGATCATATAAATACAGATGAGCTAGCAATTGTATATGTATATAATTCTAACTGTTGATTGTGGTTTTTGTACTTCTGAATTGTAAAATAGTTAATCTTTCTCTGTTTGTCCAGGAACCCATCCAAAAGCAACCTCATGTGCTAATTGCGCAGCATTAGTCAGTATTTGCTCTTGACAGGAAAAATAATGTTTGAGATTTCCTAGGACAAATGACTTCAACAAAAGCGATTTCCAGTTCATTCTGAGCTCTGAAATTTGGGCACCAGGATATCTGTAATTCTGCTTTGCGTTACATACTTCATGATTCAATTCCAATTGACAGGGAAGCTGACAGGGAATGAAAGGTTGAAGACCCTATTCCTTGGAAGGTAAAAAAACTAAATTGGCTAGTGGAGCAAAGAGATCTGGGAATACAGATACAGCAATTGCTAAATGTAGCAACATTCGATGATAAGGCCATAAAGAGTGCAAACAAAGTCGCAGGGTTTATTTCTATAAAGAAAAGAAAGCCTTGCATTTATATAACGCCTTTCACAATCTCCGGATGTCCCAAGGTGCTTTACAGTCAATGACGATTCATTTTGGCTGTGATGCGACCCCTTGTGATCAAATAGTGACATTCACTGTCAAGGCTCACACATAAATAATAGTCACTTGGGAAAAGCTGGGCAATAAAACATCTGTTCCTCCTGAAAGGTCTGTCTGTTTTCCAAATGCTTTGGAGCCAGTACCACCAATACCTTGCATCCATTATCAGACAGGCAAAAATATGTAAACTTGACTATGGCTTTACGTTCTTCTTCATCAGCTGCTGCACTGCAGAATGCAACAAAACAACAACCTGCATTTCTATAGCATAGGAAGACATCCCAATGCAGTAAAGAAAATTAGATTAGTTGCCCTGGAAATGGCCTTGCTTGTTCTTTGACTGTGGCTTATTCTCTAAATGCTGTCGAACGGTGCCATCACACACTGGGGAATGAAACTGGGACTGTATTCCTCCAAGGTTTTTTTTAAAGTCTTATGAAAGTCACAGGATCTTGTCCCTGATCTCCAAGTTGTTTTGAAACTTGAAGCAAATTAAGGAATGTTTCATATTTTCAAAGTTATATTTGTGAAACAGTTGGACTTGTAATAAATATTAACAGTTCTGCACCCTTCTGCATACTGAAGCTAATTTGCTACATCTCCATCTATTTGCTAAATGTGACCTCAATAATAATTGCCTCTTGAATTCTAATAACCTCCCCAGACAATTTTGTGTCATCCACAAATTGAGATATCCTTCGAGTTATTCTCTTTTGCCTCAAGGTCGCGAAAGATGAGGAGCAGCTGTGAGTCTGTAATACAAAAATAACATACTGTAGGTATTCGGGTTTACCGATGTAGGTATTGGACGAATTCCTACTTAATAATCGAGTTCGACTCCAGGAGAACAATCAAAAAGGTTTTTAATGCAGGAACAGAGGAATTCTAACAGGTTGCAGAGCTAGGTACAGGAGAGCCATAAAATAGGTCTTCACCAGATGGAGACGCCACGAGGACTGAGTAGGCAGTCCCGTGGATTGCGTGATGACGTCATCGCGTTCTTCCCATGCTTGGGTAGTCACGTGACTTGTGTGATGACATCATCGCGTTTGCCCGCGCTTGGGACGGTCACGTGATGTGCGATGTGACATCATCGCATTAACCCGCGTCATCGCGTTCGCCCGCGCTCCCAAAGGAGGAAAGCCCCGCACCGGCTACATCGTTACGTTAAAGGGAATTATGTACGGTAAGTAAGGGACACTCGGTGGTACCGCTACAATATAATATTTTCCAAAATTAAAGGGCATCTTAGGACTGTTTAGTAAACGAGAAGTTAAAGTTATACTGCAGATACATGTTTTATGGTAAGATAGCTATCAATGATGCAGGAGTAACTTAGACCTTCCCTGTGTGGAATTTTATGTAGAATTAGAAAACAGGACTGAGCTAGTTTCTTTAGAAGACTGATTTTAGAAATTAAAACAAGAGTTGGCTAATACCAGTCAATCTGCAACTGAAATTGAATAACATTAAAGATTTTTTCAAATTGACTTATTACATCTTTTGAACAGCTTACTGCCCCTTTCCCTGCAGTGTTCAGTATTCAAGAAGATGGGAAAACAACCAGGTTGAAAACCAGCCAATTAGGAGAAAGTCCAGTGGTTTGGCCACTGATTTTCCCTCCATCCTATTGGAAAAAAATACCTCTCCTCTGCATCCACAACCACTTGGTTGAGATCAGCCCCTCAACACTGAAGGCAAACACATGCATCGTACCAACTTGAAACACAGTGCATTGGCGTATATTAGGAATGAACTTCAGAATCTTTCCATGTTGTTTCCTGTGCAAGGAATAAGTATGAAGGTCACAAGCTGAGCCACTTTTTGGAAGACCTTTTATTTGCTGAATACACTAAGGGATTCCAAATGTTATCATCATTAAGCTTCGCGTTTGCATTTGCAGACAAAGGTTATTGCTATTAGTCTACATTCTTTGCATAGCAACACATCCAGCTCTGATACATACATTAATCAAGGAAAAAAATAAAGACTGTAATGATCAGGATGCGACTCAATTTAGAAACCTGCAAGGTGTCAACACATCTGACAATATTTTGCATTGTGATAGGCTAATGATCCACCCTAAGCAGAACGAGAGACTGCATCAATTTTATGTCATTCAGATATTCACCTCTCTTGATTGTGATTCACTTTTAGTTATAACACCGGCTTATCTCCTGGCGCATTGCTCCAGTCTGAGCTCTGAAGTGCAGTTCTAATCTTTAATATGGTCTTGGTTCCAAGCCATTGTACAGCAGAAGATGAGATAGCAGAGCATAGTCTAGTGGGGTGGGGTAGGATGGAGATTGGTCACAGTGAAAAGGGTCTGGGTGGTGGAACACAGTGGTGAGGGGAGGATGCGGAGGCATGGGACAGTGGATGAGCATTTAGTAGATATTTTTCCATTGCCAGACAGGAGAAGGGGTAAGGGTTTAGAATCTGGAAGTTCCTGACATGCTCTGTGAATGGCCAGCATTCTTTTAATCAATTATTTAAAAAATCCTGGCTTAATGTTCCAAGGGCTCCAAAATATAATGGTGTGCATTAGACTCAGAGGGAGGCAACCTCCAGTGAATTCTGGGAGTTGTCGTCCATAGAATGCTTGCACAGAGTTACACTGGTGCTTTGTGTGAGTTGCAATTTGCTACCTGGTTAAACCTCATTGTTCAGTGATACAGTGAAAGTGTGGAAGTGTCATGAATCCAAGGACCAGAGACCTGAAAGATGGGCCGACTTCTAGAGGGAAACATTGTTGGAGAGATTGTAAACAAATAAAAGATAACTGTATGGGGAAATGTAATGACTTTATTGTGAATTTAATAATTTTTTAGACTTTGTTATGTTGCAATTCTTAGGCTAGATTTTGCACCCATTGACAGCTAATCTCCTGTTTTCATTATTAAGACCTTGGATTATTGATAATCTGAATTATTTCATTGCATCCTCTTTTCCTCCTTGCTAGCTTTGTTTTGGTTTGCTGGTTCTTTGTTGGCAGCTTGAATAGTTTTTTGGTACTTCTTGATCAGTACTTTCCGTTGCTCCTTGATCACTGGTAGGTTTCCAACCTGATCAGTTGTGATTTGTTGCTGTTTTATGAAGGTGATTTTTGAGCCAATCTGGTGCATGTGCAATGAAGTGTGACACCTGAAGTGTGATGCTTGAAATGTGATACATGAAATGCGATGGATGCGCACTTGAAGCAAGACTTTAAAGAAAAAGAAAGAAAGACTTGGGGGTTGATTTTCAATGTGCCGTGAGGCGGGCTTTTAGGCGTGCGGGGGGCTAAAATCCCGAATTCGGGGGTCCCGACACCATCCCGCCCAAAACCCGCCTCCATGTAAGTTTCAAAGGAGGCGGGTACCCGCCCCGCACTGGGACCCGCCGACCCGAGGCAGGAAGGGATTAGTGCCAATTAACTGCCTGTTAAGAGGTAGTTAACAGGCAGTTTTTAGCCTAATCCCTATTTTTAAGCTTGAAGTGTGGGATTCCCGACGGCTCCAAACCACGCCAAGTTAGAGGAGTCGGGTCGTCGGGTTGAAGGACTTGGAGGGGTCGAGATGTCAGTGTTCAGGTGAGTGATGGGTGCATGAGTGCAAAGGTAAGTGCGTTCGGTGTGTCTAAAGTGTGTGAAGAAGTTTAAATTACCTGTACTTACCATTAGAGCCTTCCTTCCTCTAGGTTTCGGGAGTCCATCATTCAGCCGGCACAGAAAGCAGAATGGCCGCGAGCTGTCAAAAGTGACAGCTTGCAGCTTTCAGTGCCGGTGAGATTTCTAACTGAGTCTGCGTAGAAGGACTCAGGTTAGCAGTAAGACTGTCAGTGTTTGACTGCTTCAAACAGCTGTGAAACACTGATATTTCATCTGACAGCACGTCTTGACAGATGAAATTTCAGCCTGTGACGTCACCTGTTGCCGGGTGGCCCTTAATTGGCCTGCTGAGCCCACTGGGTGGGCTCAACAACGTCAATCAAGTGAAAATCACGTGGATTGGCCGCATCTTGATGGAGGTGGGACTACAACCCAAAAGTTGTAGTCCCGCCTCCTTCCTGACTTCTGAATGAAAATCCAGCCCTTGGGTTTATGTAACGCCTTTCATGACCTCAGGATATCCCAAAGCACTTTATAACCAATGAAGTACTTTTGAAGCACTGTTGCAATGTAGGAAACACGGCAGCCAATTTGTGCACAGCAAGCTCCCACAATCAACAATGTGATAATGACCAGATAATCTGTTTTAGTTATGTTGACTGAGGGATAAATATAGACCAGGACACCAGGGATAACTCCCCTGCTCTTCTTAAATAATGCCATGGAATCTGTTATGTCCACCTGGGAGAGCAGACAGGGCCTCGGTTTAATGTCTCATCCTAAAGATGGCACTACAACTCCCTCAGTATAGCACCAGAGTGGCAGCCTAGATGTTTGTGCTCAAGTGTCTGGAGTGGGACCTGCACCCACAACCTTCTGACTCAGTAGCAAGAGTGCTACCAACTGAGTCATAGCTGACACAGTGAATCATGTGATGCCCTGTGTTGGTGGCATGGTTTGTGTTCCGTGTTACACTGATGGTAACCTTGCAGTATTACTCTGGAGTCAGGGTCTCACACACTCTGGTGCAAAGTAGAATGAGACCTCTTGGAGGCAGTAGTCTAATACCACTTCAGTTTGATACTCCATGGAGTGTAAATCCAGTGTGGTATCAAATCTAGTTTGCAAAGTGCTCGGGAGATTTTGACTCACCTGGCTCAGCTTGACATACTTGACGTCAATTTCAGTATTTAGGAAAGAGGGACTTTCCCTTCCTGCTCTCTAAATATTTAAATTTTGGGTGTGAAATCTGCACATACCTGGATACAGTTCTTCCCTAAACAGGACAGTTAGATTATCAGGCAAGCAGGAGCCAAGCAATGCATAAAAGTTAGGGGCCATGGTGACCTTGACAGCCACAGGCAGTGCTGCCCACACCTTGGTTTGAGGTTCCAGTTGCGGCTACAGCAGGCGACATAGCTCAGTGACAGCCTCCTTGGCGAAGCGAAGGCACCTGGCACATTGATCCTTAGTGAGGTTGAGGTAGGAGAAGTGCTCCCTGAAGACTTGCTGTGTGTATGGCCTCCTGCAGTATGTTCTCTTCCTCCCTCTTTTTCCAGCTGCTCCTGCTTGCTCTTGTCTTCTTCGCTGCTCCACCTCCTCCTTCAGCCCCAAAGGCAGACTTACCAAACTACCAATTACTGTAATAAAACTGTTTTGAAGGCAGACAAAAACAGTCTGGCATTAGCAAAAGTGTGTTAACAGAAGCCAGAATTAAGTTGTACAAGGCAGAAAATAGGCCAAAAATGCCCAGAAGATAACCAGCAGCCTAAAAGGACAAACCAGCAACTAACCTGCATGTAAAGGATGAGACCTTTAAATAGCGCTGCTGAAGGATCCTTCCTGCTTGTTAGTACCATGATTTGCTGAGCAAGTTTATCACATGGTGAGTCAGGTGCTGAGGAATCCCAATTTCACAAAAGGAGCCTACAACAAGCGTAGGTCCAGATATTTAAATATTATAATGATCCTTTTACATGCTTCTGGCAAAAGCTCTGGATGCCTACAATGAAGCCTGATAACGGCACAATCTGGTGTGGAATGAGCACGCGCACGCAGCCCAGCATTTTGGATCCTTCAGCGCCCATTTTGCACCTATAAGATGGGCGCAGCGTGAGTGAATTTCTAGGCCTATAACTGCACTCCAGCCCAAGCTACAGCTCTTGCATGGAGAGTTACAGAAGATGAGCGAGAAAACCACTGAGGACATTCACCCCCAAACTTTAGAGTGCAATTAAATCGGCCGTGGTCGAATGTGAGTTGTTGATATTTCTGGTAATGCCATGTGATTGTTAATTTTGGTTAAGTGTTTTTGTTGAGTACTGGATGAAGGCACCCAACTCCAGAATCTGTGTTTAGTGTCCTTCTGTAAACAGCAGCTTCTTCCCAACTGGAAACAATTGATCCTTCAAAGCTTCATAATAATACTGCCTTCATACTCTTATTAGTCCATGCCCTTTAATAGATCATTGACCCATCTTATTTAAAGGTTGTCATCCTAACTGCTGTTACAGATATTGACAACTTCCATCACTGATAATACATTTGGTACAATTTACAACCCCAGTTAGTGTTTTAACAGAAGCTATAAAGTGCTTAACTTTAAGTGTGCTGTTGATCTATAGTGACCTTAGTAACATTAGCATTGTCAGTCCAGCTGTTATTTGTGGCTTACCAAAGCTTAGTTGGAAAATGGACCAGAAATAAATTGAATGAAGGTTGAAAAAGTGTTGTACTTTTGTCTGCTAATTTCAGTGCAGAGACATCACGCAAGTTGCCACATCCGTGCAAGAAAAATAATCAAGTGGTTAAACCTGGTTAGAACATAAGAATGTAGAAAATGAAGAACAAGAAAAGACTATCTAGCTACGGTAAAGCCACATACACCATTTATTTCTCCCCTAGTAGGGAACAGAGGGATATGGGGGCAGGGTGGGTAGAGGTAATTAGAGTGGAAAGAGGCTTGTGTGCAGTATAAACACCAGCAAAGACCAATTGGTCTTCATGGTGTATTTCTGTGCTGTAAATTCTATATAATTCGATCATAGGAACATAGGAACAGGAGCAGGCCATTCAGCCCCTTGAGCCTATTCTGCCATTCAATGAGATCATGGCTGATCTGTGACCTAACTCCATCCAAACGCATTGGCTCTAAATCTCTTAATACCCTTGGCTAGCAAAAATCTATTGATCTCAGATTTAAAAATTATTAATTGAGCTAGCATTTACTGCTTTTTGTGGGAGTGCCACACTTCTACCATCCTTTGCATGAAGAAATATTTCCTAACTTTGTAATTTTATGCTCCCGTCTACACTACTTACTATGCCTCCAATCTTTGTGTCATCGGCAAATTTGGATATATGCCTCTCTATTGTGTTATCTAAGTCGTTAATAAATATATTGAATAGTTGAGGCCCCAGCACTGATCTTTGTGGGATACCACTAGTCACTTTCTTTCAATTTGCATACATACCCATTATCCCCACTCTCTGTCTTCTGTTGCCTAACCAATCTCCTAGCCAGGTCAATAATTTACCTTCAATTCCATGAGCTTTAATTTTAGGTAAGAACCCCTTATATGGAACCTTATCGAATACCTTCTGGAAGTCCATATAAACTATATCAATAGACATTCCCCTGTCTTCTACTTTAGTTACTGCCTCAAAAAATTCATTTAGGTTTGTTAGACATGACTTATTCTTTACAAATCCATTTTGGCTCTCTCTAATCAGCTCAAATTTCTCTAAGTGCTCAGTCTGTCCTTAATTATAGATTCCAATAACTTCCCCACAACAGGTGGACTAACTGGTCTATAATTTCCTGGTCTCTCTCTCTTACCTATCTTAAATAATGAAGTTATATTTGCAATTTTCCAATCTAAAGGGGTAATTCCTGAATCGAATGAGTTTTGGAAGGTTGTGGCTAAAGCATCTGCAATTTCCTCACCTACTTCCTTTAAAACATTGGGGTGGAGACTATCAGGTTGTGGGGATTTAGTACCATTATTTTTTCTAATATTGTTTTCTTGGTTATGTTAACTTTAGTGAGTTTCAGTATTTGATTCATTATTAATTTCCCTGTAATGTCAGGTATATTAACCTCTTCCTCCACCGTGAAGACTGACACAAAGTAATTCTTCAACAAGTGTGCCATTTCCTTATTTTCATTTTCAATATTTGCCTCCTCTGTTTTTAAAGTGCCCACATTACTCTTGACTACGCTTTTTCTTCTAATATAATTGTAAAAACATTTTGTGCTAATCTTGATATTCCTCACAGGCCCGGATTTTGTGGTAGTAATAACAGTGAGGTTGTCAGCACTCAGTTATTACAGGGTAAATCTGGCAGCAACTTCTGGCCTCTGCACATGCGCAGTTAAACGTGGAAATCCGGGAGTTGCGGCCAGTGATACCCTGCTCCTCCACAGGGAGGCTATCGGAATCAACACAGAGGCCGGAATTTTCCCCTAAAAAAACAGGTGGGTTTGGAGTGTGGGGGCAGTTAAATTGTTATAAATGGGATTCCCGACTGAATCCCGCCCACTTCTGGTTTAGCCGGAGGTGGAATGGGGGGCGAGCAGCCAGCCCACTGCCAGGGGGCATTACCTTAATTTAAATATTGTAATGAGGCTGGAAGCCTTGTTTTCCCCTCCATTTTGAATTTAACTGCCTGAAGACGGGTTTCACACAATTCGTGAAACCCAGCAGTTAAATCGAGGCGGGGACTGCTGCATCCAGGAGGTGTGGCTTTATACCTAATGATATACCTATCAATTCATCCAATGAAAAGCGATGAGTTAAGAAAGTAACTATAGGTTTTTATTGACTAAATAACAGAGCCCACCCTCGTGGGTGATCGGATCCAAGAAGGAGGAATACCAGCCAGTCGACCACCTTTATACCTGGGCAGGTAGGTGGCGCCATGGGCGGAGTCGGCAGTGGTCAGCCCAGGTATAGCAGCGTGACAAGAGGCGACCTCGTACAGTGATACAACAATGTGAACAGTGATAACTATAGGGAAACGATCTAACAGTGATAACTATAGTGTAACGATAGTAAACGGTAAAAGTGGTTTACCACATTCACCCCTTGTTTAGACTTGAGTCCGGCGGGGTGAAGTGTACTACCAGTTCTGGTATGTCAGTCTGTCCGGAGGCCTCGTAAGCCTGTCTGATCGTCGCAGCGGCAGTGTTGCGTTCTCCGGTGTTAATGCTGGCGTCTGCGAGGTAGGCGAAGGCTCTTGGGGTTCCGGCGTACCATCTACCTGGGCTGGAATTGGGGGGGTGGTGGGGGGGGGGTAGCGGTGGTGTCTCCGGAGTGCCCGAGGGTGCGAGGTCTCGTAAGGAGACTGTGTCCTCCCGCCCGTCTGGGTATGCCACGTAGGCGTACTGGGGGTTGGCGTGCAGGAGGTTCACCCTCTCGACCAGGGGGTCCGTTTTATGGGCCCTCACGTGCTTTCGCAGCAAGACAGGCCCCGGAGAGGTCAGCCAGGTTGGTAGCGTGGTTCCCGTAGTCGACTTCCTGGGGAAAACAAACATTCGTTCATGGGGGGTGGCGTTAATGGCAGTGCAAAGTAGTGACCGGGTGGAATGCAGCGCCGCCGGGAGGACCTCCTGCCAGCGAGAGGTTGGGAGGCCCTTAGACTTTAAGGCTAAGAGGACAGCCTTCCATACCGTCGCGTTCTCTCTTTCCACCTGGCCGTTCCCTCGGGGGTTGTAGCTGGTGGTCCTGCTAGTGGCGATGCCTCTCGCTAGTAGGAACTGACGGAGTTCCTCGCTCATGAAGGAGGCACCCCGGTCACTATGTATATAGTTTGGGAACCCGAACAAGGCAAAGAGGTCGTTCAGGCATTTAACGACCGTGGTGCTGATCATGTCTGGGCAGGGGAAGGCAAAGGGGAAACGGGAGTACTCATCAACAATGTTGAGGAAGTACACATTACGGTCAGAGGACGGGAGGGGCCCCTTTAAATCGATCCTCAAGCGCTCGAAGGGGCGGGTGGCCTTGATCAAGCTTGCTCTGTCCGGCCTAAAGAAGTGCGGTTTGCACTCGGCACAGGTCTGGCAGTTCCTGGTCATGGTCCTGACCGCCTCGATGGAGTAGGTCAGGTTGCGGGCCTTAATGAAGTGGTAAAGCCTGGTGACCCCGGGGTGGCAGAGGTCGTTGTGGAGGGTCTGAAGTCTATCAATTTGCGCGTTGGCGCATGTAATTCGCGATAGAGCGTCAGGGGGTTCGTTCAGCTTACCAGGCCGGTACAAGATATCATAATCGTAGGTGGATAGCTCGATTCTCCACCTCAAGATCTTGTCGTTCTTGATTTTACCCCTCAGCTTGTTATTAAACATAAAAGCGACTGAACGCTGGTCGGTGAGGAGGGTAAATCACTTGCCTGCGAGGTAATGCCTCCAGCGGCGTACCGCCTCCACAATCGCCTGGGCCTCCTTCTCGACCGAAGAGTGTCGGATCTCGGGGCCCAGTAGGGTCCTTGAGAAGAAGGCCACCGGTCTCCCCTCCTGGTTGAGGGTAGCGGCTAGGGCGAAGTCGGATGCATCGCTCTCCACTTGGAAGGGGATGGACTCATCCACTGCGTGCATAGTGGCCTTAGCAATGTCTCCCCTGATGAGGGGGAAGGCCGCACGCGCTTCTTCCGTAAGGGGGAAGGAGGTGGACTTCATGAGGGGTCTGGCTTTGTCCGCATAATTCGGCACCCATTGGGCATAGTAGGCGAAGAGCCCCAGGGTTCTCTTCAGCGCCTTTGGACAGTGGGGAAGGGGTAGCTCCATGAGGGGACGCATTCTTTCGGGATCGGAGCCGATGATTCCGTTCTCTACTACGCAGCCGAGGATGGCAAGGCGCGAGGTGTTAAACACACATTTCTCCTTATTGTAGGTGAGGTTCAGCCGTTGGGCCGTACGGAGGAATCTTTCCAGATTAGCGTCATGGTCTTGCCGGTCGCGGCCGCAGATGGTGACGTTATCTAGATAGGGGAACGTGGCTTGCAGCCCGTTCTGGTCAACCATCCGGTCCATCTCCCTTTGGAAGACCGAAACCCCGTTGGTGACGCCGAAGGGGACCCTAAGGAAGTGGTAGAGGCGGCCATTCGCCTCGAAGGCGGTATACTGGCGGTCCTCAGGGCGGATAGGGAGTTGGTGGTAGGCCGACTTAAGGTCGATGGTAGAGAATACCTGGTATTGAGCAAGCTGATTGACCATATCAGATATGCGGGGAGGGGGTATGCGTCCAGCTGGGTGTACCGGTTTATGGTTTGGCTGTAGTCGATGACCAGGCGGTTTTTATTGCCGGTCTTAACGACTACAACCTGGGCACGCCAGGGGCTGCTGCTCCCCTCGATGATGCCCTCCTTCAGGAGACGCTGCACCTCAGAGCTAATGAAAGCTCTGTCCCCGGCGCTGTACCGCCTGCTCTTGGTAGCGACGGGTTTGCAGTCGGGGGTGAGGTTAGCGAACAGGGAAGGTGGCGGGACCTTGAGGGTGGATAGGCCGCAGGTGTTACGCGGTGGGCGATTTAAAGGCTGCTGGTTGTCGACTGTGAGCGGGGGGAGGGGTCCACCGTATGCTAGAGTGACGCTTTGGAGGTGGGATTGAAAATCCAGCCCTAGTAGGACGGCAGCGCATAGCTGGGGCAGGACGAGGAGTTTAAAGTTTTTATACTCTGTGCCCTTAACCGACAGGGTCACAACACAGTAGCCGCTGATGTCTGTGGCGTGGGACCTCGATGCCATCGAGATCCGGTTGCGCGTTGGCTGGACAGTGAGGGAGTAGTGGCTCACCGTGTCTGGATGTATGAAGCTCTCTGTGCTTCCGCTGTCGAACAGGCAGGTCGTGGCGTGGCCGTCTACTTTGATGTCCATCATTGACTTGGACAGCTGATGCGGGCGAGCTTGGTCTAGCGTGACGGAGGCTAGTGTGTGGCTGAGCGGGTCGCTGTAGTCTGTAGGTGAAGCGGTCGTCAGCTCTGGAGGTAAGGTGGCGGTCGAGCGTGGTGGGTAAAATGGAGGCGCCCACGAGGTGGGGCAAAATGGCGGAGAAGATGGCTGCCCCCACAACCCACATGAGGCACTGCTGGCGTCGGTTGCCTGGATCAAAGATGGCCGCCCCCATTGCTCATCTGTGGCCTTGATAAAAGATGGCCGCCCCCACAGTTCGCATGAGGCACTGCTGGCCTCTGCTGCTCTCCCTCTGCAGGCCTTCGCGAAGTGGCCTTTCTTCAGGCAGCTGGAGCACGTCGCGTTTTTGGCTGGGCAGCGCGACCTCGGGTGTTTCGCCTGCCCACAGAAGAAGCAGCCGGCGGCCCGGTCGCGGGGCTCCGATGTCGCAGCCGGTACCGGGGGTGGCGGTCCTGATCGGGTCCGGGACGTCGACGCTGAGGTAGGTCCCGGGGGCGGCGCTACGAGGGGTATTGCGGTCGGGGTCGGGCCCGAGTCCCAGAGTCGCGAACTGTACCTGGAATACACCTCGAGGTCCCGCTGGGTCACTTCTAGGGAGTAGGCCAAGGCTGCAGCTGAGTTCAGGTCGAGGTCCTTTGATTCCAGCAGTCTCTGCCGTGAGTAGTCGGACCGAAGGCCTTTCACGAAGGCATCGCGGATGTTATCTTCAGTGTTTTCTGCAGCCGATACTGCTTTAAAGTCACAGTCCCTGCCGAGTGTTTGTAGCGCCCGTAAAAATTCAGCTACAGACTCTCCTGGCTGTTGCGGGCGGGATCTTAGGAGGTGTCTGGCATACATGGAATTTACCGGGCTCCGGTACTGCTGTTTCAGTAGGTTGATAGCGGCCTCGTAAGTAGTAATGTCCTGGATGAGTGCGTATACTTTAGGGCTCGCTTGGGCGGTCAGAACTCTTAGTTTGGATCTCTGAGGGACGCCGGATTCTTCCAGGTAGGATTCGAAGCAGCACAGCCAGTGTTTGAAGTCGAGGGCTGCGTTTGTTGCTTGTGGGTTTAGATCCAGGTATGGTGGTTTGAGGGCTCGCAGCCAAGCCGGCTGCTGTGGCTGTTGTAGCTGGGCGTCTGGCTGGTCGTTTGGCTGCTCCGTTGACTGGTTGTTTGGCTGCTCAAGTGACGACATTTTAAAATTTAGTCAATAAAATTGATATACCTATCAATTCGTCCAATGAAAAGCGACGAGTTAAGAAAGTAACTATAGGTTTTTATTGACTAAATAACAGAGCCCACCCTCGTGGGTGATCGGATCCAAGAAGGAGGAATACCAGCCAGTCGACCACCTTTATACCCGGGCAGGTAGGTGGAGCCATGGGCGGAGTCGGCAGTGGTCAGCCCAGGTATAGCAGCGTGACAAGAGGCGACCTCGTACAGTGATACAACAATGTGAACAGTGATAACTATAGGGAAACGATCTAACAGTGATAACTATAGTGTAACGATAGTAAACGGTAAAAGTGGTTTACCACACCTAACTCCTAGATCCAGGGTCCCTGCTTAACCCACCCCCCGCGATTGGAGACCCCCTCACGAGGCCTCCGATCAACCCCCCCGGGCCTTCCCCCCACCACACCGACCATGCTGAGCCCGACACTACCTGCTAATCCTCCATCCCCCCCGATTCCCAGCCAACCACCCCCCTACCGACCCCGATCCCCAGCCAACTACCCCCCCCTACCGACCCCAATCCCCAGCCAACCACTCCCCTACCAACCCCGATCCCCAGCCAACCACCCCCCTACTGACCCCGATCCCCAGCCAACCACCCCGCTACCGACCCCGATCCCCGGTTGACCACCCCCCTACTGACCCCAATCCCCAGCCAACCAGCCCCCTACAGACCCCAATCCCCAGCCAACCACCCCCCTACTGACCCTGATCCCCGGTCGACCACCCCCCTACCGACCCCGATCCCTAGCCAACCACCTCCCTACCAACCCCGATCCCCAGCCAACCACCTCCCTACCGACCCGATCCCCTGTTGACCACCCCCATACCAACCCCAAACCCCGGTCGACCACCCCCCTACCAACCCCGATCCCCGGTCGACCACCCCCCTACTGATCCCGATCCCTGGTCGACCACCCCCTCCCTGTCGACCACCCCCCCCGCGATCCCCGATCCCGGATGCCGCCCCCCGCCCCCCACATTCCCCGATTCCTGATGCTGACCCCCCGAACCTCCTCCCATGATCCCCGATGCTGACCCCCCGACCCCCCCCGCGATCCCCGATCCCCAATGCTGACTCTCTGACCCCCCTCCTCTGATCCCTGATGCCACATCGTGGCCCCCTCACCACGGACCGACCCCTCGCATCTGCAGGCCTACCCGCCCGCAGCCAGCCAGCCTCTTAATCTGGCTGGCTGCGAGTGGGAATCTGAGGCTTCACGTGCAAATCAGGCTCTACTGTTAAAGTCGGCAGGGTCTGTGGGAAACTCGGCCAGAATCACTGATTTGACGTGAACTTCAATTATTTACGCACTATTTTCGCTGTAAATACCAATGAAAATGTTAAGCCTTGTTCAAGCAGGAGTAACTGAGTTTTTAATGGCATACTAAGTCATAATTAATGCTGAACAACTTCTCTGGCCCTGAAAAACTAATTTTACAAGTTTGGTGTCTCATTCCGTCAGAAGAACATCGAAATATTGCAGATTTAAAAAAAAATTATTTTTGTAGTGTATGTACCTTTAAGAGCCCCTGTGTACTGTAATACCAGTAGTGACCACTCGGGCTATATAAGCCTGTATAGTGTCTTGTATCTTTTAGTTCACCTCCAGACTTTGTTCAGTAAACACCTGTTAAACCAACTCCTGCATTCCGTGTCTCCATTAACACACGGATACAACAGTGGCGACGAATTGGAAACGGACTTACCTGCAATTCGGCAGCACCTCAAGGAGATCGATTCCTCAGACGAAGGTCAAAGAAAAAAAACAAAACTGTGGTTTCACCAGCTAGCCGGGCTGGTGGCAGGTACTGCACTAATCCTTCCTGGGTGGCGGGCTGGGACTCGATCGGGTGGCTCTGCAGTGGGGCCGAGCAGCGAGTCGGAAGGCGGAGGCAAACAGAGACGGAGGGTCGAGCACTCAGGAGACGGCCGGCGCTGCAAAGCAAGTCGGCATTCGGACCAAGCAGAGGGAGGGAAAAGTCCCAGAGAGTCCGGCGGGAACGAGTCTCCAACTATTAAAAATATCTGTGTAAATAAAAACCGCGGAGAACAGCATTGTCAGCAGCGGCAGCGGCGGGAAAGCGCGGGAGGTGCCATTTTTTCTCGGCAGGGAAGAAAGGAAAGCGCGGGAGGCACCATTTTTGATTTTCAGGATGCCTAAGACTGGCAATATTACTGCTTTCGATAGTGATATAGAGGATTGGACCACATATGTGGAAAGAGTGGAGGTATATTGCACAGCGAATGAAGTAGAGGATGATAAAAAGGCATCGGTACTTCTAAATCTGATGGGCGCAAGGACATACGGGCTGTTACGAAACTTAATCACTCCAGCCAAACCGATGGACAAGAATTTTAAGGAGATTGTTGATAACCTACAGGAGCACTTAAACCCAACACCGCTGCTGATAGCGGAACGATTCAAATTCTTCAGGAGGAATCAGCACAAGAATGAAAGTAACGCTGATTACCTCACCAAATTAAGAAAGCTGTCAAAGCACTGCCAATTCGGGGCAGGACTGGCAGATTCTCTACGAGACAAATTCGTCTGCGGTCTCCTAAGTGAAGGAACACAGAAAAGGCTACTTTCGGAGAAAGATTTGACACTGGACAAGGCTTTCAGTGTGGCTGTATCATACGAAGCAGCAGCAAGAGGAGCTGCAGAGATACAGCAAAAGCCACAGGACTTCGGCACCCATGAAATGACACGGGATTTTGAGAGATGTTATCACTGCGGCAGATCCACCCATGACCAGAGGGACTGCTGGTTCAAGGACAAAGCATGCAGGCAATGCGGAAAGATGGGACACATTGCACGTGTATGCCGATCTGGAAACAAAAAATCCACTGACAGAAAAAAAATCAATAAGGAAACGTACAGAAAGGTACAAATGATGACGGACAGTAGCTCCGAAGACCAGAAGAGCGATAGCGACTCCGGAAACAAGAGACTAAGCTGTCTCAAATTACATAATGTAATTGCCAAAGAAGATTACCAGACCATTTGGGTTACCCTCACGATAGCGGGGTCCCCAGTTAAAATGGAGCTAGATACAGGATCAGCCCTGACCGTCATAAGTCGACGGGATTACGAGCGGCTATTTCCGCATATACCTTTGAAAGACACATCCGTTATCTTGAAGACATGTACGGGGCAGAAAGTATACCCCAGAGGGAAAATAAGGGTGCCTGTTGTATACAACGGCAAGGAAATACAGAAGTTGTATTTATACGTTTTGCAAGATGGTGGTCCACCGCTGTTGGGACGTGAATGGATCAGGAAGATACGTTTAGACTGACACTCCATTCAGGCACTGACGGTGACCAGTAAGAAAAAAAATGCTGATGACGTCATACCTGAACGATTAAAAGACATCTTGGCCAATGCCAAAGAAGTGTTTCAACAGGAACTAGGAACCTTGAAAGGCGTCACCGCCTCAATAAAAGTGGAAGATGCGGCAATTCCCAAGTTTTTTAAGGCAAGGCCGGTGCCATACGCAATTCGTCCAGCAGTCGAGGCAGAGCTGGAGAATTTGGAAAAAGCAGGCGTGTTATCCAAGGTAGATTGGAGCGAGTGGGCAACACCCATCGTCCCGGTCATGAAGAAAACGTTGAATAATGATAAATCTGAAGAACAGAGAAAAATTCGCATCTGTGGGGACTTCAAGGTGACTGTAAACCCGGTCCTTCACACGGTACAGTATCCTCTTCCGAGGATAGAAGATATTTTCGCCTCACTATCCTGAGGGAAACGTTTCACCAAAATTGACTTGGCACAGGCATATCTACAGATGGAGGTTGAGGAGGCCTCTAAAAAGTATCTCACGATAAACACACACAAAGGCCTGTACCAGTACAATCGACTGGTTTTCGGAGTAGCATCAGCTCCAGCTATCTGGCAAAGAGCTATGGAGCAAGTCCTGCAAGGAATTCCGGGGACTCAATGCTACCTAGACGACATCCTTGTAACAGGAGAAAACGTCAACGAGCACCTTGCCAATTTGGAGCAGGTGCTCACTAGGCTGAGAGAACGGGGCCTACGAGCAAATCGCCCCAAGTGCGAATTTTTCCAGAAACAAATATCATATTGTGGCCATATAATTAACGAAGAAGGGTTGCATAAGTCACCTGAAAAAATTGAAGCAGTCATAAAAGCCCCAGCACCTGAAAATGTCTCACAATTAAGGTCGTTCCTGGGATTGATAAATTACTATCATAAATTTTTACCGAACTTGTCAACTGTTCTGCACCCTCTTAACGCACTGCTACAAACGGGAGTAATTTGGAAATGTAGCGAAGACTGTAAACGTGCCTTCCATAAATGCAAAGGCTTGATCACATCCAAGGAAGTGTTGGCTCATTACAACCCATCACTGCCAATCAGACTGGCGTGCGATGCATCCCCTTACGGCGTAGGAGCGGTATTGTCGCATAGATTCCCTGATGGCTCGGAGCGGCCGATAGCTTTTGCGTCACGCTCATTGAACTCAGCTGAGCATAACTATGCCCAGATCGACAGGGAAGCACTCAGCCTGGTATGGGGAGTGAAGAAATTCAACCATTACCTACACGGACAAAAATTTACCTTGTTGACTGACCATCAACCACTCGTCTCCATATTCAACCCTAAAAAGGGCGTTCCCATTATGACAGCGCAAAGGCTACAGAGGTGGTCCCTTTTCCTAGGGGCACACCAATATGACATAGAATACAAAGGATCAAAACAGCATGGGAATGCTGACGGGTTATCGCGCCTACCGTTGCCAACGGTAGAAGAGGCACCTACAGTGGACCCAGTGGAGATGTTCCACTCAACCATAGTGGAATGTCTACCAGTAACAAATTCTACCATTGAAAAGGAAACGAGAAATGACCCGACTCTCTCACGAGTCTACGATTTAACGGTGAAGGGATGGCCAGCACATGGCGAACCACTGTTGCCAGTATTCTCGCAAAGAAGAGAACAGCTGTCAGTGTGCCGAGGAACCTTGATGTGTGGATCTAGAGTGGTGATTCCACCCAAACTCCAGGATAAAGTGCTAAAGGAGCTTCACGAGGGGCATCTGGGTGGAGTGAAAATGAAGAACCTAGCCAGAACGTTTGTATGGTGGCCAGGTATCGATGGAGACATCGAAGAAATGACCAAGAGCTGTCTAGGATGCCAGAAGGTCCAAAACGCCCCACCACAAGCCCCTCTACATCCATGGGAGTGGCCCTCATCTCCATGGCAAAGGGTACACATCGACTTTGCTGGCCCATTTATGGACTCAATGTTCTTAATCGCGGTTGATGCACACTCCAAGTGGCCGGAGGTAATAAAGATGTCCTCCACCACCACGGAAAAAACCATCACAGTATTAAGGACCATATTTGCCAGGAATGGGCTGCCTGAACAGATCTGTTCTGATAATGGACCGCAATTTGTGTCCGAAGAATTCAGGAAGTTCTTAAAAAACAATGGGGTTAAGCATTACACGTCCGCCCCATACCATCCCGCCACCAATGGATTAGCTGAAAGGTTTGTCCAGACCTTCAAGAAGGCCATAAAGGCCATGGGTAATGAAGACATAAATCTACAGCATAAGGTAGATAACTTCTTGTTTGCGTACAGGAATGCAACACATGTGGTTACAAACCAAACTCCCGCCATGATGTTTTTCAATAGAAGACTAAGATGCCGGCTGGATTTGATCAAGCCAAACATCAGAAGGGACGTAGAGAACCGGCAATTTCAAGGCATGAATGAAAGGCCAACTAGAACCTTCCAGATAGGTCAACAAGTTTTGGCCCGGGACTACCGTACCGAGAAATGGCAGCCTGGAACTATTTGCACACGACTAGGACCACTGATGTATACCGTGGACATTGGAGAAAGCATAATAAGGCGCCATGCTGACCAGATCATAGAGTCATCCGAAAAGGGACAACCTACACCACAACTCTATACGCCTAATGATGAAGCAGAGATACCCATAGTATCTACCTCCGATCCAGTGATACTGGAACCAGATGAACCCGACACTGGCATTCAAGCCGAATCGACCTTGCCAAAAGAACCTACTACACCACCGAAAACTACTACACCACCGAGGCGTTATCCGGACCGAGTCAGGAAGCCTCCAGAGAGACTGACTTATAATTGATTAACTGCAGCAAATGTGTAGATTATTGTTCTTGTAAACATGTTAATTAATGATTACTTAAAATGTTATGTACTAATTATCTAAAAGGGGAGGAATTGTAGTGTATGTACCTTTAAGAGCCCCTGTGTACTGTAATACCGGTAGTGACCACTCGGGCTATATAAGCCTGTATAGTGTCTTGTATCTTTTAGTTCACCTCCAGACTTTGTTCAGTAAACACCTGTTAAACCAACTCCTGCATTCCGTGTCTCCATTAACACACGGATACAACAATTTTTATTTAATTTTTCTAAAGTTTGTTTTATGATTTTTAAGCTTCTCCCTTAATCCCATATGGATGTCTCAATCTTCATTTCACTTTCTGTACAATGATTTAAATATGAATGATATTCCCTGCTTTTTTACTTCCTGCTTCCTGTCTGTGAGCATTCTTCAATCTGATTGGCTGATCAGCCTGCCTGCTGCTTGCCCTGTTGCTGAACACCACAGATCTCCTATAGATGGTACCAAATTCAAAGTGACATTGGAATAGAGGAAATCTACGCTCTAGAGCCCACTAAATCTTTGTGGGCAGCTCTTTTCGAGGCCAGCAGCGAGCACTGTCCCTTTGCGGCAAAGGGATGGTGCTCGCCGCTGACCACAAAATCTCTTCTAAGCCAACATTTCTCCAATAAATATAGTGCCACTCCTTGAGCCTATCCTGATAACTCAAAGCTGGAAAACCAGGCATTATTTTAATTACAAAAAAAAATACTGCAGATGCTGGAAATCTGAAATAAAAACAGAAAATGCTGGAGATACTCAACAGGTCAGGCAGCATCTGTGAAGAGAGAAACAGAGTTAACGTTTCAGGTTGATGACCTTTCGTCAGAACTGGAAAAAAGCAGCAAATGCAAGTGTAGGAGCTGGGAAAGGGGGGAGGGGATGAAAGAATAAAAGGGAAGGTCTGTGATAGGATAGAAGGCAGGAGAGTTTAAGAGACATTAAGAGATATTCAAGGTGGTAATGGGACAGGTTAAGAAACAAAAGATGGCTCTAGATGAAGTGTAAATTGCACTGGCAGAATGAAAGACAGCTGCCATGTGGGGGAGAAGAAAAGAAAACGCAAACAAAACAAAAAAAAAGTGTGGAAAAAAAACATATATGATAGGGGCCGAGGTTATGATCTGAAATTGTTGAACTCTATGTTGAGTCCAGAAGGCTGTAAAGTGCCTACTCAAAAGATGAGGTGCTGTTCCTCGAGCTTACGCTGAGCTTCAGTGGGACAATGTAAGAGGCCTAGGATGGTGAGGTCTGAGTGGGAGTGGAGCGGAGAATTAAAGTGACAGGCCACCGGAAGCTCGGGGTTCCCCTTACAAACTGAATGGAGGTGTTCCGCAAAGCGGTCATCTAATCTGCGTTTGGTCTCCCCAATGTAGAGGAGACCGCATCGTGAGCAGCGAATACAGTATACTAAATTGAAAGAAGTACAAGTAAATCACTGTTTCACCTGGAAGGGGTGTTTGGGGCCCTGGACAGTGGGAAGAGGGGAGGTATAAGGGCATGTGTTGCATCTCCTGCACTTGCACGGGAAGGTGCCGGGCGAAGGGGAATGGGTGTTGGGGGTGATAGAGGAGTGGACCAGGGTGTTGCGGAGGGAGCGGTCCCTTCGGAATGCTGAAAGGGGAGGTGAGGAGAAGATGTGTTTGGTGGTGGGATCACGCTGGAGGTGGCGGAAATGGCGGAGGATGATCCGTTGAATGTGGAGGCTGGTGGGGTGAAAGGTGAGGACAAGTGGAACCCTATCGTGGTTCCGGGAGGGAGGGGCAGGGATGAGGGCAAAAGTGTGGGAGATAGAACGGACATGGTCAAGGGCCATGTCAACCACAGTAGAGGGAAATCCTCGGTTGAGGAAAAAGGAAGACATGTCGGAAGCACTGGTATGGAAGGTGGCATCGTCAGAGCAGATGCGGCGGAGACGGAGAAACTGGGAGGATGGAATAGAGTCCTTACAGGAAGCGGGGTGGGAGGAAGTGTAGTCCAGGTAGCTGTGGGAGTCAGTGGAAATTGGAAGCAAAGTGAATGAAATTTTCTAGTTCAGGGTGAGAGCAGGAAACGGCACCGATACAGTTATCAATGTACCAAAAAGAGGTGAGGGAGGGGACCTGAGTAGGACTGGAAAAAAGAATGTTCCACATATCCCACGAAAAGGCAGGCATAGCTAGGACCCATGCGGGTTCCCATAGCAACACCTTTGATTTGGAGGAAGTGAGTGGAGTCTGTTATGTCTGACATTGGGGATAGGTACTCGATTGCCTTGGCCTGAGCACATGAAGTTTGATAGTGCTGTTATCGTTATATTATGTCTGACATTGGATATAGGTATTCGGTTGCTTTTGCCTGTAAGAGTGTGGTTGCATCAGCCATTAAAAGCGACATGAGTTGAGTTCTACATACGGCCTCTGGATTATCTTTGCAAACGCAACAGAGTCAAAGGAAAAGTTGTTCAATATGAGAACAAGTTCAGCCAGGCGGAGGTGGGTGGTGGTGGATGGGGACTGGTTGGGCCTCTGTTCAAGGAAGAAGCTCTGTACCTTTTCCAGTTCCTCATGTGTGGGGACCCAAAACTGGATACAATGTTCCAAGTTTGACTGTACCAAGGTCTTGTACAGCCTAAGTATAGTGCTCTAATACAATATCATATAGTTCTAGCTACACAGCCTAAAACTCTATGTGATTTCCAAAGGCCTCATCACATTGCTTGTGGAACTTCAACTATGACCCACAAGTCCTGCTTCCGGTTCTGTACCCTTTAGTGGTACCCCTGCAGGGTGTACACATGCCTGGACTTTCCCAGACCACATGTGTAACATCTCCCACACACAGTTCCATTTTCTTAATTTATGTAAATCTGCCTGCTTTCTGCAAATTTGTGGATGGTTAAATTAATGCTCAAGTCATAAATAAAGAGAATGAACAAATGCCCCCAACACATACACGCAGGTCTCCACTCATGACTTAGCCCCATGCAAGTTCTGATTTTGTTTTTTCTTTCTTGAAATGTGGGTTCTCCAACCAATTGTCCATTGAAAGCTTTATTGTGACATTTTTTATGGCATTATCACAGTACAATGTATGCTTTTCAGATTTAGGAAGTCAGAGATCAAATCAGAAATTAATACATTAGACAAATTCTTCCCAAGGAAAAATTGCAATCTTCATCCCAAAGTACATTGTCAGAAATGACGAAGGTTTGCCATGTCTCCTCAGCTTGAATTTTCTGCCCACATGATGTGCATTTTCACTGTATTCTGTCTCAGTGTCCTGTCTCCTGGATCCCAGTCAAAAACAAACTTTGTAACTTGTATAAAATAATTAAAGTGACAGGCGACAGGAAGCTCGGGGTCAAGCTTGCGGACTGAATGGAGGTGTTCCGCAAAGCGGTCACCCAGTGTGCGTTTGGACTCCCCAATGTAGAGGAGACAGCATCGTGAGCAGCGAATATAGTATATTAAATTGTAAGAAGTACAAGTAAATCACTGTTTCACCTGGAAGGAGTGTTTGGGGCCCTGGATGGTGGGAAGGGAGGAGGTAAAAAGGCAGGTGATGCACCTCCTGCGCTTGCATGGGAAGGTGCCGGGCGAAGGGGAGGGGTGTTGGGGGTGATAAAGGAGTGGACCAGGGTGTCGCGGAGGGAGCAATCCCTTCAGAATGCTGAAAGGGGGGAGAGAAGATGCGTTTGGTGGTGGGATCACACTGGAGGTGGCAGAAATGGTGCAGGATGATCCGTTGAATGTGGAGGCTGGTGGGGTGAAAGGTGAGGACAAGGGGAACCCTTTCGTGGTTCTGGGAGGGAGGGGAAGGGGTGAGAGCAGAAGTGCGGGAAATGGAATGGACACGGTCGAGGGCCATGTCAACCACGGTAGAGGGGAATCCTCGGTTGAGGAAAAAGGAAGACATACCGGAAGCACTAGTATGGAAGATGGCATTGTCAGAACAGATGCGGCGGAGATGGAGAAACTGGGAGAATGGAATAGAGTCCTTGCAGGAAGTGGGGTGGGAGGAAGTGTAGTCCAGGTAGCTGTGGGAGTCAGTGGATGTTGGTCGATAGCCTATCCCCAGAAATGGAGACAGAGAAGTCGAGGAAGGGAAGGGAAGAGTTGGAAATGGACCATGTGAGGGTGAGGGAAGGGTGGAAATTGGAAGCAAAGTGAATGAAATTGTAACTTGTATCTCTGGATTTCCATGCTGCCTCTAGGCTTGATCACACCAATATATTTAGGATGGTCAGATGTGCACCGTCTTCCTATATAAAATATAAACTGTTCTTGCTGCTTTGATGAAGGACTTCAGCTAATTCCCATTAGCAAGTGAAAAAAATGCCCTTGTCAGCTCAGTGGCTGGACTTCATTTAAGTTCAAAGCATAAGGAAGTAATGTCTTAATTGTAACTGCTTACAACTAGGCATCTAGCTGTACCTGTAAAATGAAAACTATTGCTCCATGAATGTTAGCCACACAGCCAGGTATGTATGCATTTAATGATTTGTTATTTTTATTCGAAGCTGAAAGCTTCTTGTGGTAGTAATGGGGCACATTTTCAAAGTGAATCAGATTTTAAGGTTTTTCTTAAGATTGTATCTATGCCGCGCTTGATGTGGCATATAGGGTTCCTTTTTAACCTACACACTAAAAATATATGGACCATATGCTACTGTGCAGAGAGTAAGTTTTCGGATTTTGCAAAATGACAAAGCAGGGAACGTAGCTTCTCCTCAGTAAGTTTGCTTTTTTTAATGGATACTACTTGGGATATCACCCATCTGCTACCTCTCTGACTAGTATCATCAAGAATATTTGGAGAGCTTTCCCAGCCACCATAGCATTCCCTGAATGTCTTGCTGTGGCAATACTGGTTACCTATTTGATTATCATTCTGCCGCTAACCAAGCCTGCTACTGATACACTGCTAAATAGACAGACATTCCTGTGTCTGAAAGTGAATGTGATAATGCCTGAGGAGTGGAAAGCAGCACCAAGAATGGTGCCAAGAAAGCCATGATTAAAGTCACAGCAAATAGCGGCAAGAAGGGCTGAAGGTGGAAGAAGGAGAGTTACTCGATCTACATCTACAAAGTGATGAAGCAGGTTCACTCTGACACTGGCATCTCCTCCAAGGCTATGAGCATCATGAATTCCTTTGTGAATGATATTTTCAAGCACATCGCGGGCGAAGCTGGCCCATAACAACAAGTGCTCGACCGTCTGCTGCCCGGGGAGGTGGCCAAGCAGGCTGTGTGGGAAGGAACAAAACCTGTGACCAAGTACACCAGCTCCAAGTAAAACTTCACAATGTACGGAAAAAAGGACACTGCTAAATGGAATTGCAGCAGAACTGAAAATGGGATCACATTGGTGTATATTCTATAATCTGAGAGTAACGGTCAAATATTGTTCTCTGATAGTTTATGCAAAAAAAAGTAGACTTGAATAATAAAATTGTGTAATACTGGGACCAGTCATGGATGATCACACATATTCAATGCCAATCTGAACATTTGTAGCCCTCTATAAAAATAATGAAAAAATATACTGAAAAGAAGGAAGAAAGTCGAATCATTGTTTTGCTTGTTAATAACTTGTTTAAAGGTCATTAATGATAAAAAGTGCAATGTCCTAGAATTGCAGAGTCAAATCAAAAAGTAAGCATTTTACTTCAACTCAGACCTGGAATTAATGACCTCAACAGTAGGTCCACTAAATTCTGTGGGCTAGAAATTCGTTATAGCCAAGGAATGGGTGGTGTCAGTAGAAAAGTTGGAGAATTAGCGCCAGGCACTAAGGCCTAGAAATTCGCTATCGCCGTGCCAGGTCTTTAGCGCCCGAAAGTTAGCGCACGCCCGGATTCCCGTAGCGCCCGCCTGAAATTCAGTTGCAGCGCCCCAAGACGGAGGCGGGCGCTATTGCAGGGTTTGGCCGCCTCCGCTTGGGGCGCTGAAAGTCAATTTCAGGCGTCCAGCTGCCGCAGCGCCACCCGATGCGGTGCGGCAGGCTGGGGTACTGCAGGCCTCCTCCTTCTCTTAAGGAGGAGCTGCCTGCAGCCGTGAGATCGCCGCTGGATTCCCCCGGCAAATGAACCCGGCACCACGGAGAAGTGCCGGGCTCGCGGGGGTCAGAGGCCAATGCCGTGGGGGGGGGTGGTGTGGGAGTCCGGGGAGGAAGGAGCGGCCAAGCGGCCGCCGGGAAAGCGGCTGGCCGCACCTCCACCTTTACGCCCCAGCCTCTCGGAGCTGCAAGGCCCCGTTTTACAAACGCTCTTTGCGCCCGCTACGGGAGAGGCGGCGGCAACTGAATTTGGGCGTCGGGCCGGCATCGCGTTGGAACCGGGGCGCTGCGCACACCGATGACGTCATCGGTGCCGGCGCAGCGCTACCGGCTAACACCACCATTTGCGCTACACTGAATTCCAGGCTACCAACAGCGCCGGCGCTAAAGACCTCTTTAGGCGCTAAGTGGGCGCTAACACCACTGAATTTCTAGGCCTAATGCTTTAGAATGCACGCAAAATTCGTGCTCACTGCTCAAAAAAATGATTGGAGTCCTAATTCAAGCCTTAAAGCCCATTAGCGTTATACTCAAAGGGTGGACCAATATCATATGCAGTCTAATCACAAGTCATGATTGCCACAGGCTTTTTTTAGTAATTAAAAGGGAGGTTCATTGAGGCTGCAGCACCTCAGTCTCAGCATTGCTTGCTATGCAGCTGCCTCAGCAAGCAGAAGCGGAAGCAGGACAAGGAGAAGGAGCCAAAGGACTGAACTAGGTGTGCTCATGGCAGATGCACGCCCCAGGGAGAGAGCCCACAGATTCTGCGATGAAGCATTGGAGGCATTGGTTTTCGTTGTGGAGAGAAGGAGGGCGGTGCTCTACCCAGCAAGTGGCAGGAGGCCCTCGCCACAAGTCTTCCGCACCATGTGGAGGGAGGTAGTGCAGCACGTCTCGGGCAGCACTGTGGTCCCCAGGACCCACACACACAGTGCAGAAAGAAATTTAATGATCTCACTCAGGTGGTCAGGGTGAGTGAATGTTTCAACAAATGCTACATACCACCATCTGAACCACACTCTTCACACACTGGCCAAAGCACCACACCCCCAGCACTCACCCACCAACAATCTCTATCTAGCAACACTCACACCCACACCTCACACCTTGCACACAATGACAGCTATTCAACTATGGCAGGCACATCACCCAAACACATTGCTCCACACTCACTCACACACTTTCCTTTCTCTTGCAGGCCAAGGTGGCGCACAACAGGAGGGAGCAGGAGTGCACAGGCGGGGGACAAGCCGATAACCAACCACTGTCTGCGCTGGAGAATCGAGCGCTGTAGATCATTGGGTGCCAGGTGGTGGGCGCCGTGGCCATTGGCGACGTTGACCCCCTTGGCGACAACAACGGTATGTTCATCCCTACTCCTCCTTCTCACATCCCATTTCCCCCTCACTCCACAAGCGTTTCCCACTTTCCAGCTAATCGTGCTGTATTCATGCATTTCTCCCTTCCTGCCCCCCTCCCCTCTCCTTAACCCGACTCTTGCGCCTTTATGCTTTCAGATAATCAACAAGCACCTGAGCAGCCTGTCCCTGAGGGCACCGTAGAGAGCGAGGCGGGAGAAGAGGAGGATGAAGAACACATTGTGTCACTGATTGTCTCACCTGCAGGCACTAGCTCAGATACTGGCACTATGCGTTCTTTAATCATAATCATAATCATAATCAACTTTATTGTCATTGTTAGTGCACAAGTGCAGTACAATGAAATGTAGGCTAGTATAGTAGCGGGATCTGCACAGGGTGAGGCACTGGGGATGAGTGGGCTGCAGCAAGGCCAGGGGGAAAGGGTAGCTCGAGGGCCAGTTCCCTGGAGGGCGAGTTTGCGCGCGAGTTCTGCTGCACAGGACTCAGATGAGGACCTCGATGGGGAGGCCTTTAGAAGAAGGGTGATGGGCATGCACACGGAGATGATAGGCGCAATGGCAAGGGTGCCCGAGAGCCTCTCGGCAATGGTAAGGAGCGTGGAGGAGTCCGCCTCCAACATTGCACAAGGCTCTGCGCACACCATGGAGCCCATTATTTCCAGTCTGGAAAGGATGGTAGACTCCCAGAGAGACCATGGTGACCCAGACCTGATGCCGCGTGTGATGGGCGATCTGGCAGCTTCCATTGCAGCACAGGCAGAAGCGACACAACGTCTTAGTGCTGTAATGCAGTCTATGCTTGGTGGCATCCAATCTCAGACTGGTCTCATGCAGTCTCCACTTGATACCACGCAAGCTCTGACTGCTGCCATCGTCCACTGGGTCTACCACGGTCGACCGGGGCTTTCACAGTGTCACAGCAGGCCAGCAATCTGTGCTCCAACTTGGCTTGCCGCGCTGGATTCGCCTTGCCCCGGTGATACTGCTGTAGCAACCCATTAGCACCATCTGCTAAGGGGATGAATTTTCCCCCTGTATCCCTATAAGGTTTTTAAGTACGAAAGGTGAATAGTACAGAGGAATTTATTTTTTGTATTAGAGCATGATCTTAGTGGCCATTGGCAAGTATTTGCTGTGTAGCAGAAAAGGGAGAGATTGACATAGAAGAAGACCAGCTTGCAGCAGGAACTGTTCCAGGTGGCAGAGGTACACCAGTAGAATCAGTTACCTGAATATGCCAGAGGAGCAGTGCATGAGAAAGCTCAGGGTCTGTAATTGAAGTGTTCCACTTGGCACATCACTGTGAATGGCAGTAAAGGTCACCACTGCCTTCAACCTTTATACCATAGGGGCCGACCAAGACCCACAGGGGACACTTCAGGAGTCAACGACTTTGTTTGGCTTTTGAACAACTGATGCTTTATTTTCTGCCACTTAAAATGATGACCATTTGCAAAATATATCACAAGTGAAATACTGTTAGTTAATTGGAAAGTCATGATCCTGTGAATTGCTGATGAACGTGAGGACTTGAAAAATTGGCACTGGCAATATTCTGCAACCAGCTTAATGTGCTAGGATTACATAAACTTTTGGGGCAGAAATTCGGATCGGGGGCTTGCCGCGCGTGCAAGCCCCCGATCTGCACTTACCCGACGCGCCTGCCGTTCACCTCCAGGGACGCCTGGAATTCCTTTTTGAAAGAGAAGAATCCCAGGCAGCGTATGACGTCACGCCGCCTAGGAGTGCAGCCAGCACGAAGCCTGTAGCGCGCTGTGCAACTGAGACACGCCCCTTGAGGTCTCAGTTTAATAGGACACGCCCCCAATGTTTCTCACAAGCTGCAAAGCATTTTTACATGCAGAGCAGCATTTTAAATAGGTTTTTGGTATTTTTATGAAGCTTTTGGTAACTTTTATAAACTTTTAAAAACGTTTACATTATTTTGAAGAATCTGAAGTAGTTTTAAACAGAATTAAAGCAATTTAAAGAATTTTAAAAGCCCTGAAAGCATTTTTTCATTCCATTTATTTAATTAGCAACGTCGTCGTCGTCATACATGTCTTCACACTGTTCCCTTTGGGGAACTGTATGAAGTGGTGGAAGGATTTATGGCTGTGATTAACGCTCCTTCCGTGACCGTAACCATCTTTGTACCAGCCATTAGGGTGGTTAGTCCTATGGCAGGAGGGTTTTACGGGCTCCCACAACCTATACGGGGGGGGGGCACCCACGCCCACGGACGCAAATATCCCACTGGATGTCAACCCAGAATTTAGAGCCGGAGCTCCGACTCCACTTGCCGGGCCTGTCTGGAGCAGGGTTCGAAACCCTACCCCGTCTGGCCCAGCGGCGGGGATGCTACCGCTACGCCAAAGGCCCACTCCGATTAGCAACGTGAAATGGCTGGAATGAGCACAATTCACGGCATTAAAAGAACTCACAATTGAACTGATGATGACCTCAGCAATCTCCTCAACGAGGTGGAGGCGCAGCACCTGCTCATCATTGGTAATGAGAAGTCCAAGGCGCCGCAAAAAGGACAGATGATAGCTTGGTCTTTCAAGTGGCAGCATAGGGCTCCAGTCACGGGGAGGGAAAAGGCGCAGGAAACGTATGGGTGTCACCTTTTGTGCGGAGTGGGCCTTTTGCGTAGCGGTAAGCATCCCCGCCGCTGGGCCAGAAGGAGTAGGGTTTCGAACCCTGCTCCAGACAGTCCCGGCAAGTGGAGTCGGAGCTCCAACTATAAATTCTGGGTGGACATCCAGCGGGATACTTACGTCCGCGGGTGTGGGTGGCTCCCCCCCTCAGATGGGTTGTGGGAGCCCGTAAAACCCTCGCGCCATAGGACTAACCACCCTAATGGCTGGTATGAAGATGGTTATGGTCACGGAAGGAGCGTTAACGTGGCCAGAAATCCTTCCACCACTTCATACAGTTCCCGAAAGTGTAAGATTCGCGAAAGTTTCATTAAATAATCACGTAGGAAAGTAGGGTTAATAAAACAGCTTTATTGACCAAAAGAAGCTTATGCAGAGAAACCTTTGATAAAAGGGCACACAAAATGGCCACCAGACCTCATGACCAGCTTCTGGGACCATTTGAATTTCTGTTACTGCAAGCCAGACAGGCTTGTGGATTGAGGACATTAAAAGCCCGCGAAAACCAGTTTCGGGAAGCCGAAACTCATGGAACTGAGTATACATATTGATTAGATTATAAGTACAGGACAGATTTGGGTGACAGGATGAGACCCATCAAGAAATGGGCGGACATTTGAACGAATGCTTAAACCCATTACACTGTACAAAGAGAAGCCGTTTAACAGCCATCCAGGGCAATCTCCAGACCGATCAATATACAAACCAAGTTACGGTGACAAAGCAAAGACATTATCGGCCCAGGAAGGCCAGTTCAGCTATCACCGACTCCCGTTATGAAGACAAAACACCCCTGCAGAGAGTTCTGCCCGCCAAAATTATTACAAAGACAGGACTATGATTTGGCGGGAGATAAGAATGTTCCAAAAGGGTATAACTGTGGATTGAGTAAAGTCCAGCAGTGAGTTCTCCATTGGTACGCTTTGGGACAGACTCCATCGGAACTAAGCAGCACTTCGGTTCGGAACGTGTTCGGTGTTCGGCCAGGCAAGGCCCGGCCACGACAAGAAGACGATGAGAAGAGTTCGGCTTGGAAGCCAGCTCGGCCAGGCAAGGCCCGGCCACGACGGGAAGACGACGAGGGCGGCCCGGGTACTTTTGTCGGGAGATCATCGACGACCCAGGCCGGAGAAGAAGACACTCAGGGCCCGATACTCCAGTTCGTCAACATCACATCGGTGGGCGCTCATCGCAGGAGAACCAAGAGGAAAGCAAGCTGCGCCAGAAGCTTCCAAACCCACGTGACGATGGAAAGCTGTGTCGAAAGGCTGCAAAGCCTTTTTCGCAATTCTTAAAGTGGTAAGCATGATCCCGAGTCCCTCAAATTGAAACTTAGTTAGGTCTAGGGGAGGGGGTTAAGGGTAATTGTAATGTGTTACCCCTTTTACGATGTGCCGTGTGTTCCCCATTTCTATAGAGTTAAGTTTATAGATGTGTGCATGCTTGTAGTTGCTTTAATCTGTGCATATGACATGTATTTTATAATGCTGCAAACTGTTCAATAAAGGCATCCATTTTGTGCTATTCGACCTGGTCTATTGAGTTTTTCTGCACTACAGCTCCCTGCACCTAAGTCCAAGGTCTAGAACTGTAGGGGCGAGTGGGTCGAACCACTCACGGGTAATTATTGCAAGAAGCCTGGCAGGAGACCAGAGCAAGCAAGAGAAACCCCCTACAGAGATGGCGACCGCGGCAGGACCTTGGCAGCAGGAATGTAGTGTTTTAGATCAAGGTCTGAATAAACAAAATGTGATGGATGAGAGAATAGCGTATTATGTTTTTGGGAAGGTAAACCTTACAAAACAGTGGATATCCGACCTATTAAGAGATAGGCACCCGCTAGACGCAGCCATCAAGTGGACAGAAAGCAAAGAGCACAAAAGATCTGTAGAAAAAGCAGTCTGGCTGATGTGCTACAAGAAGTAAGTCCAGCTTTTGGACCAAGTCGTTGTAGCACAGACGGCCCAGATCAAAGGGTTACTAGCAGAAGTAGAGGAAAAGGTTGTGGGAGGAAAAAGACTGATTGCATCGCTCAACGCGCTGAATCAGGAACGCCACTCCGTAACCAATCACCATGAGACCAAGATAGATTACTTGGAGTGTCAGGTCACTGAGGCCAAGACCAGTGAAGGAAGAATAAGAGACAGGTGTGTCCGCCTAGCTCAGCAGGTAAAGGCACAGGAGGAGAGTATTCTGGGAGCTAGAGCAGCGTACAAGATGGCCATCGAGGATAGGTCTGAGAACGCCGACCATAGCGCTTGCCAAAGGGAGCTAGAGGACCTGAGAATGGCCCTAGCGAAGGCAAACGGCTTGGTGTGTCTCATAAACCCACCAGCGAGCCATCTACAGTTAACCAGGGAATCCAAAAGACCGATTCCGCGAGAGGCAGTTGGGGTACCAACCACCGAGCCCTCGGCACCTCCCAGCTATGATGAGTCTTGGGTTGCGGGGGAGGAAACGGTGGAGTTAGTCGAAGAGATTCCTGAGGTAGAGCAACCCCAGGTAGTAGGGTCGAAGCCGGCGCCGATGTGTCCCGCTCGACACCGGAGGCTCGGTCCGGATGAAGCCAATGGCGATGATGGATCCCTCGTGAATCAGATCGTAATGCCCCACAGTGCACAACAGCTAAGGGCAATGATAAGCCACATCCCAAAACTCTCCGAGTCAGGAGATCCCTCCGTCCATTTTAGGGACGTGGAGCAGACCGCAGCAGTTAATGACTGCGACGGGAGAGAGCAGTCCAGAATGCTGCTGTTCTTCCTGGACAGCTTGATCCTCCAGTGTCTCTCTGACGAGAGCAAGAGAGGGCACCGGGAGTATGAGGTTTTACGGGACGAGATCATGGAGGTTATGGGGGAAAATGACGGCAGTCCGTTCCTCCGATTGGATAGGACGGTACAGCTAGAGGGAGAGCCCCCATGGGTTTTTGCCGGAAGGTTGTGGCCAGTGTATCAGCGCAGCTGCCCGGGCCGGCCGGCCCGGGATGGGCTGGACGCTGGTCAAAGGGCTCATTGGCTCCGGTGCCTGGTCACCAATTGCTTGCCACAGGTGAGGGAGCAGGCCAAAACATGGTTTGACCCCAATAACCCCCGCTCCACGGAGGAGATAGTACTTGATCAGCTCACGATAGGTTACAGGAACAGCAGGAGTAAGGAAGTGCCTCCCCCGAAGGGAAAGGTGCATGAGGTGAGGCCTGCAGCTCCTGTTAAAAAGGAATGGCATCAGGAGGGGAATCGCCCTCCCCAAGCCAAGAATAGTTGTTACGGGTGTGGGAAGGAAGGTCACTGGCGCCGGGACTGTAAAAATCCCTGGAAGGATTTAAAGGGAAAAGCTCCCTCAGCCCCAGCCCAAACGCCCATCCGGGAGAAAGGAGCCGATGTGTCGATCCATCCCGATGCGATCGAGTCAGTTTTAGAGGCAATGCGGTCTCTAATGACCTCGCAGGGGAAGGTGGCAGTCGCCAACGGCCCTGTTGCTCCCCCAGCCCCAACTGCAGCGCCCCAATGACTAAAGCCCGCGCAGCCCGTCTACCTGTGTCCGCTCCGATATGACGCGTGGAGAAGACCCCTTGTGGAGATGGAGGTAGAGAAGGAAAAGGGTAGTTACCTGTTGGATACGGGGGCATCATGTACCGTGATCCACACAGCTAAACCTTTTTCCTCACCTCTGTCTACCCAGGCTCCATTCTCATTAGCGGGTTTCACAGGCAAAGAACAGGCTGGCGCGTTCTCCATCCCGCTCTCCATTCATTTGGGAGCACTCCACACCACATGGACGTGTATCCTGATGAAGTGGAACGAGGGGGGTGGTAAAGGCATCCTCGGGTCTAATTTCTTGGTGGAACACGGGATCCTCGTGGACCTTAGAAATCACTGTCTCTGGGGAGCCGAGAATGGGTTAGTGAAATAAAGAATAGATTTGCCTTTCTAATCTGGCTTTATTAACTTTAAAAATCCAGTAGCACATCTTTCAACACCAGTCTCCAACCATGACTGGAGAGAACTGAATTTAAGATGGCCACCACAAATCACCTGACATCCACTACCAATGAGTTTACAGCATATATCTCAAGGTAGAAACAAACAACCAATTACAATACTTCTTACTAACACAGAGAACAACCACCCCATTCACCAATCACAATACTTCTTATTAAACATAGGAAATAATCACCACAGTTAGGCAAGGTAGTCGTGATCCCAGAGAAGGGAGGAAAGGGGACCCTGTACACCATGAAGCCGTCAGGAGGTTACGACCTCGAGCTTACGGTCGCGGACGTCCCAACGGACTTGCAAGCATTTGTGTCGGACAATCTGACCGCGTTTGCCACCCACAAGCATGACTGTGGGAGGGTCACCGGGTTTGAGGTCAGCGTAGACGGGGACCCCATGATCCGACCCCAAAAGCGGTATAACTTCCCCAAGGAAGCAGAACCCGACATGGAGACAGCAATATCTTCATTGGTGCAGCAGGGCGTGTTGAGGCCGATAGCCACTCACGTGAACTCCCCATTATGGCCGGTAAGGAAGCCGGACAATTCATGGAGGGCCACGGTGGACTACAGAGTCCTCAACAGTAACATCCCAGCCTGCGCACCCACGGTAGCAGCAGTTGCCGACCTAATAGGGAGTATTCCAGCATCCGCGACCACGTTCACGGTGCTGGATATCTCGAACGGTTTTTGGTCCATTCCGTTGCGGCAGGAGGATCAGTACAAGTTTGCCTTTACTTTTAAAGGGCAACAGTACACTTGGAATTGCTTGCCGCAGGGTTTCCACAACAGCCCCAGCATTTTCCATCAGTGCATGGCAGGAAGTTTAAAGGAATTTAGCCAGCCCAATCAGATAGTGCAGTATGTGGACGACTTGCTCCTGTTCACGGATTCAAGGGAGGAGCACGGCCCACTATTAGTCAAATTATTGGAGCTACTGGAAAGGAAGGGTTTTAAAGTAAACCCAAAGAAAGCACGGATCGGCCAGCAGGAGGTGAAATTCCTGGGTCTGACCATCCGCGCTGGGGAAAGAGCCATAGATAAGGCTAGGCGGGAATCGGTGCAAGATTTGCCGATTCCTAACACAGTAACGGGTGTGAGGTCCTTTTTGGGACTGACCGGGTACTGCAGAGACTTCATCGAGGACTATGCAGCCACAGCAGCCCCGCTACTCCGACTCTTACACAAGGGAGTTGAGTGGTCTTGGGACGAGGGTTGTCAGGCAGCATTCGAGAAGTTGAAAAGGGACCTGCAGACCGCGCCAGCCCTAGGGGCCATAGATGGGGGAGAGGAGTTTTTCCTGGAAGTAGCCGCCAGTGGAGACAGCCTGAGTGCCGTGCTGCTCCAGGAGCGACACGGCAAGCTGAGGCCGGTGGTCTACTCCTCCAGGGTGCTTACGGATGTGGAGAGGAGTTTTTCCAATTGCGAACGGCATCTCCTGGCCACGCATTGGGCTGTGAACAGATCAGCGATCTTCACAGGAACCTCTCCCATCACTCTCCTCACCCACCACACACCCACAAAGATGCTTCTGGATGGAAGGATTAAGGATGGGACCGTAAGCAGCGCTCGGATTGCGCGCTGGACCCTCCTCCTTTCCCAGATGGGTCTCAAGGTTAAAGGTCTTTGCGAGCCGAAGCTCGCGGCCAACATGGTATATCCCGGAACAGCCCATCGGTGTTCCGTCGAAGGGGTATGGGAGGTCGACATAGGTTTACGGGCCGGGATACACCCCACAGGCTGCGAGATCTACGTAGACGGTTCCAGCACGGTATCTGCTGGCGAACGACTCACAGGGTGTGGAGTTTATGACCCCGCGGCAAACATTGCCCTGGCAATTAGGCTCCCCAGCACTATGAGCGCACAGCAGGCTGAACTGTCCGCGGTGGCGTACGTGGTTACCCACCCCGAGATCTTCCCAACCCCATACACAATTTGCTCGGACAGCATGTTCACATGCAATTCGTGTACAGAATACCTGGCCATTTGGTCTCGTCGCGGATATACCTCCGCGGACGGACGACCTTTAACAGTTAAGCCCTTGCTGGAAAAGATCCTGGCAGCAGTGGGGGAGGAAGGGGAGGTGTTCATCCACAAGGTGAAGGCTCATTCCACCACAGAACCCCGCAGTCAGGGTAACCAGCAGGCGGATGCGCTAGCCAGGGAGGGTGCCTGCAACGGCATTTTCTGGGACCCCTATGGACCCGGACCCGTGGCAGCGATCCGAGGCAGGGAGGGGACTCCAGGGAACACAGGGGTGACACCGCCCCTAGACCTAAAGACCGTCCAAACCCTGGATCCCGCCCTGAAAACAGTCCTCAATGCAATTGCTGAGGGCAAGCAGGTAGAGAGTCCGTACAGTACGGCAGCCCTCTCCGTCAAGGAAGGCATGTTGTTCCGGGAGGAATAGTGGGTTGTGCCGCAGCAGCACCGAAGGGAATTCCTTCAACTGGCCCATGAGGGTCCAGGGGCAGGACACCCCGGGCCTGAGGTTACCTGGCAACGGGTAGAGCAGGCGGGATGGTGGCCGGGACTTCGAGACGATGTCCGCGAGTTCTGTGCAAGCTGTCTTGTGTACGCTGCAAACAACCCAGACCCCCAGAAAAGGAAGGTGCCCATGGGGCACATCAGGAGGGTAGAGGGACCATGGCAGTCGATACAGGTCGACTACATAGGGCCCCTGCCCACCGCCCAGGGAGGCTATAAGTACTGCCTTGTCCTGGTGGATGTGTTTACCAAGTGGGTAGAAGCCTTCCCGTGTAGAACAGCTACGGCGCTGGGTACTGCCAAGATCTTGGTCCGGGAAGTGTTCTCACGGTGGGGGCTCCCCCGGTTTGTTGAGTGCGACCGAGGGAGTCATTTCACCGGCCAAGTGATGCAGAACACCCTCATGCTCTTGGGCATTGAAGGGAAGTGGCACGTAGCGCACAATCCCCAGTCATCCGGGATTGTTGAACGCATGACCCTCAAGGAAAAGCTGAGGAAAGAGGCAATGGGCTCGCTCCAGAAGTGGGCGGAGGTCCTGCCTCTAGTCCTCATGGGGATCCGGGCCAGCCAATCCAAAAGTACGGGGCACTCCCCGCACGAGTTAATGACTGGGAGGATCATGCGAACACCCACCCATGTACTAGCCCCGGTGCTCGCTGAGGGCCAGCTCCAAGAGGTGAATCGGGACAAGTTCGTCCAAACCCTTTTGGAGCGCCTGAAACAGGTTTATGAGCAAGCGGCTGGGAACATGGGGAGACAGCATCAGGGCAATCGACTGTTGCTAAAACCCCGTAAGAAGCAAGAGTGGGAAGTCGGAGACCAGGTCATGGTTAGGAACTATGCCCGAGTAGGGAGTCTAGAACCACTGTACATGGGGCCCTACAGCATTGTAGACAAGGCCAGCCCCATGGTGTATGCAGTGAAGGTGCCCCGACGTACTAAATGGTTTCACATTAACCAGTGTAAACTGTTTAAGCCGGGTGCACAAGGGCCAACAACAGGGGCCAGGTCTGAGGACAAAAATCCTCAGCCTGAGACAGGGTCACAGACCACACAGGCTGGAACTGCAGCCTGCGTGAGGGGAGGAGTCATCCCGTCGGGGTGGGAGGTCTCCCCGTTAGTTTGGGATTCGGACGAGGAAGAGCCCGAACAGCTCGACCCCGCCCCTGACCCGATCACGGAGGAGGAGGAGTCGGAGGACGAAGGTCTCGCCCCCGACTCGAGCTTGGGAGAGGTAGGGATTGGGGGCGGAGACTCACCACCTGTGGGGACAGGTGGGGTGGAGTCGGATGCCACGGATCCCAGCCCCAGGGGGGCGGAGCCTGAGGGAAGGGAGCCGGAGCCGGCAGCTGTGGTGGGACCACAGGCTGCGACGGTGAAGGTCCCGATCCCCGGTCCGTTAGCCCTGGGAGCCTCGCCCAAGGTGCCCCCTCGTAGGTCGGCTCGGACGCCTCAGCCCAGAAAGTTTTGGTCAGATCCTCCTTACTTCCCCCAACATCGATCCAGGGTAGCCCAGGAAAGACACGATTCCCGTTCAGCAGCGACAGGCTGCGGGGGATCAAAGCCGAAGGTCAGTGCAGCCCCGCCACAGGAATTAGGTAGGCCGCCTGAAGGAGGGCGGCTCTGTACATAAGTTTAGGTATGATAAGTTAAGTTAAGTAATTTTAATGTTAGTTTAAGGCATGTAAAGTTTAAGATGATGGGGATGTTTTAAAAGGTAGTTTTCGAAGTCTGCCCAGTATGTGTGTTTGTTTGGAAGCGGGGTCAAGGGACCCGAGCGTCCGCTTAATTAGGCCAGCGCCTATTGGGAGCCTGGCTACATCATCTTATCGGTTACAGAAACCAGGAATACAATGGAAAGGATTCTCGTGGTGCTCGCGACGATCGGGTGCGGGCTGGCCTACCGAGGCCGCACCAAGGACGTCGTCGTGTTCGGATGCTCCGGGGACACAGCCCCCATCGCGACGGATGGGACGGGGAAGCGAGAGGTTGAGGAAACCGCCACCTACTTCCACCAAGGGAGATGGCCAGGATGGCTGGGGTCGAATTCTACGGAATACTCCAGCAAATCCGGGTTTGCCTACCAAGAGACTTCGTTACTGTGCCCTCGGGTGAGGATCATTGCACCCAGAGTCAGCGTTACCGTGGGAAAGAGGATCTGTTTGGTGTGTAATGGGAACGTACCGCTAAGTAGATGGTGGTGGCTTCGAAAGCTGGGAAAGAATATGAAGAACTCTACAATCGAGTGGGAGCGATTGGGTAACAATACCCATCGGACAATTACGGGGACTCACGGACAATTACGTGTGTGTTGGGACAAGTGGTGAGAACCAGATGAAGGGATATATGTCTGCATGTGGGGTTCGAAGTACATTTGCCCCAAAGGCATATCCATCTTTTTCCAGAGGCAGTGGCAGGATGAAGGAAAAGGGATGAGGTGGGATGTCAGCACCCAGGCGTGCGGAGTCCCATTCTCCCCGATTCCGGTAAACGCCACTGAACTCATCACCCGCCCACGCAAGCCCCTGCCCACGATTCCGGTAGCACTAGCCCAGAAGGAAGGGTGCCCCACCACCACAAAGGGACCCGGGAACGGTTTAGTGTTGGTACCCACTGGTCAGATGCTGTACCAAGGGGTACACTACGCGGTGGCCTCGGTGATTTTAAACCTCACTGAGGTACGATTGCCGGAGTGGTGTCCCAAGGAAACGGAGCAATTGTACCAGGTCCTGTTAACCAGGATGTTCAGACAATTTTATGAGTTTGACTTTGCCGACATCGACAAAGCCAAATTGTACACCACACCACAGGAAGTTTTGGATCGGGTAGGGAGGCAAAGAAGGGGTACTGTAAATGACATCTTCACTGCTTTTAGTACCGGGACGTCTGTTGTCAACGCTCTAGACAACGTGGAGCTGCAGACACAGATTAATGGTCTAAAGGCCCAGTTAAGGAACATACTGACAAACGAAAATAAGGTAGTGGGTTCTGAACTACATGAGGACCAGGCCATGACACTACACTTAAAAGAAATAATCGCTGAGCTGGAGAAACACGCTAGAACGGTAAATGCACTCATTAGGGAGGATCGGAATGCGTCCGATCAGGCTGCACAGAACGAGGCTTGTGTGCTATACGGGGCATGGTTACTGGGCGAGGGCCGCAGTAATCTGGAGGATTTAAAACAAGGTTTGGTCCCGTCCTGGATCAGCAATAAGCACTTGCAAGCGCTCCACCCTTTTGAGAATGCATTAAGTCCGTGCCAGCTCAGACTAGCTGCAGAGGCGTACCCAGTCCCAGTGGACTGTGGACGCTCGAATCACACTATCATGGGAATAGTGGTGAGGATGCCGGTGTTGGGTCCCACAGCAAAACCCGCCCCGGTATACAGGGTGGAGAACATTGGAGTCATTCAGGGGGGTGCGCACATTCATTACGCAGTGGTCCCGCCTTATGTCATCAGATGGGAGCGTACGATGACAGGCACCGACCTCTCGGGGTGTCGAAGCCGGGGAGCACACACCATCCTGTGTCCCCAGCACTTGAATGCCTTTTTAAAACCACAGTGCGGGTTCAGAGCCGCTAGCGCGAAGCCGGTAAATTGCACCATGGAGGCAATGGCAAAAGACCATGTGCCCCCGCAGGTGGCATATATCGGAGGAGGTGGGACATACTGTGTTACCACTGCAGCGCCTCACTACCACCACGGACAGCACGGGTGGTGTCCGGCCAGTGACAGCAGTTTCTGTTTCAAACCCAGGGCTGAAGTTCAAGTGGCACAACAGCGAATTGCCCCCATTCCTGTGCCTTCCACTGTTCACCTCACTGTAAAAGAGAATTTCACGGATTTGCAGCGATTCATTGCGCATTTTGGTTATGTCATTCCCCCTCTCCCCGAACACCTCACCAAGATTTTAAAAGCCGTAATAGTCTCACAGAAGCATTTTTACACACTAGAGAAGAAGACATTGGAGATAGGGAAAGACATATTAGACATAGTCACCCCACCATGGTGGGACCTGTTCACTAATATAGAGATCCCGCCCTGGATTAGAATAGCATCCCACATCCTAGTAGTGTGTCAGGTTTTGATTGTAATATATTTATTGTTCGTGCATTGCAAGAGAGGCAAACGCCTCCAGAGGCACGAGAACACAGGAGAATGGAGAGAATGTTATGTACGAGTGGGTGAAGAGACCCCCGCTTAGGCTGCTATGTATTAAAGGATAAAGCGTCCCTCCACTCTTGGTTTTGGTTACTATATGATTTAAGTGTATGAATACTGTTGTGTTATAACCGTTGATCGGTTTTCTATTCTTGATTAACAAAATGTGTATGCAGGTGGTATAAGGGGTATCGGCTCCTTCACATCTGAAAGATGAATGTGTTATAGTTGGAGGTAGTACTGCCTATGGTTGTCCAACTGTGCACAATGTAATTTTTCTGAAATGGGAACTGCATGTGTCGTGGGGGTTATAGGTTGTTAATTACCAGGAATGTTTGGATGTGAGGGATCAGGGAAAATTTGCTCACCAAGGGTTATTGATACTTTAAGCAAGCTATCAGTATCACAGGAGGGGCTGTAATATTTGCGAAATTTTCATTAAATAATCACGTAGGAAAGTAGGGTTAATAAAACAGCTTTATTGACCAAAAGAAGCTTATACAGAGAAACCTTTGATAAAAGGGCACACAAAATGGCCGCCAGACCTCGTGACCAGCTTCTGGGACCATTTGAATTTCTGTTACTGCAAGCCAGACAGGCTTGTGGATTGAGGACATTAAAAGCCCGCGAAAACCAGTTTCGGGAAGCCGAAACTCATGGAACTGAGTATACATATTGATTAGATTATAAGTACAGGACAGATTTGGGTGACAGGATGAGACCCATCAAGAAATGGGCGGACATTTGAACGAACACTTAAACCCATTACACTGTACAAGAGAAGCCGTTTAACAGCCATCCAGGGCAATCTCCAGACCGATCAATATACAAACCAAGTTACGGTAACAAAGCAAAGACATTATCGGCCCAGGAAGGCCAGTTCAGCTATCACCGACTCCCGTTATGAAGACAAAACACCCCTGCAGAGAGTTCTGCCCGCCAAAATTATTACAAAGACAGGACTATGATTTGGCGGGAGATAAGAATGTTCCAAAAGGGTATAACTGTGGATTGAGTAAAGTCCATCAGTGAGTTCTCCATTGGTACGCTTCGGGACAGACTCCATCGGAACTAAGCAGCACTTCGGTTCGGAACGTGTTCGGTGTTCGGCCAGGCAAGGCCCGGCCACGACGAGAAGACGACGAGAAGAGTTCGGCTTGGAAGCCAGCTCGGCCAGGCAAGGCCCGGCCACGACGGGAAGACGACGAGGGAGGCCCGGGTACTTTTGTCGGGAGATCATCGACGACCCAGGCCGGAGAAGAAGACACTCAGGGCCCGGTACTCCAGTTCGTCAACATCACATCGGCGAGCGCTCATTGCAGGAGAACCAAGAGGAAAACAAGCTGCGCCAGAAGCTTCCAAACCCACGTGATGACGGAAAGCTGTGTCGAAAGGCTGCAAAGCCTTTTTCGCAATTCTTAAAGTGGTGAGCATGATCCCGAGTCCCTCAAATCGAAACTTAGTTAGGTCTAGGGGAGGGGGTTAAGGGTAATTGTAATGTGTTACCCCTTTTACGATGTGCCGTGTGTTCCCCATTTCTATAGTTAAGTTTATAGATGTGTGCATGCTTGTAGTTGCTTTAATCTGTGCATATGACATGTATTTTATAATGCTGCAAACTGTTCAATAAAGGCATCCATTTCGTGCTATTCGACCTGGTCTATTGAGTTTTTCTGCACTACAGCTCCCTGCACCTAAGTCCAAGGTCTAGAACCGTAGGGGCGAGTGGGTCGAACCACTCACGGGTAATTATTGCAAGAAGCCTGGCAGGAGACCAGAGCAAGCAAGAGAAACCCCCTACAAAAGGGAACAGTGTGAGGATACATAACGATGATGACCTCTTGCGCAATGCACCTCCTTGGACCCTCAGTCGCAGATGCGAGGGGGCAAATCGTGCAATTGTTAAATTTTTCATTTTATTGACATGTAAAATGTTGTGTTTGCTGTTTTCATTGAAATGTTTATTTGTGACTGAAAGGATATGTAACCTTTTCCTTTAAACAGTGCAGCCTGTAGTCAGTTTGAAAAAAATTAGCAACTTTTATTGGAGCCAAAGTATTTTTACAACAACTGTTTGAAAAATAGAACATAGCTAGTTTCCACCTTGAATGTCTTTATTGCACTAAGAAAACAGAAAAAGTCACTTTAAAATGTTAACACATTTTTTTCTGAACTATTCATGTTTACAAATGTTTGAAAAGCAGGAAATAGCTAGTTAACATTTTAAAGTTATAAACTATCTACATCAAAACTGACCCTGAAAACTGTTTTATGATGCAATAAAAGTTCACTGCTTCACTTTAAATTGTGTCTGCTCCTTTCTTTGCCTTGCAGGGGGAGGGGGAGGTACAAGGCGCCACTAGCTCGTGAAGGTGTTGGCTACTAGCAGTTCCCGGGCATTTTTCTCGCTCACAGGCCTCCTGCTTACACAGATGTCCTTGCAAGGAAGAAATGGAAAGAGTTGTTAAAGTAATTTTAATGAAGTGACTGGCTAGAAAATCACCCCGACCTATGGCAGGAGAAACGCGTTATTGTCTTGGTAATACATCATACCCGCCTGATCAATTTCACAGCCCGAGATGATTTTCCAATAAGTTACTTTCTCTCAAAGTCATAATTAAATACATACATTCATACACATAAGTAAAGGAATATATACATACATACATATACGTAAAGGAATATATACGGACATATATACATAATTACTTACTGATGAAAAGTTTCTTTCTTAAAAATGTTGGAAATGTTACATTATTCATTTTAGAACAGTCATTTTCACATTTAATAAACACAGCAAATTCAATTCACACAGCCACAATTGCTCCTTCTACCTACAGTACTGAAAACCCGTTTAAAAAAAAATTAAACTTTAAAACTTACCTCATCATTTCTTAAAATAACTTTCCTCCCTTTCCCAAACAAATATATTGGGGCAGAAATTCGGATCGGGGGCTTGCCGCGCGTGCAAGCCCCCGATCTGCACTTACCCGACGCGCCTGCCGTTCACCTCCAGGGACGCCTGGAATTCCTTTTTGAAAGAGAAGAATCCCGGGCAGCGTATGACGTCACGCCGTCCAGGAGTGCAGCCAGCGCGAAGCCTGTAGCGCGCTGTGCAACTGAGACACGCACCTTGAGGTCTCAGTTTAATAGGACACGCCCCCAATGTTTCTCATTTAAAACTTACCTCATCATTTCTTAAAATAACTTTCCTCCCTTTCGCAAACAAAAATATTGCCTTTCAGAAGCTCCACGATAAAATATATCTTCCTCCGCAGCCTCTGGAGCAACTTTACTCATCCTTTTTTCATGTGTAAGTTGTAAGGACTTAACCTCACTGAATCCATGAATGAAATCGCCGAAGTTCATTGCGCACGCGCTGCCTGTGCAGTCGCACGCGCTGTGCCTCTGAACCCCTTCGTTCAGAGGACAGGAAATGTCGGTTTACCCCGCATGCGCTGTGCATGCTGAAAACCGGCATTTCCTCCAGCCAGATGCGTGAGTACCCCGACCGTACTCACGCGTTTGGAACGGAATTACTGGGCCATTGCCTTTCAGAAGCTCCACGATAAAATATATCTTCCTCCGCAGCCTCTGGAGCAACTTTACTCATGCTTTTTTCATGTGTAAGTTGTAAGGACTTAACCTCACTGAATCCATGAATGAAATCGACGAAGTTCACTGCACACACGCTGCCTGTGCAGTCGCATGCGCTGTGCCTCTGAACCCCTTCGTTCAGAGGACAGGAAATGCCGGTTTTCCCCGCATGCGCTGTGCATGCTGAAAACCGGCATTTCCTCCGGCCAGACGCGTGAGTACCCCGACCGTACTCACGCATTTGGAACGGAATTACAATATAAAACTTACAATATTTAAATTAATATCTGACCTCATTCTGTTCAATTTACTCTGTGACAATTTGGCAGTTAAAATATGATCTTCCCACATGTACTTAAAGGAAACAATGAAATGAGTGAAATTAGACACACCATTGTTACAGTGGTAACTGTGGGCTTAACAAACAAGACAAAAGATACAAAGAGTTGAGTTGGTACTGGAGCAATGTGAGGACATTTTGGGATGGATGAGAACTTCCCCCAAATATACAGAAGTGGCCCCGAGAGTTATATTAAATACTGACAGAGTGAATACAATTTCAATGAATCTTAACAACTTGGCTGGAGGTCATGGAAGATACTGCATGACTGAAAGAGCACAAGTGTAAGTCAAGACTATTGCTGAAAATAGCAGCACATAACATATTCTGGACATGAAAGAAAATAGTTAAAAATATGCAAAAAAAAGACTGTACTGACACAAAGAAATGTTGTAGTAAGTCAGTAAAAATATACATCATGAAGGAGTTTGCATGGGCCAAATCTGGGGGAGAAATTGGACAACGTTGTACCTATCTTTGGGCAGTGCTCCTTCTGGCTCCACATAAATACTGGGGACCACAGCCAGCCCAGGCAATTTTGATTGGGCCTCAGGCCGGTGTCTTTGGGCGTGTGGTCGATTCTCGCTGCCTATTTCACCCCAGAAATCTGTGCAACTGGCACTTCTCTCCCATTGTCCCTCAATTGTCTCTGCTATAATCTTTAAAGCGGAACTGGCAAATAACAGGAGGGCACATCACGGAATAGGCGATAGTGTTTCCGGCATTTTTTCTTTGAATTTCAGATTTCCAGCATTCGCAGCATTTTGCTTTTGTTTTAAAAATTAACACGGCCTTGGTCAAACTTCTAGATAAGAGATTTTGAGAAAAGGTATTAGTTACTATTTGATATATAGTCACAAAGAAACATCGATATTGTGGTTTGAAATGTTTGGAGCCTCCATGCGTGGCACCACACAGAGATGAGACGCGATGTTCCCACCTGCGATTCCAGTGTTTCATTGATTGTTGCCATGCAGCTACGAGAAGATGCTGAGTGTAAGTCATCTGCTACCCCACAGGGAGGGAAAATAGGAATGAGAGTTAACCCCTTGTTGCTTCTGTATATTTCCCAGCAGCGTGCCTGTTGATAAATTCCTGGAAACGGATCTATAGCTAACTGTTGGGGTTTGGGTGTACACAAGGGGGTGGGGTGGATGGGGATGGGAAAACAAATAGCTTATAAAAATGTGTAGATTTCATAGAACATTCTGCAAATAAACAAGTCATCGAGCTTAAATGTTACTATTGTGGTATCCTGACTGCTACGTTTGAAAATTGCATTTAGATTATCAGTTCAAAAAACATGTGTTGTGACTAGTTTCCTGGGCTCATTTAATAATTCTGGCTCTTGCAGCATGCTATTAAAAATGATGGGATTGGAAATGTATCGTAAATGTCAACCATTTGTTGCTGGCGCCAAGCTGCCATTGAAAATGTCATCTTTCCAACTACAATCTAACTAGGTAGGATATTAAAGAACAAATGAGATGACAGGAAAGCAAATGCCTGTTGAACTTTATTTTTGCAAAGCAAATCTGAAGCATTCATTTGTAGTGCCTGTGCAAATGTGCACTTGCAAAGTCCTATTTTCAAGCAATCATTCTAATAATATTTTTTCCACAAGATTGGATTTTGCCTGAACTGCCGTTTAGATTATTAAACTAAAGAGATAGCACTTCAAAGTAATATGTTTTGTAGCCACATCAGCAGTTGCAATATTGTGCTGTTTATATATTTGACAGCAAAACTATAGTTTGGTTAAAATCCAGTGTAAATTTGAGTTTAAAATTCAATTGCAAGCCTTGGCAAAATAGTTCTGATTTTATGCATTGAAATGAAGAAAATTAAATGTGCCTTAAGTATATTTTTGAACTGTGCTCTTGAATGGCACTGTAAATGATATTGAAACTCCAGTTTAGAAAAAAGCTTTATCAGATCAGAGTACTAAATCTTTTGAGACATTCCATCACATTCGTTTAAGAACATAAGAACATAAGAAATAGGAGCAGGAGTAGGCCATTCGGCCCTTCGAGCCTTCTTCGCCATTCAGTAAGGTCATGGCTGATCTCCCACCTCATCTCCACTTTCCTGCACTATCCCCATATCCTTTGAGTCCCTTAGTATCCAAAAATCTATCGATCTCTGTCTTGAATATACTCAATGACTGAGCCTCCACAGCCCTCTGGGGTAGAGAATTCCAAAGATTCACAACCCTCTGAGTGAAGAAATTTCTCCTCATCTCAGTCCTAAATGGCCAACGCTTTATTCTGACACTTTGACTTCTAGTTCTAGATTCTCCAGCCAGGGTAAATATCCTCCCAGCATCTACCCTGACAAGCCCCTGAAGAATTTTATATGTTTCAATGAGATCACCTCTCATTCTTCTAAACTCAAAGGAATATAGGTCTAGTCTACTCAATCTCTTCTCATAAGACTCATCCCAGGAATCAGTCTAGTGAACCTTCATTGCACTCCCTCTATGGCAAATATATCCTTCCTTAGGTAAAGAGGCAATGCAACAAAGGTTCACTAGATTGATTCCTGGGATAAGAGGGTTATTCTATGAGGAGAGATTGAGTAGATTAGGCCTATACTCTCTGGAGTTCAAAAGAATGAGAGTGATCTCATCGAAACATATAAGATTCTGAGGGGAATTGACAGGGTAGATGCTGAGAGGTTGCTTCCCCTGGCTGGAGAGTCTAGACCTAGGGGGTATAGTCTCAGGATAAGGGGTTGGCCATTTAAGACTGAGATGAGGAGAAATTTATTCACTCAGAGGGTTGTGAATTTTTGGATTTCTCTACCTCAAAGGGCTGTGGATGCTGAACCGTTGAGTATATTCAAGGCTGAGAAAGATAGATTTTTGGACTTTAGGGGAATCAAGGGATATGGAGATCAGGCGGGAAAGTGGAGTTGAGGTCAAAGATCAGCCATGATCTCATGGCAGAGCAGGCTTGAGGGGCTGTATGGCCTACACCTGTTCCTAATTCTTATCTTCTTGTGCTTTAGTCCCATTAATTTCTCCAGTAATACTTCTTTACTAATACTAATTTCTTTAAGTTCCTCATTCTTGCTAGACCTTTGGTTCCCCACTATTTCCGGAATTGTTTTGTGTCTTTTACCGTGAAGACAGATATAAAGTATTTGTTTAATGTCTCTGCGATTTCCTATTCCCCATTATAATTTCTCCTGTCTTTGCCTGTAAGGGACCCACATTCACTTTTGTTAATCTCTTCTTTTTTACATACCTATAGCAGCTTTTGCAATTTGTTTTTATGTCTCTTGCTAGTTTCCTCTCATATTCTCTTTTTCTTTATCAATTTTTTGTCATCCTTTGTTAGTTTCTAAAACTCTCCCAATCCTCAAGTTTACTACTCTTTTTGGCAACATTTTAAGCCTCTTCCTTTAATCTAATACCATCTTTAACTTCTCTTGTTAGCCATGTGGCGTTTTTATTCTTTAGGGGAATGTAAATTTGTTGCGAATTATGAATTAATTCTTTAAATGTTTGCCATTGCTTATCTACCATCATATCTTTTAATCTAGTTTCCCAATCTATGTTAGCCAACTCACCGCTCATACCTACGTAGTTTGCTTTGTTCAGATTTAAGACTCTGGTTTCAGACTTAACTAAATCACTCTCAAACTCAATGTTCGCTCTTCCCCAGAGGCTCCTTTACTACAAGGTTATTATTTAACCCTTTCTCATTGCACAATACTAGATCTAAAATAGTCTGTTCCCTAGCTGGTTCCTCGACTACTGATCTAGAAAACTATCTTGAATACATTCCATGAACTCGTTCTCCACACTATTACAGCAAATTTGGCTTGTCCAGTCTATATGAAGATTAAAGTCCCCCATGATTACTGTATTACCCTTGTTACATGCACCTCTAATTTCCTGATTTATATACTGTTCGACACTACAACCACTGTTAGGAGGCCTATAGACTACTCCCACCAGTGTTTTCTGCCCCTTGCTGTTTTTTAGCTCCAACTAAACTGACTCTACATCTTGATTCACCGAGCTAAGATATTTTATCCCATCCTTTATTATCAGGGCTAACCCCACTCCTTTTCCATTTTGCCTATCTCTTCTAAAAGTTAAGTATCCTGGGATATTTAGTTTCCGACCTTGGTCACTCTGCAATCACGTTTCCGTAATGACTATTAGATCAAACCCATTTATTTCTATCTGTGCTATTAATTCATCTATTTTGTTGTGAATGCTTCGCGCATTCAGATGTAGTGCCTTTAGCTTTAACTTTTTAAAATTTTTCCCTGATCTACCTTAGTCTCCAATGTCCTATTACCTTTGTTAAGTTTTTTGTCCCTTCCTGACCCACTCTGCTTTTGTTTTAACCCAAATTGCTACTCTGCTCTACAACCTTGATATTTCTTTTACTGCTTTTGAATTTACCCTTTCCTGAATCCTCCCACCCGACTGCTACATTAATTTAAAGCCCTATCTACTGCCCTAATTATTTGATTCACCAGGATACTGGTCCCAGCCTGGTTTAAGTGGAGCCCGTCCCAATGGAACAGCTCCCTCTTTCCCCAGTACTGGTACAGTGCCTCATGAATCAAAACCCCTGCCTTCCACACCACTCTTTCAACCACGCATTTAACCTTCTAATCTATTTGTCCCTATACCATTTTGCGCGTGGCTCAGGTAACAATCCAGAGACCATTGTTTGTGAGGTTCTGCATTTTTAATTTTGACCTTAGCTCCTGAAACTCTCCCAGCAGAACCTCATTCCTAGTTCTACGTGGACCATGACAACTGGATCCTCCCCCTCCCACTCCAAGTTCTTCTCTAGCCATGAGGAGATATCCTTAACCCTGGGCAACACAACCTTCGGAACTCGCGGTCACGGCTGCAGACAACAGTATCTATCCCCCGACTATACTGTCCCCTACTACTGCAACATTCCTTTTCACTCCCCCAATTTGAATGGCCTGCTTTACCACGGTGCTAGGGTTAGTTTCCTCATCCACCCTGTAGACTTTGCCCTCATCCGCACAGGCAGCAAGAACCTCGTACATGTGGATAAGGGCAAAGGCTGAGGCTCCTCCAGCATTCCACAGCCCTTACCTTTCTGACTCACAGTCACACCCTCCTGTTCCTGACCACTAACCACACCTGTACCACTACCTAACCTAAGGGGTGTGACTGCCTCCTGGATCAAAGTGTCCAGCTAACTCTCCCTCTCCCTGATGCCCTATAATGTCTACAACTCTGAGCTGAAGTTCCTGAGATGCAGATACTTACTGCAGATGTGGTTGTCCGGGATTGTGATGCCCTGCACAAACTCCCACATGCTGTAGTTGTGGCACATCACCTGTAGTGCCATCCCTATATGACCTTGTTTTATTTATTTAATTATTTAATTAATATTAAATTAAAATTTGGTAGACAGCTTTATTTCAAAAAATTACTTACTTTTTACTCACCTGATTTACTCACCCTCAAAGCTCCTCCTCCGTGCGCTCTATGACATCACTTTTTCAGATTGTTCCTTTCCTTAGTTTCACTGCCTGCTCTTCTTAAACTACGTTTTATATTAGTCATTAATTATTCTGAATATTTATTTAACTATTTATTCATAGTTAGGTTCAAAAAGTGTATACAGTAGATTAAATACTTAGCTCAATTTCCACCGGATCCGCCCGCCGATTATGATGTCACTTTGTGATTTTTCTCTGGGATTGTTACTCTGTCGCGGGGCTCCTGTTTAAAATGCTCTCGGCTCCTGTTCTTTTTAAACTGCTCTCCAGTAGCAGTAACATTACTTTCTCCACTAATGTCACTGCTATATTGGCTTAGGTCATTGTCGTTGCTCCCCAATCTCAACATCTATCCTTTTCAAATGTTTACTACTGTAAGAGTCATGAAAGTTTAAGAAAGTGTAAAGAAGAAAGAAAATACCTTAAAATATTGGTTAAATATTATGGTACAGTATGTATGTACATTTGTTTATTATTGATGCATATTCTAGTATAATATAGTTAATTTACCTGACTGACTTATTGTATTGAGTAACCCCCTCTTTTCTTGTTCCAATAGTATAGTCTGAGAGACCCCCTTTATTCTTGCTCCAATGGTATAGTCCTTAAGCTTGTCACATGATATATCCAGCCATTTTTACAGTTCAAGCACCACGAGGCTAGGAAAGGTAGAAGCTTTGATGGCTGTGGAGCAATACAGTTTTTGACCGTGTTTAAACGTGTTTTACTTTGAAATCCTGTTTGAAATGTATTACAGTAAACAGTTAAAAGACAAAGTTACGTTTTGGAACGTTTTATTTCAGCACGCGTCTACTCGTTGCTAAAAGCCTCAAAGCTACAGCTCAGTGGCTGCATATTGAAAAATACAGAGCGCCATTACAACTACTTTTCAAAATAGATACAGTACTAAAGCTGACATAATCTCCTCTGCAGTCGTGGATTTTTAAGGTGTTGATGCATCCTTTGATATGATGACTTCAGTTTTAGTGTGGAGCTCAGAGTGGGCGGGCAGGGTATAAATAACAAGGTACAAAGTAAAGCCCCCAAAATATCAAGACCCCCAACTTCATAAGAGTGGCTTCTACACACCAGAGTACATATTACCTTTCCCCACTCCAGTCAGTTTAATGCTCCGGATCATAGTACCTGGGGATATTTGTCCAATCCTGATTGTTAATGGTTTGAGATGCTCCAGATGTATTTAGAATGCATGAGACACAGAGAGTGAGAGAGAAAGTGATAGATGTCCCATCAGTCATGGCTGGATTCAAATCCATGATCTCAAGAAATAAAACGCAATGTCCAAACTCTTGGGATTGATTTTAACTCGGGACTGGTCAGGGCCGATGGGTGGGAGTGGGAATTGAGGCATGAGCCAAACGCCGCTGGGATCCTAAGGGAATGGTCCCTGGCGTAAGGTAAGTGCTGATGGGCATGGTTGCAGAGCCGATGCTGGTCGGTGGAGGGGGATGCAAGGCTGGGGTGGGGGAGTCTCAAAGGGGGAGAAATTCGGTACCTTAGCACATCCCGTTAGCGCCTCTGGGGGGGCGATATCGGGTCGCTAATGACTTACCACCCGGGCGTGACGATAGTACCGTCACCTGCGAAATTCACCTGGAGGTTTGCGGCAGCGCTAACCCCATGCACCACGATCTCCTGTGCCCGGAGATCGAGATGTCATCCGGCTGCGCAGCGCCCCGGACCTGAAATTCGGTTCCGCCCACTGCAGCATCACCGGGCGATAACACCGACAGCTAAAGGAGGCATTGTTCGGGAGGCCGGGTGCTTCAGGAGTGGTAACTAAAGGCCGCTGGTCTGCAGAAACAATTTGTTTCCATCCCTTAAGTTGCCGTTTGAAAATTTTGAACTGCTGCAATTGATCAGCCCTGCACTCTGTTAGAGTGCTTGGGGCTGATTGTCGGGGATTCCGGTTGCTGTCGGTGACGAGGGACATCATTGAAATGCAGAGCCTGCAGCAATGGCCCTTCCCTTTAAGGGAGAGAAGGAGCCTCGGATCCCGGCAGCGCTGCACGGAACATTGTGCAGTGCTGCACCTCTACCGCCCCTCCTGTGTGGTTTAGAGCTCAAAAAGGGAAGCGGTAGTGCTTGATTTAGCGCTCCACTTCCTTCCTGGAACGCTAACGCCCAATTTAGAGAAAGCTGAGAATCATTAGCGCCTGGCGCTAATTTTTCTAGCTTTTAAAATTTAGTGCCCCAAATGGGGCGATACCGAATTTCTCCCCCAAGGTCTCCTTGCAGGGCCCAGGGAACCTGGACCACAAGAAATCCATATAAAAATAAATCTTTTAAACTTACCGTGACCTATTCTGGCCACTTTGGGACTCCCAGCTTGGTAGAGTTCTCCAATTCTGTGAATTAAAATGGGGTCGCCGCACTGATGATGTCATCAAGCCATGACTTTTAGATTTAAATTAGGCCCCCGCCTGCCTACAGTGGGAATATTGGCCGACTTCAAAGTCAGCGAAGAATAAATGTCATCCACGGGATTGGCATAGCCTCAGGCTGGTAAGTGGACACGGATGATTTTAATTCCTTTCACGCACCATTACTGCCTGGTGGGAGAGGTTAAAATTGATCATACTGTGTCACTCTGTTCCAAGATGGTACATAAACGGTCTGAAGTTTGAGCAGTTTGGTAAGCTTTGCTATTCTATGTAATTCTATGTAATTTTGGCACAGAGCAGTTGCCAGATTAATGAAAAAATATTAAAGGATTAATAAAGTTTTATTAAACCTCTTGTGTGGCACCTTATCGAATGCCTTCTGAAAATCCAAATACACCACATCCACTGGTTCCCCCTTATCTATCCTGCAAGTTACATTTGTCAAACATGATTTCCCTTTCATAAATCTGTGTTGACTCTGCCCAATCCTATTATTACTTTCTAAGTGCCCTGTTGCCACGTGCTTAATAATAGGCTCTAGCATTTTCCGTACTACTGATGTCAGGCTAACTTCCCCATTTTCTCTCTCCCTCCTTTCTTAAATTTGCTACCTTCCAATCCACGGGAACCATTCCAGAATCTATGGAATTTTGGAAGATGACAATCAAATCATTCACTATCTCTATAGCCACCTCTTTTAAAACCCTAGGATGTAGGCCATCAGGTCCAGGGGATTTATCGGTTTTCATTCCCATTAATTTCTCCAGTACTGTTTCCTTACTAATATTAATTTCTTTCAGTTCCTCATTCTCACTAGATCCTTGGTTATCCACTATTTCCAGAATGTTTTTTGCGTCTTCTTCCGTGAAGACAGATACAAAGTATTTGTTTAATTTCTCTGTCATTTCCTTATTCCCCATTATAATTTCTCCTGTCTCAGCTTGTAAGGGACCCATGTTTACTTTTGTTAATCTTTTCCTTTTTACATACCCATAGAAGCTTTTACAATCTGTTTTTATGTCTCTCACTAGTTTACTCTCATATTCTATTTTCTGTTTATCAATTTCTTGGTCCTCCTTTGCTGAATCCTAAAATCCTCCCAATCCTCAGGCTTACTATTCTTTTTGGCAACATTATAGGCCTCTTCCTTTAATCTAATACTATCTTTAATTTCTCTTGTTAGCCACATGTGGATCATTTTCCCCGTGGTGTTTTTATTCCTTAAGGGAATGTATATTTGTTGTGAATTATGAATTATTTCTTTAAATGTTTGCCATTGCTTTTCTACTGCCATATCCTTTAATATAGTTTCCCAACCTACCTCAGCCAACTCACCTCTCATACCTACTTAGTTTGCTTTGTTCAGATTTAGGACCCTAGTTTCGGATTTAACTAAATCACTCTCAAACTCAACATAAAATTCTATCATGTTATGATCACTGCTCCCCAGAGGCTGGGATGGGATGTGGGCATCTCTGGCTAGGCCAGCATTTATTGCCCATCCCTAGTTACCCTTGAGAAGGTGGTGGTGAGCTGCCTTCTTGAACTGCTGCAGTCCGTGTGGTGAAGGCACTCCCACAGTGCTGTTAGGTAGGGAGTTACAGGATTTTCACCCAGCAATGATGAAGGGAACAGCGATACATTTCCAAGTCAGGATGGTGTGTGACTTGGAGAGGAACTTGGAGGTGGTGGTGTTCCCATGCGCCATGGTAGAGGTCGCAGGTTTGGGAGGTGCTGTCGAAGAAGCCTTGGTGAGTTGCCGCAGTGCATCTTTTAGATGGTACACACTGCAGACACAGTGCACCAGTGGTGGAGGGAGTGAAATGTTTAAGGTGGTGGATGAGGTGTCAATCAAGCACTTCATCTAAGTTGTTCCATCTCATTTTCCTCCAAGAGTGACAAGCTATCTCAGCTGGAGATCCAATCTGACTCACTTCAGTATATAAAGAGAAAGGTAACAGGTAAACGAATGAGTACCCTCTATGATAGAAACTATAATGACTGCTACAAAACCTTCCATTCATAAGGCATGTAATGCTGAATGGAATAAATGTGCTCAATAGTTATTGTTTGCCTATGATGTGAGATGATAACTATTGTAAAATATATGTATCTTCTTGATTATTTGGACTGAATTATGTCAGGGCTCTTATGACTATTACAGCAGAATTCTACCTTATTAGTTAGTAGGAAACATCCCCTCATTAAGCCGAGGAATAGTTTTGCTCATAAACCATCTTGAGATTTAAATTTGTTGTTGCATGGCTTGAAAGACATGCATTGGAACAAGGTGCCCAAGCTTTTTTGTGGTGGGCCACATAAGGTCTGTACGATGGAGTTCCAGGGGGGTCACATATAAAGTTGAAATCCATGTGCTTATTAATTCACATACATCTGAAATTGCTGCTACTAACTGATTTTGGTGTTGTGAGTTATCTATCAATGAGGCATAAAGGCTTTAAAAAGTCCTTTCCAAGCCTCCAGGTCGATAAGTTTCAAGCAGTACAAATCAGGAAATAAAACATTTAAGTACCAATAGGACTAAGTTACGCTGGCATCAAGACCTGGATTGCCAGAGCTCGAGGGTCATATGTGACCTTAGAGCCACAGGTTGAATACCCTTGTACTGAAGGCCTTGGTCCCACAGGAGCCTTGGTTCCAACTGGAGCATTTACTCAACATCTGGGCTCAGTGATTGATCAATCAAATCTCATTTCATATGGCTGTTCACAAACACCTGTAGAAAGTTTCTTCCTTATTTAATTAGAGCTCCTTCTGCCTTGAAAGAATCATTTCTTTGTGTTACCCAGCACCGTGATGCTTTGGAAATGAGTGTAGAATTGGAGACAAAATGTATTGTGGTAACATATAACAAGTATCTGTCCTTATTTGACATTTCACATGTAAATTATCACACACACAAAAAATAATTACAACAAAATCTGGTGTATGTGTCCAGGGGAAATTTCAAACTTTGGGAGCTCGCCCTTATTCTTCAGATGAAGTTATGCTTTGCTTATTTAGGATTAGCTCATGTTAGCATTGGGAGTGGGGATAATCAAAACTAGCGTTAGACTGCTTCCTCTGAATGAAAAGAATTAATGTGAGCAGCCTGGAGGAGATGTTTAATATGTTATAGCCAGGTGTATGTCAGGCTGATCATCTCTACTCCCATTGATGATGTGAGCCAATCCTAAATAAGTGCAGGGTCACTTCTGCAGGAGAACCTACCAATGTTAGAAATTTGTCTGGATATGTACACCACAAGCTTGTGTGATGATTTATTTGTGAAATGTTAAGCAAGGGTAAGTCCTAAAAAAAAACGCTGACTTCTTTTGAAAGTATCTTTTCCAGCCAAGAGTAATTGCATTCAGTGCATGATGTAATAGCACAATGCTTTCGTTCTCAATATAGTCACATCTTGGGGTAAGTTTTCAAATTACCACCTGGGACTAAAACTGATGATGTGGGTATAGACACCACCCGATTCTCATTTCTAATTACACCCGGTTACACCCGGACAGCAAGCTGAAAATCTACAAATTTTCTTATACATTGAATTGATTTAAATGGAATATGATGATCATGCATTTCTGCTTGAATGGGCAAAGTTATTACATTTTCTTCAGTCTCATTAAAAATACATGGGGTAATTATAACTTATGGCGAGAGTGTACAATGGGCGATATTGGATTGGACGCTCATTACACTCCTTCCCCGACTATCACCAGGGGAAGGAGTCCAATCCGATATCGCCTATTGTACACTCTCGCCATAAGTTATAATTACCTCCACTTAGTGCAAATTTTAATCAATTTACAAAAATTTTGGTTAAAGCAACTTGTACAGAATTTTTCAGATATATTTTAGTAACATTGTAAATACTTTTGAACTCTGTTTTTAACATTCAATTTATCAAGTAAAATGTATACTCTATTATTTTCAATTACAAAGATGTTACAATGGACCTCACTCCAGATTAGTCAGAGATTTATATAGTGCCTTTAACATAGTAAAACGTCCAAAGGCGCTTCACAGGAGCATTAGCAAACAAAATGTGTTCTGGACATTTTACATGCAGATAGCACCCTCTGGTGGTAGCTATTGTATAGCAGTGATGTTCTGGACTGATGAACCATTTTATATGCAGATAGCACCCTCTGGTGGTGGTTATCGTGTTAGCAGTTTATATGAAGCAGAGGTCATTTGACCTTTCTACCTTTCTTCCTGTTTGACCCCAGGAAGTAGTTTTCCCAGAAAGAACCTGGCAGTAATGGAGAATCTGCCATAAGGGATTTTCAATCCAATGTAATCTAATTTTATATGTTAGGCCAGGCACAATATCTGTGAGTATCTTTGTTTGTTAGCATAATAGCAATGTTGTCAGAGTAGTATTTTGATAACACTATGTTTATAAAAGGTTAATATTTAATAGTTACAGAAGTTAGTCCAAATGTTAGTTAGTTATACAATTAATCTATTCTACTGTTGTAAATATGTTTATATCTTATGTAATATCGAATGTATAGTACTCAGTTTATGTACAAAACATACTTTGTCTTTGTTTACAGTTTCACAAATTTGTTCAAGTAAAGCTTCAAAACAGCAAACGGCTTCACGAGGAATTACTTTGAATAAGTGTTTAACTTGCTGCATAACTAGATAGGAGCACGTCTAGCGCGGCCAGTACAAAATGTGCCACTGAGCCACATAAGGAGATATTTGGACAGGTGACCAAAAGCTTGGTGAAAGAGGTAGGTTTTAAGGATCTTTTTAAAGGAGGAAAGAGAGGTAGAAAGGTGGAGAGGTTGAGGGAGGGAATTCCAGTGCTTAGGGTCTTGCCAGCTGAAGGCACGGCCGCCAATGTTGGAGCGATTAAAATTGGGGATGCGCAAGAGGCCAGCATTGGAGGAGTGCAGATAGCTCGGAGGGCTGTAGGGCTGGAGGAGTGTAGGGGGCGGTGGGTGGCGCGTGCGCCCAGTCAGTTATGCCCCTGACTATCTATGAGCGGTTCGAATCGCTCCCACACCCCTGGGTTCTAGACACCGGACTTAGGTACAGGCGGCGATACAGAAAACTCGAGTAGACAGGTGGTTTGGTGTAAGAAAACCAAGATTTTATTAAAACAGAAAATAAAACAGTCTTATGAGAAGTCATTAGTATAAAATACAGGCAAATACGAAAATTACTATACTTATACAGGGAATGGGGAACACACGGCACATTGAGGGAAAAACAACTACATTAACAATCCCCTTATCCTTATCCCACCCCCTATACCTAACTAGATTAAGCTATGAGGGGCCAGAATTCATGCTCACCAATCCAAAGCAAAGCCAGCTGTTTTAACGGATGCGGGTTTTGAGCTTTGGTCTTCTGTCCTTTTAGGTACCCCGTCGCTACGTGGTCTCAGGGGCGTGGTGCTGGAGCTGCTGCTGCAACACACCTTTCTTCTCCTCAGCTACCGTCGTCGTCTCGTCGCAATGGGTTCTCTTCTTCTTCTCCCTCGGGCGGTCGTTGGTGGTAACGTTGTGCCTATAGGGCAGTTGGCAGTCTTAACTGCTTAGATTTTCCTACCCAAGCGTTAAACGCCAGTATATTCATTGTGGCGTAGACACATGCGTTTATTTGCAGTGTTCAACAAGATGTTTGCCTCCCCAAGCGCCAGCTTATAACTAGGCGCTTGGCCTTTATCAATTCATTTTTCGCTGCCCCGCTCTGCTCTCACCGAGTTGTTACCTTCTTCTTCGTCTCTATTCGTCTCGTCCGCCTCGTTTCCTCTGCCCTCTCTCGTGGCCCGGGTGTCCTGGGTGACTTTGGACTCGGGTCTCATTCCCCTCCCCTGCGCTTGGTATGGATGTCCTTGACTGTTGAAAATTTGCTGCGGGGCGCAAGGAGAGAACCCGCCACGAGGCCAGGGCACGAGTATGGGCGGCAGCAGCCCAAGGCCCGACAAGAGACCAGAGTCGAGAGAGCAGAGAGCAGAGTCAAAAGCAAGAGAGCGATTGCTACTGGGGGCCTACAGTTATACTCCTTTCGAATGGCCCTTATCTATGCGCCAAATCAGGTTAGTTCATTGTTTCAATTTTGGCGGGCTGTTTTAAATGATTATAGCAATCTAAGTTAACTGGATTGAGATGGCCGTTTATCGCACCTGATGGCCTTAATGTCCGGGCTGTATTGTCATTAATGCATTCTAATCGGCCTGTCCAGCCTTGATGGCTCCCATAAGCTGTTTCCGATTATTTATGTGGCCTGGCCTCATGTATAGGCTGTAATGATATCAGCAAATAGTGATGATATTTGTCTGTGTTTGATTACTTATGCCTTACAGCATATTTGTCTGTGTTTTTGATTACTTGTGCCTGACCAGCAGAGGTCATGTGAGAGACGAGCAGTCCAGAGGAGTTTTACTTGCAGTTTCATTCTAGATGCATCACAGCATAGTGTGCTCTGTAAAAAGCTGTAGAAAGTCTTGAACAAGACTTTAGATTAAACAACATTCTCTTTCAGAAATGAGTCTTTATTGAACCCAAAAAGAAAACAAAACATGATGTCAGAAGTGGCTGAAAGAGAAAAAATCTGAAGTTAGCAACTTGATGGGACAGTGAAAGCAGTTGTGGCAAGTAAGCGAAATCAGCTCTCCACATATTGGCAAGCCAGAAGAGAACATCATTGCTTACCATTAGAGAATAGCTAACGAAGTAAAAAAATGGAAGGTTTACTCCCACCGGCGACGCTTCAATTGACAGGTAATGTGGCTGAAAATTGGAGAAGGTTCAAACAACGTTTAGAGTTGTATTTAGCGGCAATCGGAGCTGACGAGAAAAGTGATAAACAAAAATCGTCCGTGTTCTTACATGTCGTGGGTGATGCAGCGCTGGAGGTATATAATAATTTCATATTTGCTGTTGATGGAGACAAAATGAAGCTAGATAAAATAATGGAACAGTTTGAGGCCTACTGCATACCTAAACGCAACGTGACCTTTGAGAGGCACAAATTTTTCACATGTGTACAGAAAATCGGCGAGACTATTGATCAGTATGTGACTGAACTGAGAAACCGGAGCAAATCGTGTGAATTTGGGGGACTCACAGACTCGCTGATAAAAGACAGACTGGTGTGTGGTATTCGAGATAATGGTCTAAGGGAAAGACTGCTAAGAGAGCAAGATCTAGACCTGGGAAAAGCCATAGCACTGTGTAGGGTTACAGAGACTGTGAAGTTGCAGGCAAAGGAGCTGTTCAGTGACAGTAGCTGCAACGTGGATGCAGTGAGAAAGAACGGATACAAGCCGTTTAACAAAGAGAGCGCCAATGTGAAAAAAGAGACGTGGCCAGCAAACGAAAATGAAAGAGACAATCGGAAGTCATGTAGTCGATGTGGTACACAGCATCCACCAAGAAAGTGTCCAGCATATGGTAAAACATGCTATAGATGCAACAAAAACAACCATTATGCCCGTTGCTGTAAGAACCAAGCGCAACAAAGCAAGGTCCATACAGTAGATGAAAGCGAGATAGAGGAATTCAATGTAGATGTTGTGTCTGAAAACAAAAAAGAAAGAGACTGGATGTTGACACTAAAAGTGAATGACATACACATTCCATTTAAATTGGATACTGGAGCACAAGTTAATGTGATATCAGGGACCGATTTTAAGAGAATTAGACCCAGACCAAAGTTACATGGAATACAAGTGAAAGTGACCGGATACTCAGGTACTGATATACCAGTGAAAGGAAAATGCATTGTCAAAGTAACACACAAGGACAGAGAGCACACGCTAGCATTAATCGTGGTGCCAAAGGATGTGCAAGCCATACTAGGGTTAAACGCCTGTGAGAGACTGAACCTGGTAAAGAGAGTCCTCGTTGTGGAAAGTGAAAGAGAGACAATCTATGATGAACTGAATGTTGCGTACACACCGGGTAAGCTGATGTATACAGCAGACACGTTGTCCAGAGCTGTTGACCCAAGTGAGCCCGCAAACACCACAATGGATGAAAAAGTGAACGCCTACGTGGACATGATCACAAGTGCACTGTCCATAGCAGATGCAAAAATGGAGCTCATAAAGACTGAGACAAACAAAGATGAAACAATGAGACGACTGAGAAAAAGCATCTTGGATGGATGGCCCAACATGAAGCAAGACTGCTCACCTGATATAGCAGAGTACTGGAACTGCAGGGCGGAACTATCAGTGGTCGAAGACATCATCTACAAAGGAAGTAAAATAGTTATCCCAAAGAGTCTGAGAAGAGAGATGCTAAAAAAGATCCATGGAGGACATCTGGGAATCGAAAAGTGTAAGAGAAGAGCACGAGAGGTGATGTACTGGCCACGAATCAACCAAGATGTGACAAATGAGGTGTCAAACTGCACAATATGCCTGAAATATCGAGCAAGCAATCCGGTAGAACCACTAAAGCCACACCCAGCACCAGACAGACCTTACCAGAAGGTAGGCGCTGACCTATTCGTATGTCAAGGGAAGGACTATCTTGTCGTCACAGACTATTACTCCCTGTATCCAGAGGTTTGTAGACTGTACACCACCACTGCAGAAGCTGTGATAAGAAGTATGAAAGCCATATTCTCCAGACATGGCGTGGCAAGCGAGGTCTTCACAGACAACAGACCCCAGTTTAACAATGCAAATTTCCGACACTTTGCCAAAGAGTGGGACTTTGTCCACACAACGTCAAGTCCTCACTATCCACAGTCCAATGGACTAGTGGAAAAATCGGTCCAGACAGTGAAAAGACTGATGTACAAGGCAAAAGACAGTGGAACTGACTTCTACCAAAGCATGCTTGTATATCGCACAACGCCGCTCGAGTGTGGTATGTCACCAGCCCAACTCCTGATGGGACGTTGGCTAAGGTCAAACCTACCCATCCCGGAGAACCTCCTGAAAACAAAAGAGGGGGAGAAAGTGAGGAAGTTCAAAGAGCAACAGAAAGAAAAGCAAAAGTACTACTATGACAGAGGAACACAAAACCTACCTGAACTCCACACTGGTGACCAAGTAAGGTTGAAAGACAAAACAAACACATGGACTCAGAAGGGAACTGTCCTGAGTGAAGTTCAACCAAGATCATACACCATTCAGACAGATGAGGGTGCTGTCCTGAGAAGAAATCGTCGAGATCTTCTCATGGGACCAGCCACAGCAGGTCAAGAGACTGATACTGGTGAACAACCTGATCACACAGCTGAGAACCAATCATCTGAGGCAACAACTCAAATTCAAGGACAATCAATCAGAAAATCCTCAAGACACGTGAAGCCTCCTGAGAGACTCATTGAGCAAATTTAAGGACTATTGTTAAAGAAGGAAGTAATGTTATCTTATTCTTTCTTCAAGTTCTAGTGTATTGACCTATTTCATGTGAACACACAAAGCAAGTGTAAAAAACCTTGATCATGATAATGATAATGTAAGTTCATTAAATGTTGTTAGTTAAAAGTAAAATACTTTTGTTTTAAGAAAGGGAGATGTAATGATATCAGCAAATAGTGATGATATTTGTCTGTGTTTGATTACTTATGCCTTACAGCATATTTGTCTGTGTTTTTGATTACTTGTGCCTGACCAGCAGAGGTCATGTGAGAGACAAGCAGTCCAGAGTAGTTTTACTTGCAGTTTCATTCTAGATGCATCACAGCATAGTGTGTTCTGTAAAAAGCTGTAGAAAGTCTTGAACAAGACTTTAGATTAAACAACATTCTCTTTCAGAAATGAGTCTTTATTGAACCCAAAAAGAAAACAAAACATAGGCCTCACTGGTTTTGATCTGTCTACGATCTGGCGTAATGCATATTCAGTGTTTGCTGTGTGGCTTTCAAAACACACAGTCCATTTTCACAGAAACTGCATTTTAAGTTTCGATTACCCAAAGCTGCTTGTGCTGCTACAGAGTCCAAGCTTTTTAAAATCTTGCAGGCTTTTGGTCACGAGGTGGGGACGCCATCTTTTGGGTACCCTTTTAAAAATGTCCATGCAGGGTCCCTTTTATTAATAACCTTGGGGGAATGTGGGAATTTTGCAAATCTTACAGGAGGTTACAGAGATAGGGAGGGACGAGGCCATGGAGGAATTTGAAAACAAGGATGAGAATTTTAAAATCGGTGCTGCTTAACCAGGAACCAATGTAGGTCAGCGAGCACAGGGGTGATGAGTGAATGCGACTTGGTGCAAGTAGGACACGGGCAGCCGAGTTTTGGATGAGCTTAAGTTTATGCAGGGTGGAAGATGGGAGGCCGGCCAGGAGTGCGTGGGAATAATCAAGTCTAGGCGTAACAAAGGGTGATGTTACAGAGGTAGAAATAGGCGGTCTTAGTTATGGCATGGATATGTGGTTGGAAGCTCATCTCGGGGTCAAATATGATACCAAGGTTGCGAACAGTCTGGTTCAACCTCAGCCAGTTGCCAAGGAGAGGGATAGTGTCGGTGGCTAGGGAACGGAGTTTGTGGCGGGGACTGAAGACAATGGCTTCGGTCTTCCCAGTATTTAGTTGGAGGACATTTCTGCTCATCCAGTACTGGATGTCGGACAAACAGTCTGACAAATTAGAGACAGTGGAGAGGTTGAGAGAGGTGGTGATGAGGTAGAGCTGGGTGTCATCAGCGTACATGTTGAACCTGACATTGTGTTTTTGGATGATGTCGCCGAGTGGCAGCATCTAGCTGAGAAATAGGAGGGGACCAAGAATAGGCCCTTGGGGGACACCAGAGGTAACAGTGCAGGAGCGGGAAGAGAAGCCATTTCAGTTGATTCTCTGGCTACAACTGGATAGATAAGTATGGAATCAGGTAATTGCAGTCCCACCCAGCTGGACAACTGAGGTGAGGCGTTGGAGGAGGATGGTGTGATCAACCATTTCAAAGGCTGCAGACAAGTTGAGAAGGGCAAGAAGGGATAGTTTACCATGGCCACAGCCACATAGGATGTCATTTGTGACTTTGATAAGAGTCGTTTTGGTATTGTGGCAGGGGCAAAAGCCTGATTGGAGGGACTGAAACATGGAATTCTGGGAAAGGTGGGCACGGATTTGGGAGGCGACAACACATTATAGGACTTTGGATTGGAAAGAGAGGTGGGAGATGGGATGGTTGTTTGCAAGGATGGAGGGGTCAAGGTTTGTTTTTTGAAGAGAGGAGTGATGACAGCAGATTTGAAGGGAAAGGGAACAGTACCTGAGGAGAGAGAATCTTTAACAATATCAGCTAACATGGGGGCCAGGAAGGGAAGTTGGGTGGTTAGCAGTTTAGTGGAAATAGGGTCTTAGAACCTTAGAGGAAGTTTGGCATGGTGGGCTAGGGGAAGGCAGGGAAGCGGCAGAGGCAGCTGATTGGATGGTCTCAATCTCAGTGACAAGGAAGTCCATGAGCTTCTCGCACTTGTTGTTTGAGGTGTGGGTGAACGAGGCAGGAGAGTGAGGTTTAAGAGGACGGTTTGCAGTATAGAAAAGAAGCCGGGGGTTATCTTTGCATTGGATGATCCTTGAATAGTGAACAGTTTTTGCAGAGGAGAGCAGGACCCAATTGTATTTTATGTTGTCCAGCCAGATCTGGTGGTGAATGGCTAAACCAGTTGTCCGCCATATCCGTTCAAGTCTGCTCCCTTGGACTTAAGGGAACAGAGATGAGGGCCGTACCAGGGGGAACAACCAGGGTGAGACAGAGTAATGGTTTTAATGGGAATTAGGGCATTAAAGGTGGAGGTGAGGGTGTGTTTGAACAGAACGGTAGCTGCAGAAGTGCTGTGGTGATGGAGGGCCAAAGGCGGGACAGTTGGGCAGTTGAAAGTGCAGTTGTAAGTGAATTGGGAGAGAGACGACAGGAGAGAAGGGTTTACAATTACCTTAACTGCTTAACAAGATTTATGACCATTTTTTGCGACTGAATATAAGTTATGCTCCGGTATCATCAATTTTTCAATTAATATTACAGCTGCATTACAATCTGCTTAAAATCTTTTTTTTGATTGGAAGGGCAGAATTCTGTTTTCACATTAACAAAAGTAATATTTATAGTGACAGTTTTCATTGTGGAAAATAGTTTTTTTCTTAAATTGCTTCTGAAACCTTTAAAACTAGTTGCAACCTTATCAGATTAATGTTACCTCTGAGATGTCCTGCTGGCTGACAACAACTTCAGGTGGTGCCTGGTGCTTTTTGATAGACTTCATTTGAAATATAAATTCTATTTCACTTTGTTACGTGAAAACCTCATATTGGAACTGCAGAAATGAATTATTTCTAGTTACTGCTGAATTTGTGAAGTTTCTTTCAATCACTCTCACTAAACAGACACTACCACAGAATCACAAAGGTTGTAAATCCATCAACCTGGACAGAAGTGCTTGAAATGTGTGTATAGCTCTTTATATTTCTGTATTGTGTCCTGGTTTTCAAATCTTCTTTGGGCATTTTTTATCTAGGAGCAGACTAGAAAATTTACTTGGCTCCCAGGGAACCTGTGTTATAGACTTAAAGAAAACAACAATCATTATAAATCATAGTTACTTTTTATAATATATGTTAATTTTGTATGAATAATATTGCATAAAAATGAAGAAAACAGAATTCAATGCAAATTTGATTGCTGATTAAACTTAATGCCAATTATAATTATGTTAGTGATACCTTCTGACTGGGGTTGGATAAACCCTGCCTGGCTGTGTGCCCCTCACCCCAGGTCCACCACATATCTGACGTGTATTAAATTACTGTCTAAATTGCCCAACTGGGCCATCAATTTAACCTTTTGTAAATGCCATGTTGAGAATATTTGCCAGCGGGTGTATAAGAACATATAAGAAATAGGAGCAGGAGTAGGCCACATGGCCTCTTGAGCCTGCTCCACCATTCAATAAGATCATGGCTTATCTTCTACATCAATTCCACTTTCCCGCCCTATCCCCATATCTAAGTAAGAACAAATATAACAAGAATATTAAATGTTATTTTTAAAAGGAACTACAGAGATATTGATGTAGGGACACCTTGTAATACTACAATAAATAATTGCAATGTCTGATGTGGTACTGAGCCTTACAGACCAGCAAGATGCCAGGCGACCAGCAGTCTATACTAAGTTACTTGTAATTCCTCTGTTGTCGATTACAGTATGCAGACGACCCTTGCGTCTGCGCACACTCGGAGGTCGAACTACAAACCATTGTTAACACCTTCACCGAAGTGTACGATAGCACGGGCCTTACACTAAACATCCGTAAGACAAAGGTCCTCTACCAACCTGCCCCCGCCACACAGTACTGCCCCCCGATTATCAAAATCCATGACAAGGCCTTGGACAACGTGGACCAATTTCCATACCTCGGGAGTCTACTGTCAACAAGGGCAGACGTCGATGACGAAGTCCAACACTGCCTTCAGTGTGCCAGTGCAGCCTTCAGTCACCTGAGGAAGAGAGTGTTTGAAGACCAGGACCTCAAACCCGGCACCAAGCTCATGGTCTACAGAGCAGTAGTAATACCCGCCCTCCTGTATGCCTCAGAGACATGGACCATGTACAGCAGACACCTCAAAGCACTGGAGAGGTACCACCAATGCTGCCTCCGCAAGATCCTGCAAACCCATTGGCAGGATAGGCGCACCAATGTCAGTGTTCTCGCTCAGGCCAACATCCCCAGCATCGAAGCTTTGACCACGCTCGATCAGCTTCGATGGACGGGTCACATCGTCCGCATGCTCGACACAAGACTCCCAAAACAAGCGCTCTACTCGGAGTTCCGACACAGCAAGAGAGCGCCAGGTGGGCAGAGGAAACGCTTCAAGGACACCCTCAAAGCCTCCTTGAAAAAGTGCAACATCCCCACTGACACCTGGGAATCCCTGGCCCAAGACCGCACAAAGTGGAGGAAAAGCATACAGGAAGGCGCCAAACACCTTGAGTCTCTACGCTGGGAGCAAGCGGAAGCCAAGCGCAAGGAGCGCACGTCAACCCAAACACCCCACCCACCCGCCCCATCAACCACCATCTGCCCTACCTGTGACAGAGACTGCAGGTCCCACATTGGACTCATCAGTCACCTGAGAACTCCATTTTAATGTGGAAGCAAGTCATCCTCGGTTCCGAGGGACTGCCTAAGGAGAAGAAGATACTAAGTTACTTGATCTCAGCTGGGGTAATAATAGGTTTGGTAAAATTTGTCTCAGCTCCCTGTGCTAGCTGTCTGCTCCTTTTCACTATTCAGTGCCTCTGCTGGAAATGCGTGAGAATAGAATAGAGCTCAGTTGTGTTGCTCACCATGGTAAATAGTCTGCCTACTGTTTGGGCCTATGCATGAATAGTGGCCATTTGGGTGAGATACTGGAGGGCTGTCAGCACCCATCATGAGACAGTGCCTTCAGCAGAGGAGGAAAAAAGAATCTTTACTGATGGATTGTCAGGGTATTATCACCACAATCAAGTGTCTAGTCTGACTTTATTAACACATTTCATGTGATGAATTGAATGAAACTTATTGGCCCTGAAATTCGGGTCGGGGGCTTCCCGCAGGTGCAAGCCCCCGACCTGCACTTACCTAGCGCGCCGGCCGTTGAGCTGTGGGCCCCTGTGGAATTCCGATCCTGGGCCTGCTCCAACTGCCGGCGCGCAGTGCTTGCGTATCCCAGGGGCGCAGTTAGTTCGATGCGTCCCCTGGGATCACGTGGGCCATGGAGAGCCAATCGGAGCAGGGAATGCCCATTCTTAAGTTTGACAGGAAGACCTGTCAAACCTTATAAATACTATGGGCCCCAAAACATCACTAAATCTCCAAATAATTTTTTTTTAAATCACATTTTAAAAATCTATATCTATAAAACGATCCGTCCGTCTGTATGTCTGTCTGTATGTCTGTCTGTATGTCTGTATGTCTGTCTGTCCGCTATACACTCAAAAGTTATAGAGCGTACCTACACATATGTTATATCAAAAGAAAGGTTATGATTAGGGGAGTGTCATAGGTGTATTTACTTTTTGGTCAGACAACAATAGTTCGGACAGTATACAAAAAACGTTCAAAAATCCGCTCATTAGCGGTTGACCAATCCTATCGCTCATTAGCGTTGAGTGACATGATGGTTGACCAATCCTACAGTTCAGTGACCTGATGGTTGACCAATCGGTGCGTCACGGGCGTGACCTAATCCTGCAGCCTCCCGAAACGTTGCCGCCATTTTTCCCCTGCTTTTACCAGCTGCGGCGGCCCGCCGGAGCGGGAGGTGAGTTGGGATCACTCGGGCCCATGGGGTCACTCGGGCCGGGCCTGACAACCGCTCAGCCCGAGACACAGAGCGGGGGAGCGGCAGCGGCCGGCCGTCAACCGCACGGCCCTCTATAATGCCCTGGCAACGCCGGGCCCCCCCCCCAGCTAGTAAACTATAAATTACATGAAATAACTATTTTAAACAATAATTTAAATTTTTGAAAAAAATAATTTTATTTTCTAACGGGGCTAAAAATAAACTTACGTTGCTTTAAAGTATTTAAAAATAATAAACCTGTGGATAAAATGTTTTAATTTTAATTAATTCACCACTTACCTTGTAAAAAGCAGGCCTTACGCCTGCTTTTTATATGTGTAACTTCTGGAGACTTACCCTCCCGGGAAAACCTGGAAAAAAACGTAAGTTCGATGCGCACGCGCAGCCTCTCCTGCGCACGCATTCGAACTCTGAACCCCTTCTTTCAAGGGAACGGAAGTGCCAGTTTCCCGCGCATGCGCAGTGCATGCAGGAAACCGGCACTTCCATTGGGCCTACGGGTGAGTACCCCATGTGTACTCACCCATGGAGACCCAAAGTTCTGGGCCATTACTTTACTTGAAATAGGAAAAGAAAATGGAAGAAACGTATCTGAATACAATAAGATGTTGTAAGACGAGGTGTTCCTCAGGAGTTTTAAGATCTGAGTCTACCTAAAAACTCATTTGCTTTATTCTATTGAGTTACTTATACAATTTTGATTGTACAACTGTAGAATAATGAATAACTAGAGGTGAGAAGAATACAGTAATTCAACCAGTGAGAAATTTCACGCCTTCATACATATTTTCTGAACCATAATGCTTTGAAATTGCTTCCTAGTACTTCTTACAGTCATTGTTTTCCCCACTTTTCTTCCCTTCTGTATTGAAGACAGTGAGTGATACTGAGGTACAGTTCCACAAGCACTGACTCCCCTTTCCGCAAGTGCCGACAGCCCTTTTGTATGTCACCAAATAGTCATTCTTCATGTCTGAGGTTGGATGGTGAATGTCACCAGGCTGTTTGACTGTTTGGGGAGGGATGTGGGATGTTGATGGTACTTCAGCCAAACCAAATCGTGTCCTCACATCTGTAAGATTCTCAAAATTCACAGATCCCCTAACGCTAGAAGAAAACCCTAAGGAAAATGACTTTGGACTCTTTCTAACAAGCTTCAGGATGATAAAATATGCATTGGGCCTAACAGAGGGAGATTCAAGGTCGGAAACCAAGATTTGGCATTTTAAAAGGCATGTTGGGCCTGTAAAGGGAGAAAAGGCTGCAACAGGGAATGGGATCAACCTCTGTAAAGACAGTTTGGGTATTGGAGTATATCAAATTGTCTGGGGAACTGTGTAACCTCACTCAGCCCCTATCAGACATTAACATCCTAACAATCGACCCACGGAGGAGCAGTCCCCACTCAAAACACAGGACCCATCCAAAACATGCATAATGCAAATCACCTTGCCAACCTACATAGAAATCTCGGGCTCAGACAGGAGACTCGAAACTTGAGTATAGCTATGACAATTAACTAGGAGCTCAACAGCTCATTGAATAATCAGTACAGCATCCCGAAACCATTTCTAATCAAGTTACCATTAACGAGCCCGCCCAAATCAAACAGTAAACCAGGATTGATTTAGCGTGCAGATTAGAAGGCCCCTCAAAGTATAATTGAAGGCCTGTTTTCTCAAGAAGACAGTTCTCTCTAGAAGCAACACACAAGAAGAAACTGGAGCATCGAGACGGGGCAGCATTCTACCGTACAGCCAAGTTCAACAGCTTCAGTGACCCAGGACACCATTAGACACATCGCGGCAACAAGAGCCTTACGAAACTACCAACAAAATATTACCACCAACCAACCTGGTAATATCGAGCCACCGCAACGAAAGAAAAACAACACAGGAGAAAACCGAAGATTCTAAAGTTTTCCACTCTACAATCTATTCCTGACTTAACCCCGGGTAAGATTTTTACTTAAAAGGAAGTCTAAACCCTATCTCTACAGAAGAAAAGTGGGTACTCACCCCATAAATCCAAAACGCACCCTACCTCATCAGCGGACTCGCGAAGACTGACCAGCAGTTGAAGTCCTCTACCGCGTCCGGGGTACGGCAGACACCGACCAACACATCCAGTGAACTCCGAAACCGCGAACCAGCTCAACTGTCAAGGATTCGTTTGGTGAGCATTATCCCTGGTCCTCTAGAGTTCAACTTAGCTAGGAAGTGGGATTGAGAGGGGTGAGGTATTTTCTACTGTATTTCCCTTGTATGTATTAAAATGTTCCCCATTTTTATTAGAGCATAAGATTGTTATGTATTTTCTTTCTTGAATAAAGATCAAAGTTTCTTGTACCAAAACCAGTTGTCTGCTGCACTTTTGTTACCCCCCCCCCCCCCCCAAATAAGCCCAAGGTCTAGAATCAAGGGAGTTGGAGTGACTCGAACCGCTCATAAGTCAGTGGTGAGGCTGACCCACACACCATCCCCTACACATCCATGCTTTATTTCAAGGGGTTACAATAATTATTAGTAACACAAACCCTAGCCCAGGGCTCTGAGGTAAGTTATAGTTTCTCACTGCTACCTTGGCCAAGATCAGCTAACCGTGCTAAGCAGTGAACAGACTTGAGACCTTCATGGGCTTACATTTTGGTTCCACACCAGAAGGTGCATTTACACACCAAACCATTGAGGGAGTCCACTCTTTGAATTTTATCAGAGGTTTTTATTCTGTTTTTATGGTGGCAGCAGCTGTCATCTGATTAGCTGCCAAGTTTTTTTTATCCATTCTTGGGATGTGGGCGTCGCTGGCAAGGCTAGCATTTACTGCCCATCCCTAATTGCCCTTGAGAAGGTGGTGGTGAGCTGCCACCATGAACGGTGGCGGTTGGCTTCACATCCTGGATGTGTGGCGATATTAGCACAATAGAATTTACGATGGTAATATCATTGTGCAGGTTTATCAAGAAGTACTCCTGAGGTCATTGCTGGGAAATCCTATATTCTGTAAATGTTTGACAACAATAAGTTAAACATTACTTGTGATATGTATCCGCTTTCTTTTAATATGTTTACGAATAAATCCTGCGCAGCACCCAAACGGACGGTTTTTGTGATATGTGTAGGTACTCCATTTATTTACTTGTTTTGCAATAGCCTGAAGTGAAATCAATGCAAGAGTGCATTATTCATGCGCAGGGCGAATGCATTGAAATACAGCCAGGAAGCACAATCAGCTAAATGTCACTCTGAACTGAGAAATTGTGTTCAAATTCTTCCTCAATCATAGAATCATAGAATCATAGAATAGTTACAGCACAGAAGGAGGGCATTTGGCCCGTCGAGCCCGTGCCGGCTCTCTGCAAGAGCACCTCAACTAGTCCCACTCCCCCGCCCTTTCCCCATAGCCCTGCAAATTTCTTTCCTTCAGGTACTTATCCAATTCCCTTTTTAAATACCATGATTGAGTCTGCCTCCACCACCCTTTCAGGCAGTGCATTCCAGATCCTAACCACTCGCTGCATAAAAAAGTTTTCCCCCATGTTGCCTTTGGTTCTTTTGCCAATCACCTTAAATCTGTGTCCTCTGGTTCTCGACTCTTCCACCAATGGGAACAGTTTCCCTCTATCTACTTTGTCTAGACTCCTCATGATTTTGAATACCTCTATCAAATCTCCTCTCAATCTTCTCTGCTCTAAGGAGAACAACCCCAGCTTCTTCTGTTTAATTGCTGCACCAATGCAACGCAGTGCTATGCTCCTTAAAACCTACCTCCTTGATCAAGCTTTTGGACATCTGTCCTAATACCTCCTTATGTAGCTCGCTTTCAAATTTTGTTTTATAATGCTCCGGTGAAGTGCCTTGGGACGTTTTACTACGTTAAAGGTGCTATATAAATACAAGTTGTTGTTGTTGGTGGTGGTGCATGTGTGATGTTTGCAGCCTTGATGTCTTGCGTGTCATGCAATGGATTCTCCTTAGGGATGCTGAAAATTTACTCTTGTGCTGCATAAGTTTGATTTATGTAATACTTACTCATACACAGCTAATTGTAGCTGTTGGTTATCATTGTTGACTGAACCACTGGGAGTGCATCCAGGCAGTACCAGAAGAGAATTCTCTGCCATTTTACTGCATCATAAAAGGTGTATTAAAAACTAATAACGTAAATGAGAGTTGTGCTATGCACTTCAATGTTAAATTACAATGATTAAAAAAAAAGTAATGTGGTTTTTGAACAATAGGTAGGGATTACAGCTCTAAATGTGCTTACTCTCTCAAAATATAAGTAAATATTGGAATGTAAAATAGATAACCTGATTGAGGAAATAGTGCATCCAGCTGCAGAGTGAAGTGTGCAAGCTCGTAAATTCTGAGTCAGATGATTGCTAAATTCTACATTATACAATAGTGACGGTTTGCTTATCTTTTGATCAGTGATAACATTTTGCATTTTCATTAGTGTGAACAGCTGTAATTAATATTGATATCCCTCAGTCGGTGCAATCAAAGTCCTGATTTAACCAACCGGCAGTGATTGGGTGCACCTGTCCTTTTCTTCTCTCACTGAGATCAGTGAAATACAGCATGTCGGCAGAGGAAGGTGAAGGGAATGTTGTCTGTATTTAGTCGGGAGGGAACAGTGAGTGGTTGCACTGAGAGAGAGTCCAGCAGCAGTGAGCACCAACAAAAATCACATGCACATGTTTGCTTTATTATCCCTCTCACCACTTTTTTTTGTCATTTTACCTCTTGGGTTTTAATATTTTTCACTGATCTGCTCTGCTTTCCTGGGCCTCGGATATTTCCACCTCTCATCCCCCTCCTGGTTATTTACCATTACCTGTTTGTTTTTGAGCTCCCTTCTTCCGTTGCAGCGGTTAGTTCCATCTCACCTTCGGGCTCATTTTCTTTTATCATCTCTTGCTCTTTTTACAGTTCCCATCTGAAACATTCCTGCTTCTCCCTCTGGCTTTTGCTTTCATCTGTGCTCCCCTATCCACTTCCCGTTGTAAGCCTTCTCTCCCAGTCCCGACTCTATAATTTTATAATTAATTTTTGCTTTATTTCTTTCTCTTCTCAAGTTTTACTTTCCTCTGATTCTTTGCTTCTCAGCCTGTCTTTCTGCTTTGGAGGGGAATTGGATTGTCCAGTGTTGGTCTCTTCACAATGGCCTTCTGCTTTGGCACAAAATAATTTTTTTTTTTTATGTCATTTTTGTGATGGGACTGAGTGAATTGCTCTCAGGTAGACTCATCCTGCCATTAGAAGGCAGGCATCTGGAGACGCAAGAGATTCTGTTCATTATAGGACATTCCTGAAGAATTCCACATTGCTGCCAGGGAAAACGTAGTACTAAACATTTTTGGGGGTGAAATCGGATAACCCCCGAAAACGGGCGCAGAGATCGCAATGCGTGATTAACTCACGCCCGTTGATTGCACTGCAGGCAGGATGCTACCTGCTCATTTCCATGATTTCTGTGTGTAGCCTGTACTCCCCACACCACTCATTGGCTGCACGCATCAGCAGGGGGCCCAATAGCATGACTGCGTAGCACTACTGAAAGCTGGCCTGCACCTTTTAAAGTGGAGGTGTATTGTGGCTGCTGGTGGTGTTGAGATCATCCTGAATATTGTGCTGTGGAAGAATCAACAATGGCTGACCATGGGAGGGAACGTGCACCAAGGTTTTCGGATGCGCCACTGGAGGTCTTAGTGGAAGAGGTGGAAAGAAGGAGAGAGGTTCTGTATCCTCAGGAGGGCCAGGAGGCCCTTCAGACACATGCTCATAAGGCAATGGCAAGAGATAAAGGCAGAGGTCAATGCCAGGAGTTTAGCCCCACGGAACTTTAATGATCTCACACGACAACACACGTTCCTGTGAAGCGCCTTGGGGCATTTTACTATGGTAAAGGTGCTATATTGTTCTCACTGCAGCTTCCCTCCACCCCACTCTTCATTTATACAGTAGAATGAAGGGTCTTGCCTGCAGGTTCTCCATACCTGGCATCAGTGATGCTGTGTTCATTCAACAGTAGGCATGCTTAACCAAGGATGTCCTGGTCCTAACAGAATAACTTCTTCTCTTGAGATGCAATCCTCTTCCATTGAGAGCAATCAAGTTCAAATGACAGTGAAGGCTGAGACTTAACCCCGGCTCCTTTTGAATTAGTTTAGTTGTGTCAGACTACATTATTGACAAGACCCTCAATGCTTTTTTTTTTAGAACTACAGCACTTACGTTACAGCAACTGTCCAATTATTCAGGACAATTTTTTTTATCATATATGTAACTAACTCAGCCTCACATCCCTCCAAGAGCTTTGCGTTCCTCCAACTCTGGCCTCTCATGGAACCCGCACTTCTTTCGCCCCACTATTGGTGGCAGTGCCTTCAGGTGTCTAGGCCCTAGGCTCTGTAATTCCCTCCTCAAACCAATTTGCCTCTCCACCCCTCTATCATCCTTTAAGAAACTCCTTAAAACCTATCTCACTAACAAATGATTGGTCATCTGTTCTAATATTTCCTTCTTTGATTCGGTGTCAATTTTTGTCTAATTACACTCCTGTAAAGTGCCTTGGAATGTTTTACCATGTTAAAGGCGTTATATAAATGCAAGTTGTTGTTGTTATAAAGACCAACAGTTATGTTTGTGCTATGTTTTGTGTACTGCAATATGTTTTGGCAACTTTTTAAAAATTCAATACCTATAAGAATTTTATTGGCTGGGTTGATACCATTCTGAGAAGCGTCTGTTCATTTATATAGTTGCTGTAAGAAATCTTAAGAGAGCTTGAATACAATTGCAGAATCATACTGGTTACTCAAAGCCAATTTTTAACATTTATTCAGGGGAGAATCAAGAGAATCAAAGTTTTATTTTTACACTAACAAAAATTCTGTGCTGTATGATAAAGACATCTTTTGTCAGAGCAAATCCATCATTGGTAACTGGAGGCAGGAACTGTCAGAGGATGTTACAGTTGGTAGGATTTTATTTTGTGTGACATTGTAGTAGTTGTAATTGAAGTACAGAAGATGCCATGTTGCTATTCCTCAGGTGTTTCTATAGGAATCGGAGGAGCTTAATGGAAATTTTTAACAAACAGAATAATTGATATAGTTATTTTTCAGGCTTAACAGTATATAACAATTAAGCAATGGTGGCGATATTAAATGGCAGTAAGAGACTCAAGGGCTTTGGCATTGTCAATAAAGTTTTGCAAACATCATGTCTAAGTTACTGCCTTAATTTTACAAACTGCAATTAAAAAACATTAATCTTGTTACATATACAGCTTGGTAAAAGTAATCATTTTTTCCGTTAGCCTTTTCCATTGGCTCCATTATATGGCCAGAATTTCTGCTGGCGTGGGGCAGATGGGTGTCAAAAACGTGCAGACACCAGGATGGCCACTGTGGAATTTCGAGGCCTTAGTATTTTTGATCATAACATTTATGTAATGTCAATGGTCGAAAATATTACTGACACTGAAATTGCTTGCTGATGACAGCACATTGGAGGAGCCACAGAGTGGTAAATTGCAGTTTCATTTTCTGATCTCAGCTATGGGTGTGGGAGGTGCCAAACAAAGGCAAGGTGTTTCGATGCGGGGGAGAGAATCAGATGAGAACTCTCTACTGAGCTGCTGTTGCACCCTTAATGGTGGCTGGCCAATAGCACAATTGACAGTGGCAAGAGGCAGGCTGCTAGTCTCTGCCTTCAGATGCAGGTGGCGCATGTCTTGGTGGGGGAAGACTAATATGCCCTCTCTGAAATAAATAAATGTTTGCTGAAAACAAACAGCCTGCACATAATCAACTTTGTCTTTTTTTAAAAACTAGAAGCAAATGACAGCAACTGTTAACAAAATATGGTGAAGTACTGGCACAGTGGGTTAGGAGACTGTCCTTTCACCTCTTGGACCAAACCCAGACTGTTGTTGGGAGTCTGCAGAGGGAGTTACATGCCAGTTTCCTGAATCTGCTCATTTGCCTTCCCATTTGTTAAGTCACTGGTGCAAAATCTGTGTAAAATGGTTGTAAGCCACCGAACTACCTGGAAACATCCGTGCAGCCTTTAAAAAGACAGTTCAGCCTACACACATCAGCAGCAGACTGGAGATAAACAGGTGAGAGAGCAGCAGTGCTTGGCTTTCTCATTTCACTCTCTCATAAACTCACTGCATGTCTTACCAATATTTTTATTATGCTTGTACTGAGACACCGGCCAGAATTTTAACGTGTCCATCCATGCGTGCAGGATTGGAGGCGGGTCGGGAGTAAAAGTGGAAATAAATGGGAGCTGGCCAGGAACCCGCCGTCATCCCACCTCCTCGCGCCTTTAACTCGGGCGCGTTTGTCAGTGTGGCCGCGACCCGAACATAGGCGGGCTACCTAATTTACATAATTATTACCTTGTTGTCAGACCCTTAACTGTGGTTTTTAAACAGACCTTTTGAATTTCACTGCATGCCCACGGGAATCACGCAGCTCGGGAACCAAGTCTGTCAAGCTGAGGCGAAAGTTCAGTGGCCATTGATCGTAGTCATTACTGCAGAGCATGGAAAGCACAATAAATACCTACTTATTTTCCTAATGGAAAGGCTGTTGCTGAGTGCATTTGCAGCACAGATTTAGGTCTCGCAAGTTCATTGCAAATTCGGAAGCCACTCTCACCTCATTGCTACTATCTATCACACCATTGACAGATTGCTTCCCTAATTTCTACTTGACCTGCCATCTATTAGATCAGCATGGGTGCCATTTATACTGTCACACCTTGTTCCTCAGAATTGGACCACGATGAGCCCCAACACCAGCAGCAGCAGGCACACCAGCAGCAGCAACACCACCACCAACCTTCTCCTCAACCCCCTGATGCGCTACAGGACAGAGGGCATCATTGTATGGCTGTACCACGCCGGAGGCGATACCCCCAACACAGGGTATACAGGCAGAGGTTGAGCTTCCTCAACATGACTGAGAAGCAGTGCCAAAGGAGGCTCAGGCTATCGCACCAGGTTGTCGCAGATATTTGCAGCTTGCTGGAACAAGACCTGCAGCCCAGAGGACCTGGTGAACATGCCTTACTAGTGGCTGTCAAAGTCACCAGTGCCCTCAGGCTCCTTCCAGGGATCTGCAGCAGACATTTGCAATATCTCGCAGTCGGCCGCCCACAGATGCATCACACAGGTCACTGATGCTCTGTTTGACAAGTCGGTCAATTACATCAACTTTGACACTGATGAAGCCAGTGTTACTGAGCGGGCGCTCGGCTTTGCCACTCTGGCTGGCTTCCCACAGGTGCAGGGCACCCCATCATCACCCAGGAGTCTTTGTCAACCACAAGGGCTTCCACTCCCTCAATGTGCAGCTGGTCTGCAACCATAGGAAAATCATCATGACTCTTTCGTCCTGCGTCAGTCCACCCTCCCTCAGCTCTTTACACCTCCAAACAGACTTTCCGGATGACTGCTTGGAGACAAGGGCTATCCACTGAAGACGTGGCTCATGATTCTCTTGAGGAGACCAAGTACTGAGGCCGAGGAGAGATATAATGAAAGCCACATCTCCACCAGATATGTCATAGAGCAGATAATAGGCATGCTGAAAATGCGCTTTAGATGCCTTGACAGATCTGGAGGAGCCCTTCAGTATGCACTAGCCAAGGTTTTCAGAATCGTCATGGTCTGCTGTGCACGGCACAACATAGCGCAGCACCGAGGATTAGCGCTGCATGAGGAGCAAGGCTCTGAGCGCACAGCCTCTTCAGAAGAGGAGGAGGAGCACCAGCTGGATGATGATGAGGAGGAGCAGGAGGAACCTGAGGTCCAGATGCCAGCAGCACCTGAGCACATTGCTGCCCGGGAGGTCAGGGATAGGCTCATCATGGCCAGATTTACTTCACTCCCTGCATTACACCCATATGGCTGCCACATGCTGTGCCAGGTTCCCCTCCCGTCCCACCCACACCACCATAAAGCATCCCCACAATGACCAAGCCATTCCTTTCACACCGACCCCCATTGCTGGAGGTAACGTTATGTCTCACCATCACTCCAACTCACGAAGGCACTTCCAAAGTAGCAGTCAAAAATGGGCATCACTAGAAAGTGTTGAAAATAAATAGTTTTATACGTGACATTAGAGTAGTGGAACCTTAAGAGAAACAGTTCTTTAAACACCCATGTGCTTACCCATATGCATCTACTTCTGTGTCATCTTTCTCTTCCACGTGCTTCTACTGGGTGCAAGCCTTGTGGCGTCAGCAGAGGTAGAGGCAGGCTGCTCACTTCCCTGCTGTGACTGCATAGACACTTTTGGCAGACGTCCTCTGGATTTTGGAGCCTCTGATGGCCCCGCCAAAGTCTCTTCCTGCGACTGTATAGGGGCAGACTTGGCCATTGCGATTCCAGGAGGCATCTGGGGCTCTGACTGAGGGGCAGGCAATGGAGGAGAAGTGTGAGCGCTTTGAGAAGAACCCCCACTTCCATGTCCCCTCTCACCATCATCCCTCTCATGGGCCACCCACATTTCCCAGCTAGCAAGGAGTTGGAGAGCACCTTGCTGCACATCAGTGATGCCATGAGGACCCAGTCTACATTGCCATTCCCTCCTAGAGAGCAGGTCTATGACCCTCTGCCATCTGTCCTCCATAGATAGCATGTGCTCATGTGAGTGGCGCATTAGCTGTTTCATGCAGGTGGCCATCCATTCCATCGAAGAGCCTACAGTCGCCATCGCCTGCGACACAGTGGTGCTCATTTTGTAGATGGACTCTTCCATTCTCTGAACATTTGCAGACATCGCGGTCGCAAAACCTGCCAGAGCCTCCTGCACTTCTTCCTGCACCTCCAGGATCACCCTCTTTCTGGATGGCCCCCGAGGCTCAGTGTCTGCATTCAGCTGAGCAGAGTATGGAGCGTCCTGAGCCCTCTGGCGAGGAGTCTCTACTGCTGTCCCTGTCTCCACCATCTGCTCTTGCTCACTTGTGACTTGTGAGACACTAGGTGACAACACTACTCTATCTTGCGTAGGACCCACTGAGTCGTGCATATCTGCGCTGGTGCTGGGTGTCCTTATGTCTGGAGACGGTGCACCCTCAGAGGCTGGAGGCACCCTTGAGGAGTCGTCGTCGTCTTCCTCTTCTGCCTGGACAGTGGTGGTGGGGAGGGGGGCTCTTGATAGACCCGTGGGAGAGTAAAGAGATTATTTAGAAATTTCATATCAAGAATGGGTAACGATACCAAGATACACATGATGAACATTCACTGGCTGCTGACATCAGTCACCATATGAGTGATGCTGTATGCCATGTGGCTGTATGAGATGTAATTCTATCATCAGGTTACTGAGATGTCCCCCTCTCCGTCTCCCACTGCTAGCTGCTCTGCAACTCCTGCTACATCCAGGGCGACCTTCTCTGCTAGAAGGGCCACCTCCGGTTCTTTCCCTCTCCCACTTATTTTGGGCTCTCTTCTCCTGCAAGGAGGGAAAGAAGAGAAGTTTGAGTGAGAGTGAAGGAATGAGTGTAAGTAATAGATGGGTTATATCTGTAGATGGTGACTATGATAGAGTGGGGTGCCAATGCCAAGTGGCCTCCTTGTGTGCTGTTAGTTGGTATGATTGCATTAGGATGAGGGTGGGTGTGAGGGGTGGTTAGTCAGATGGGAATGTGATTTTGTAGATAGAGAGAGAGGGATGGGTGGAGGTGCAAGGTATGTTGGTGTGAGTAAGGATGTGCAGGAGTAGGGTTGGGAAGGCAGAGTGATGGGGATGTGATGAGAGGCAGAGCAGGATGAAGTTGAGTGTGGCTTTGCGCTCACTTTTCCTGATCTAATGAGATCATTGAAGCTTTTCCGGCACTGCACCCAGGTCCTCCTCACCACATCCTTGCTGTTTACCCACTCTGCTATCTCCAGCCAGGCTCTTTTGAGCTCCTGCGGAGGTCTCTTGCGCCCATCGGAAGGGAAGAGGGCCTCCCTGCGTGCTCTGACTCCCTCCACAAGCATATGGAGGGAGTCATCTGAGAACCCGGGTGCAGCCCTGTGCTTCTGGCCTAGAAATTCACTTTGGGGCGGCCAGCTCGCTCGCGCCCAAAAGTTAGCGCTGGGCGGGGAGCCATTAGCGATCGTCAGATATTCAGTGTTTGCGCCCCAATTCGGAACCGGGCGCTATACCAGGGTGTGCCCGCCTCCGCTTGGGGCGCTGACACTGAATTTCAGCGCCCTTGGTGCCGCTGCGCCAGCCGCTGCGGAGCGGCAGGCTGCGGTACTGCAGGCCTCCTCCTTCTCTTAAGGGGGAGCTGCCTGCAACGGTGAGATCGCCGCTGGAGAGTGCCGGCAAATGAGCCCGGCACCACGGAGAAGTGCCGGGTTCGCGGAAAGCAGCCGGCAATGCCGTGGGGGGGGGTGGAGGAGGCCGGGGAAGGAGGTGCGGGCAGGCAGCCGCCGAAAAAGCGGCCGGCCGCACCTTCCCCTTTAAAGCGCCCCAATAAGGCTACAGCACGGCCCCGTTTTCTGGTCGCTGTTTGCGGCCGCTTCGGAGGAGGCGGCCGCTACTAAATATGGGGATCGGGCCGGTTTCGGGGCGGAACCGGGGCACTGCGCACACCGATGATGTCATCGGTGCCGGCGCAGCGCTAACGGCTACCGCCGCCAATACCGCTGCGCTGAATATCAGCGCAAACTCATTTTTGTCGCAGAAGACCTCTTTAGGCGGTAACTGGCCGCAAAGCTGGCAGCGCCTTAATGAATTTCTAGGCCTCTGTACCTTGTGTTGCCTGGAGGGGCCGGCACTGGCACTGAGCATCAGCTCCCTCATCCCTTGGACTGCAAAACAGTGCCACATAAAGTGGAATGACCTCACCCTGGCTGGCAGGGCTCTCTTTGCCTTTCCTTCCTTACCCACCTTGGTCACCAGGACACGCTTTACCCTATTAAAGCAACACTTCCACAACCAACACTGCACTCTGGTCAAAGGCGACGCTAACTTATCTTCTTGCACTATTGCTACCCAGCTCTTCTAACAGCAATTACTTACTTGCACAATCCTGAAACAACTTCCACCATGTTAACAGGCTGATACACTCACCTCTTACTTCACCTCTCCCAGGACACTTGGAATACATTCCTTAACTGCTAACTGATATTTACTCCAACTTCTTGCAGGAGAAATTGGCACACAAAGATCACCAAAGGAGAGGGCAGTCCCACCTATAAACTTCTCACCCCCTTTGAGGAGAAGGCCATGGAGCTAGTATGCTGTTTACCGTGGTAAATTTCCCCTCCTCATCCTTCTCGACCGGTCTGCAGCCTTTGACATGGTTAACCACACCACCCTCCTCCAACGCCTCTCCACCGTCATCCAGCTGGGTGGGATTCCCCTCACTCTTTCCATTCTCATCTATCCAGAGAATCACCTGCAATGACTTCTCTTACCACTCCAGCACCACTACCTCTGGAGTCCAGGAAGGATCTAGCCTTGGTCCCCTCCTATTTCTCATCTACATGCTGCCCCTCGGCGACATCATCCGAAAACATAATGTCAGGTTCCACATGTACGCCAATGACACCCAGCTCTACCTCACCACCACGTCTCTTGACCACTCCACTGCCTCTGATTTGTCATGCTGCTTGTCCAACATCCAGTATTGGATGAGCAAACATTTCCTCCAACTAAATATTGGAACGACCAAAGCCATTGTCTTCGGTCCAGCCACAAACTGTGTTCCCTAGCCATCAACTCTCACTGGCCACTGTCTGAGGCTGAACCAAATCATTCGCAAGTCTTATTTGATCTTGAGCTGAGCTTCCGACCTCATATCCGCACCATCACCAGGCCTGCCTACTTCCACCCCTGTAACATCACCCGTCTCCGCCACTGCCTCAGCTCATCTGCTGTTGTTACCTCTAGATTTGACTATTCCAATGGTCTCCGAGCCAGCCTCCCATCTTCCAACTTCCATAAACTTGAGCTCATCCAAACCTCTTCTGCCCGTATGCTAACTCGCGCCAAGTCCCATCACCCCTGTGTTCACTGACATTGGTTCCTGGTAATGCCTTGATTTTAAAGTTCCCATCCTTGTTTTCAAATCCCTCCATGGCCTCACCCCCACCCCCCCCCCAATCTCTGTAATGTTCTCCATCCTTACAACTCGCCAAGATCTCTGCGCTCCTCCAATTCTGGCCTCTTGTGCATCCCAAATTTTAATTGCTGCACCATAGGCGGCCATGTCTTCAGCTGCCTAGGCCCTAAGCTCTGCCATTACCTCTCTAAACCTCTCCGCCTCTCTAACTCTCTCTACTCCTTAAAAGACACTCCTTTAGACCTACCTCTTTGACCAGGCTATCTCCTTATGTGGCTCGGTGTCAAATTTTGTTTGATAATTGCTCCTGTAAAGCACCTTGGGACGTTTTACTACGTTAAAGGCACTATATAAATGTAAGTTGTTGCGGTGAATCCTCCAGCTGTCTGAGCAGCACTGGCAGAGGGTTGGGTGTTGATAGCACTGGAGAGCAGTTGTGAGTCTGTTAGAATGGGGGTGGGAGGCTAGAGCTTGGAATAATATGCTGACAATTCCTAAAGTTCTAAAGCTTGTGCCCCTTTTCCACATTACAGCATGAGTTTTATAATGTTAGTACACATTTTCTTTAGGCAAAATATGGTATCTCCAGGTTTTCTACCAGAAGGACATTTGCACCAGAAAATGTGTTTTGTTTTCAAATGGGCACCATTAATAAGCAAGACGCACTGGACATATTGCCATAGATTAAACTGAGAAATGAGATGTACTTGAACCTAACAACTTGGATCTTATGCAAACCATGAACAAAGGAAGCTAAAACTAGTTTGCCTGGTTTAAGATGTATGGGATATATAACTCATTGGAATTATATATTTCTCCACTTCAAAAGTAATTCATTGAGGCATTTCAATGTGATAAGGTGCTATTTAAATACAAGTATTACTGGCGTTGCATAAGCAGCTTTCACATAGTTAAATGAATGTGTTTAAATCTATAAGCTACAGTTGGGATGGATTTTGCCCATAGCTGGGATGCAAAATATAATTACTCATGGAATCAGAGAGTTTTTGGTTTGCTGAAATGGAGCCTTCTGATAGTTGATCACAGATCACTGCTCTTATGAGGGAATAGGGAAAATAAAGCTTCTTTCTAATTTAAATAAAATAATTTACTTTAATTAGCACCATGAATAATTGGTCCTTTTAAACCATATTCTCTAGACTCCACTTTAATAATTACAATATTTATCTTTTCAGGCATAATTTGTGCTCTGTGAATAGGTTCCAGGATTTAATATAAATGTGAATTTATACATAAATCTCTCATAAATTCTACCAAAATGAGTCAGCATTAGATCCCATTTGTCTTTTTAATTCATTTTATTCTCCAACTTGCCATGGTATATAAAGCTTTTTTTTAATCAAACAAATAATAGAATATGCAAAACAAGGTGTGCATAAGTTTCAGATTTTTCAGTAATAATGTCAATGATCTGTCTTACAAAATAAGGGTTTATTGTAGTCAAACAATCTCATTACATGCCAAGATAATTCCAGCCTAAAAGGTAAGCTTAGGACACAGATAACTTCCCAAAATGTGAGGTTTTCAAAAATTACATAAACTATGTCTACAGTGCATGTAATTTATTCTCTATTGTAGGAATATTGAAGTCATTGTAGGAATACTATAGAAGTTTTAGACACACTACAAGCATTCTGGGGTAATCTTAGTAAAAAGGAATGATCTTTCCATTCTGGGATATCCTTCCAACACAGACACATGACTTACACAGCTGAAAATTACTAGGTGTTTGCAATTGAAATGCAGCTTGAGCAGGGCCTAAACAAAATTGGAGACCAACAGACTGATTAATGTGCTACAGTTCCTAGATAGATAAGGTTGACAACCTAGAAAGAACCTTGGAACAAAAATTGATATTGGAAATCAGAGCCTTATCATGATTTGGGCGCCAGCACAGGGAAAATGAATGAAGCCTCTAATGCGAATTCTGGGTTGTGTCAAACTAATTAAAACCAAACAAATCTGGTTTCTGATAAGGGCTTGTTCAATTGAATGATATCATAGAAAAGAATCATGTGACTGAATTGACCATCTTGGTTGCTCACTAATAATCATGTCCATTAAGCGTTAGTAAATGAAGATATTTAAAGTTATGCTATGCAAAGCAGAAAGTTCACAGATGGTTTATAAGGTTCAATGAAGTTCTAAAGAGCTTTTGAAATAGGTCTTTAAAAGCTGAGGCCTAGAAATTCAGTTGCGTGCGCCAGCCGTTAGCGCCTTAGGAGGAGTAGATCTCGAGCGCTAGGCACTTAGCGGCCGGGCGCAGGGCGATCTGCGCCTACGCCCAACTTCAGTAGACATTTAGCGCCGGCGCAAAGTGTTTGTGCGCGCTCAGCTGCGCGTGCAGCTTATGACGTCATTTCGTCGTGCAACGCCCTTTGTGCGCCCCAAACCGGAACTTCAGTCGCGCCCGCCCAATGTGGGCGTGGCGGTGCTAAGAACTGTGAAGTGGAACGCAGCAGAGGCCCTGCGGGCCTCGGGGAGCGCTAATTAAAGGGCACTTACACTGAACTATAAAGGCCAGCCATTTTGCTGCAATGACTTTTGTGCAACGGATTTCTGGACAGAGACCAAGGAAGAGACCTTACTGATTTGGCCCAACATAGGAGAGGTATTTTTGGCTTCTGGCCAGAGCTTGGAAATTTGCCTCATTGTGATTTCATTGTTTGCAAGTATATTATGGGGGCTGCATGGGGTTCCAACTCTCAGTTCCAGCATTATGTGCGAAGGGCTCGCAGACGCTGTGTGAGAGGGGCAGCCATGCCTAGACGCAGAGGGGGCATCAGGCGTCGGCAACGTAGGCCTTACCCACTCAAGGAATACCGCCAGCAGGTGTCCTATCTCACCATGACTGCTGCGCAGTGTGTTAAGTGGCTGCGCTTCAGAAGGGAGGTGGTTGCAGAGATCTGCCAGCTGCTTCACAGAGCTCTGCATCCACAGCTGATGTGCAGGACGTCTCTGTCAGTGGAAGTGAAGGTCACGGTGGCTCTGAACTTTTATGCAAGCGGCTCCTTCCAAGCCGCTGCTGGGGACATAGCTAACATATCCCAGTTCGCCGTGCATCGCTGCATCCGGCAGGTCACCGATGCCCTTTTCACAAGGAGACACCAATTCATCTCCTTCCCCATGACCCTGGAGAGGCAGGAGCAGCGTGCAGTTGGATTTGCGAGGATCGCAGACTTCCCCATGGTGCAGGGCGCCATTGACTGCACGCATGTGGCTTTGCGGGCACCTATCGACAATGCCGAGGATTACCGCAACCGGAAGGGCTACCATTCCCTCAATGTACAGCTGGTGTGTGACAACAGGCAGCGCATCCTAGCTGTCAATGCCCGCTTTCCAGGCAGCAGCCACGATGCATTTATCCTGCGCCAGACTACTGTGGCTGACATGTTCCAGGCACAGCCTCTCCCAAGAGGATGGCTTATCGGGGACAAAGGCTATCCTTTGTGTACATGGCTCATGACCCCGCTCCGCGCGCCCAGGACCCCTGCTGAGGAGGCATACAACGAAAGCCATCAAGCCACAAGGAACATCATAGAGCAAACGATTGACGTCCTCAAGCAACGGTTCCGCTGCCTGGATCGCTCCGGCGGATCTCTGCAGTATTCGCCGGATAGAGTCTCCCAGTTCGTCGTCGTTTGCTGCATGCTGCACAACCTGGCTATTCGCAGGACTCAGGCACTGCCACCTCACGTTGGACCACCACCTCAGGAGGAGGAGCAGGAGGACCATGAGGAGGAGGAGGAGGAGGAGGAGGAGGAGGAGGAGTACCAGCCCAGGAGGGAGCCACAAGGTCCAAGGGCCGTCCGTCGGTGGCTTATTGAACGACACTTCTAGGCCCCCTGTCAGGGAATGGCTTGTGGCAATGAAGGGACATGAATGCAGCCGCTCCGCAAGCCCTCAGCCGGTTAACGCAACAACCACTTCAAACATCACACATGGACAAGCTGAATAAAGAAAAAGCTTTATTGAACAAACTCAGGGCCCTTCCCACATGAAACCCAAAAACAGACAACACCCCCAAAAAACAGTCAAACACATGACTCACTCCCACAACCTGGGGAGGAATAACAAAACTTTTCCATCCAAATGGCCTTCATCCTCGGCCTTACCAAAACAACCCCCCCCCATAGACAACACAACCACCCCCATATAAAAAAACATTTGGCAACACACTCTACTTTGTGTGCCGAGAGGGCGAGTCCTTGTCCAGCCTTTTTCGGCCCCTGGCCGACCTGCTGCTCCGCCTCAACCTGGGCCCTGTGGGTGCTGCAAGGCTGGGGGAAGGCTCCTGAGGGGCACATTGCGTGATGGCAGATGCCCTTGGGGGTCGGCCTAGACGAGCTCTGGCCCTCGAGGGGCCGGCTGCTGACTGCTGCAGCTGTGGCTGGGCAGCATCAGTCTCTCCAGCAGCTCGTGGCAGCTTCGCTGGGGGAGTGGCAGTGGCGGCTGCAGCAATGGGGGCAAGCTGGCTGATGCCAGGCGCTCGCTGCTCGCCTGAGAAACTGGCACTCGGCCGGGCTGGCACTGCAGCAAGCGCAGCAATCTGCTGAAGGCCAGACCGCTGTGCTGCTGCAGCGCGGCGGGTGCCCTGGCGATGCCTGCCTGACACAGCGAGTGTGGCAGCAGTGAGTGCCCGTACTGCCCTGGTCTGTGCCCGTATCAGACCAGCCAGTGACTGCACGGCACCACTGATCAACTGGCCACTCACTGCCTGTGCTGCCCTGAAGTCGTCCCGACTCGCATCCTGTGCTGCCCTGAATTCGGCCCGACTCGCGTCCTGTGCTGCCCTCAATTTGGCCCGACTCGCGTCCTGTGCTGCCCCGAATTGTTCGAGACCCCTGGCCTGTGCTGCCCCGAGTTGTTCGAAACCCCTGGCCTGTGAGGCCCCGAAATCGGACACACTATGAGCCAGGGACTCGATGGCCTCAGGCAACCGTGCCACAACCCCCATGAACTCAGTGTGCCGGCGATCCGAGTCCGCGGACATTTGATCGAGGAGGCACACCTCCTGGGCGAGGACCGTCTCCGGACTGGAGGCCGGACTCTCCCTCTGGGGAGAAGGCCGCCGAGCTGCCCGACCCTTCCCGCGTGGCTGGACGCCACTGGGCCCAGCAACTACACTCCCCTGCAACACTTCCCCCCTCTGGGGAGAAGGCCGCCGAGCTGCCCGACCCTTCCCGCGTGGCTGGACGCCACTGGGCCCAGCAACTACACTCCCCTGCAACACTTCCCCCCTCTGGGGAGAAGGCAGCCGAGCTGCCCGACCCTTCCCGCGTGGCTGGACGCCACTGGGCACAGGAGCTACACTCCCCTGCAACACTTCCCCCTGCCTCTCCTCCAGGGAAGACGTGTCCCCTCCATTGCCATCACCTGGCGCGGATGAGGGTTCCCCCGATGGGCCGCCTTCCTCTTGCTCCTCCTCGTCCTCCTCTTCCGAGGGACTGTCACTGGCAGCTTCAGGGACCTCCTCCTCACCAGCTGAAAGCAGGAAGGCACAAGAGTAGCTTTAGAGTGAGGACAGGGCGTCAGCGAGGGAGGCATGAGTGGTGGCATTCAGCGCATTGGTCAGACAGTGGCAAAGGATGTAGATCTGAAGCGCAAGGGGAACGAGAGAGGTCCAAAAGGTCATGTCCTTACCATTGGGGCCCAGCACAGGGTCGGCATCTCCACATGCAACGGGGCCAATCAGCCGGCCACCCATGAGTCGACCCACACGCTCCTCCAGGTCACTGAGCTGCTGGAACTGGGGACGGCCTCCCCCGGTGACAGTCCGGCTCCTCAGATTCTGGGCCAGCTTGGCCTGCAAGAGAAAGGACAGCCTCTAAGTACAGTGTGGTGCCCTGTTGTTGTGTGCACTGCCTCCCATGGTCGAATAGCTTGGCCAGTGTGGTGCCCTGTTGCTGTATGCACTGCCTCCCATGGTCAAATAGCTTGGCCAGTGTGGTGCCCTGTTGCTGTATGCACTGCCTCCCATGGTCGAATAGCTTGGCCAGTGTGGTGCCCTGTTGCTGTATGCACTGCCTCCCATGGCCGAATAGCTTGGCCAGTGTGGTGCCCTGTTGCTGTATGCACTGCCTCCCATGGTGGAATAGCTTGGCCAGTGTGTAAAGTGCAGAAAGTGCAATTGATGTTCATGCCAGTGCCATAGCTGCTGGATGAGGGCTGGCCATTAGGGCTTTGAGGTCCCTTTGCCCATAATGTGAGGTGCACATGCAAGGATGAGGAGGACACTGGAAAGTGTACTCACCCTGACAATCCGAGTGAGGTCGTTAAACTTTTTCCGGCATTGGACACCAGTCCTGGGGACATCGCAGGTGGCTGTGACCCTCTGGGCGATATCCCTCCAGGCTCTCCTGTACACCCTGGTGGCAGGCTTCTTGACACTGCCCGGGAACAAGATATGGCGTCTCCTCTCCAAAGCCCTAACCAGCACCTTTAAATCATGGGCAGAGAAGCGCTGCGCTCGCTCACGGGCCCTTTGCATCCTTCCTGGCGCTATTTCTCTCCAGCAGCAGTGTTTAGGCCTAGCTGGAGGGCTGCAGTATCCAGGGCGTGGCAGCAGACCAAGTCGACCCTTCCCCCTTTAAGAGCTGGCCGGCGCCAGGGTGTCTGCTGTCAACCAAGACATGACCGCACCTGCGCTGCGCCCGGCCTCGGCGGTATCAGTCTGCACCGCCGGCTTAGCGCCTAAAGATAGCCGTGCATCGCCAGTTTTAGCGCTCGAGCAAACTCCTTGGCCAAAGCTACTGAATATCGGCGAAGTGGCCTCCACTTTGCGCCGGGCGCAAACTTTAGCGGCCGCCCGACTTTACCACCCCAAAAGTGGCTATACTGAATTTCTAGGCCTGAGAGTGTTTGAGTGGAATTTAGAAGGTTTAAGAAAGCTTAACTGTTAAGCCAAACAGAAGACTGTAAAGTATATCACAACTATTAGTCCAATAGCTAAGGTTACTAAGCAAAGGAGAAAGTACAGTACAACAGTACGAAGAATTATAGTACTTGCAAGGTGAGCTGAAGAGTGGATAGATGATGACAATGTTCGTGGTTGAGGATTCATCGCAGGCTTCTCCAGAAGTAAAGTTCGAGCATCCCAGGGGAAGGTGAATTGCCCAATGTCACAGCTGCCAATCTATTACAGAGGAGAGGTTGTGTATCTTATGCATATGCCAAAAAAGGGACGGTATTAATTCTGGAAACCTACCCATACAGATTGTAAACTCAAACTTGTCATCTTTCACATGGAGGGTTTGTTATACTGTCACTGAGAAAGGTCAGACGAGGTCTAGGCACAGTGGGAAACCGGTGGGCGACATGTCAAATTCAAAAAGCTGGGGAAAAAAAGCATTGTAAACAAGCCACTAATGATTTGAATTGGGGCCCCTGCCGCTGCCTGTCAGGTCTGCTCAGCGCTGGCAGACCCGACATCGGGAAATGAAGGTGTGCGCATTTTAACAGCGGGTTCCCGACCCGCTGTCAATCATTTTAAATTTCACAGCTGACCCGCCACCAATTGGGTCCACTGAGCGCCGGTAAAATTGCGGCCATTAAGCTTGTAGAAAAGTTTTAATTGAGTAGCTTTCATACAGTGAGGTTTCTCAAGTCAAAAACATTCAGGACAAGACATACTTTTACATTTTTCACCATTAACTTTGAAAGTAAAGACATGAAATCCTTTAAAAAAAAAAAATCTTTTGGTTTTCTTTCAGGTCTTTCATTTCTGTCGTTATTATGTCTTGTTTCTGTTTCTTTGTAACCCTCTTTCTGCCCATGGTTTTCTTGTCTAGCTACGCTCACCAGATGCCTTTTGTACATTTACTTGTTGATGTTTTTTAAAACTAGTTTTTTTCCTGTGGTTCAGACCTGTGCCAAAGTTCTATAATCAGATACTAAAATGTAAGTTGTGATATGGGAAAAGGGGACATGAATTCACACTAGTGAAAGGCAAATTTAGGGATGATGTCAGGAAATACTTCTTCACAAAGCATGATCAACACACAGAATGAACTCCTGGATAGAGAATTGGAGATGAAGTTCCTGGAATCAGAGAATTATACAGCATAGAAGGAGGCCATTCAGGCCATTGTGCCTGTGCCGGCTCTTTGAAAGACATATCCAATTAGTCCCACTCTCTTGCTCTTTTTCCATGGCCCTGCAATTTTTTTCCTTTTCAAGTATATATCCAATTCCCTTTTGAAAATTTGAAAATTGACCCAGCTTCCACCACCCTTTCAGGCAGTGTTTCCCATATCATAACAACTTGCTGCATTAAATAATATCACCTCATCTTTCCTCTGGTTCTTTTGACAATTATCTTAAATCTGCATCCTCTGGTTACTGATCCTCTTGCCAGTGGAAACAGTTTCTCCTCATTTACTCTATCAAAACCCCTCGTAATTTTGAACACCTCTATTAAATCTCCTTTTAAACTTATCTGCTCTAAAGAGAACAATCCCAGTTTTTCTAGTCTCTCCAGATAACTGAAGTTCCTCATCTCTGGTATCATTCTGGTAAATCTCCTCTGCACCCTCTTCAAGGCTTTGACATCCTTCCTAAAGTGTGGTGCCAGAATTGGACACAATGGCCCAGAAATTCGGGTCTCCACGGGTGAGTACGCACGGGGTACTCACCCGTAAGCCCAATGGAAGTGCCGGTTTCCTGCATGCACTGCGCATGCGCGGGAAACCGGCACTTCCGTTCCCCTGAAAGAAGGGGTTCAGAGTTAAACGCGTGCGCAGGCGAGGCAGCGCGTGCGCATCGAACTTACGTTTTTTATGCAGGTTTTCCCGGGAAGGTAAGTCTCCAGAAGTTAGACATGTAAAAAGCAGTCGCAAGGCCTGCTTTTTACAAGGTAAGTGGTGAATTAATTAAAATGAAAACATTTTTTCCACAGGTTTATTATTTTTAAATACTTTAAAGAAAGGTAAGTTTATTTTTAGCCCCGTTAGAAAATAAAATTATTTTTTTCAAAAATTTAAATGATTTAAAATAGTTATTTCATGTAATTTATAGTTTATTTTAAAAATGTGTTTTTTAAAAATTTATTTGAAGATTTAGTGATGTTTTGGGGCTTATAGTATTTATAGGTTTGACAGCCCTTCCTGTCAAACTTATGAATGACGCATTCCTTGCTACCATTGGCTCTCCAAGGCCCACGTGATCCCAGGGGAGGCATCGAACTAACTGCGCCCCTGGGATATGCAAGCACTGCGCGCTGGCAGTTGGAGGAGGCCCAGGATCGGAATTCCACGGGGGCGCACAGCTCAACGTCCGGTGCGCTAGGTAAGTGCAGGTCGGGGACTTGCACCCGCGGCAAGCCCCTGACCCGAATTTCTGGGCCAATATTCCAGCTGAGGCCTAACCAGTGATTTATAAATATTCAGAATAACTTTCTTGCAAGAAGAACTTGCATTTATATCGCACCTTTCACAACCTCATGATGTCACAAGGCATTTCACAGCCAACAAAGTATTTTTGAGGTGCAGTCATGTTGTAATTTGGGGAAATGCAGCAGCCAATTTGCACACAGCAAGGTCCCACAAACAGTAACGTGTAAATGATCAATTAAACAGTTTTAGTGATATTGATTGTGGATGAAATATTGGCCAGGACACCAGGGAGAACTCCCCTGGCCTTCTTCAAAATAGTGCCGTGGGATCTTTTGCATCCACTTGAGAGGACAGATGGGGCCTCGGTTTAACTTCTCATCCAAAAGAGGGCACCTCTGAGAGTGCATCACTCCGTCAGTACTGTAATGGAGTGTTGGCATAGGTTACATACTCAAGTCTCTGGAGTGGGGCTTCAGCAAATCTGATTTTGGAAAGGATTTTAATGTGTCATGTAACAAAGCTAAACATTGACACCAGCTAATCACTGCTAAAATATGTAGTAAATGCCCCATTGAATTCAGCATTTACTTCCCTTCCCATCTCTCCTGAAAACAGTGACTTGTGCTGGGATATGATTCCTCAGGTACTGGCATCCCTTCGAACCTTGCGTGTGTGACTATTCTATATGTGTAAGTCTGGACTGCAATGGTCCCTGTTTGATCCTGTTTTGCTCAGACATCCACATATTCACATTCCCAGCAGAGGTCGCTGGATAGCAAACAGGAACAGGGTCTTAGCTTTTGTCTCCTTCCTTCCCTTGGGAATGTTGAGACCAATTATAGTGACCCCACTGTTACGGAATGACTTACCTTTAATAAAATGATGTTGGCTTAGATTTATTGCCTCTTACTCCTGTTAGATATTCCGCAACCGGAGCGAGGTGTTCGGCGAGTCGGGCGGAGGCAGCGCAGCGCATCGGGACGTAGCAGCAGCCACGTCGACCCGCTAGGGCACGTCGGCCGGCTGCTCCTCAGCAGGATGGCATTCCTGGGAGGAGGGGAGCCAAGCATGGCGGCCAGAGGCCAGACCGGAAGCGGGAGAAGCAGGCCCGGGCCGTCGGACCGTGGAGCCGGCGACGGTGAGGTAGAGGCCGGTGCGACCGGAGGATGTGTTCGGCGAGTCGGGTGGAGGCAGCGCAGTGCATCGGGACGCAGCAGCAGCCACGACGACACGCAGTCCGACTGGGAGGAGGGGAGCCGGGAATGGTGGCCAGAGGGTGAGCGGGAGAAGCAGGCCACCACACGTGGAGCCGAGCTGGCAACAGTGAGGAGGAGGCCACGGGGACGAGGAGACGGAGCGGCTGAGGGACATCGTGCTCCCACTGCCACTGGATGCCATTGAATTGACTTTCTGAACACGGCGCTGTAAAAATAGCTGACGTGTCCCTACGGGGAGTAAGCATTCTATTGTACTAGTACATATGGCAAATAAAATTGAATTGAATCACTTCGTTTAGATCCTAATTTTGGCTTTTCTGCAACAGCTGTTCAGCTAACAGGCTAATTATGGCGTTTACATTAGTAAAGACTGGATTTTTTTAGTCTTCCGGTACTGCTCTTGTATTCATCTTTCTACTGCAGTACTCCCTGCTTCCATCCTCACATCTCTTCACCCTGCCATAGGCATTTTATTTGGCTGAGTGTTTCATGTAACTTCAAGTACTCAAGTTTCTTAACACCTATTTCATTGCAGACTATTATTTTCTTTCCAACCTCGAGATGTGTTCCTCCCCCCCGCACCCACTTAAGTTCCCAAATTGGGATATTTGTAGCATCTCCTATCATTTTAAAGAAATGTATTTTGAAGTTCTTCTAAACTGTTAGCCACCTCACTATCTCATCTGTGATCAATAAGGGGGCCCACTACTGCTCTCATGCTTTGCTTGTTGTAAACGTATCCAAAAAAATGATCTATTTAAATTTTCCATATGGTCCTCTGCAATTTGATTTTCTAATTCTTTCCTTCTGATTCTCGAATATAAATGTATGTGATGCTAAACTGTCTGTCTTCCAAATCAACACAAATTAGTGAAACATCTTTGCTTTATATTTATCTTTATCTTTACCTTCTATCTTTACCTTCCTCCTTAAGGGTATTGGGGGATGGGGCTCGAGGGAGAGGGAAACTGGGGAATGGGGTGTTGGTGGGAAAGTGGGAGACCAGGGAATGGGGGTTGGTAGATTGAGGGTTGGGCCGATGGGAGAAAGAGAAACTAGGGACTGGGGGCCAAGGGGATTTGGGCTTGGGTGGGTGGGGGAGAGAGGGAGACTGGGAAATGGGGCTCGGAATTTCATGCAGATCGGGGAGCAGCAGCAGCAATGTGGTGAGTGGGAGTGGCGCTGCGAGAGGAGCAGCCAGTGATATATCACCAGTGCATAAGCATTCTTAAACCTCCAAAGTTATTGCTAAATACGAACTAAGTATGGCCTCAAATTTCAAACCTACTACTAAATATTAAATGGTTTCCTTTACTGTCTCTTTTTTAACCTTTAGGGGGAGAAATTCAGTTGGTTGCGCCACCCGTTAGCGCCTTAAGAGGGCGATAAGTGGGGCGCGAGCCAGCTAGCGCCCGGGCGCGGTGAGACCTGCGCCTCTCGCAAAATTGAGCGGACATTTAGCGGCGGCGCTAAACCGCAACGCCCACTCAGCTGCGCACGCAGATCCTGACGTAATTTCAGAGTGCAACGCCCTTGGGGCGCACCGGACTGGAAATTCAGTGGCGCCCCCCTCCTTTCCACCTGTCGCTCCCAACGACTGGTTGACTGGAACGGTTCTCAGTCGCTGTGGGGCTGGGGGGGGCGCTATTTAAAGGGGGCTCTTCCTGGCTTCTTAGTGGTAGCCATTTTTGGACCACTCCTTCTGAGAGAGAGAGAGAGAGATTTGCAGAGAGACAAAGGGAGAGAGCTTTCTGCATTGAGTCAGCGCTCGTTGAGGTACTTTTGGCTTCTGACCAGAACTTTGTAGTTGATTTGCTCTTTCACCGGCATAACTTTGAGTGGCCACATACTATGGGGGCTGCAATGGATGGAAACGTTGAGTTTCTCCATTACATTGAGAGGGCACAGAGACGCAGAGAGAGAGTGCCAATCATGGCCAGACGGAGGAGGGCCAACAGGCGTCGGCACAGGAGACCTTACCCTCCCAGGGTTTTCCGCCAACAGTTCTCATACCTCAATATGTCTGAGGAGCAGTGTTTTCGGAGGCTGCGATTCAGCAAGGAGGTGGTCACTGAGCTCTGCCACCTGCTTCAGCCAGATCTGCAGCCTCAACTGAGGATCAGGACGTCTCTGTCGGTGGCAGTGAAGGTAACAGTGGCTCTCAACTTCTATGCCACTGGCTCCTTTCAATCCGCTACTGGGGACATTGCCAATATCTCCCAGTTCATGGTGCATTGCTGCATCCGTCAAGTCATGAATGCCCTCTTTAAAAGGAGACGTCAGTACATCTCCTTCCCCATGACCCCGGACAAGCAACAAAAGCGCGCAATGGGCTTTGCAAGAATAGCGGGCTTCCTCATGGTCCAGGGCGCCATTGAGGCTTTGGCTTTGCGGGCGCCGCAAGAGAATGCCGAGGATTACCGCAACCGGAAGGGGTTCCATTCGTTGAACGTCCAGTTGGTCTGTGACCACAGACAGCTGATAGTCGCTGTCAATGCCCGCTTTCCAGGCAGCAGCCACGACGCCTTCATCCTGCGCCAGACTTCTGTGGCAGACCTTTCGAGGCCCCGGCTCACCCAGGAGGCTGGCTTCTCGGGGGCAAGGGCTATCCTCTGTGCACCTGGCTGACGACCCCGCTCCATGCGCCCAGCACCCCTGCTGAAGAACAATACAATGAGAGCCATCAAGCTACCAGGAACATCGTTGAGCACACAATCGGCATGCTCAAGCAACGGTTCTGCTGTCTGGACCATTCTGGAGGAGCCCTTCAGTACTCACCTGAGCAAGTCTCCCATTTCGTTGTTGTGTGCTGCATGCTGCATAACCTGGCAATCCTCAGGACTCAGCCACTGCCACCAGACATTGGAGCAACAGCAGAGGAGGAGGAGGAGGAGGAGGAGCAGCAGCACTAAGATGGGAGGGAGGCACAAAGTGCAAGCCGTCCGTCAGCGGTTTATAGCAAGTCACTTCTAGGTCCCCTCTGAGGGAATGGCTTCTGCCATTCAAAGAACATGAATGGAGCCGTGCCGCAACCCCTAAGCCGGTCAAGGCAACAAATAGTTCAAAGAGCAAACATGCACATTCTGAATAAAGACACTTCTTTATTTAACAAACTATGTGCCCTTCCCGCATGACAAAGTAACAGAGAGAAACCCCCCAAAAAACAGTCAGTCACATAACTGGCTCTCACAACCTGGAGACAATGACCAAAACAGTAACAAAAATATGACCACGATCCTCGGCCTTCAATTAAACAATTAACAACATTTTGCCCTTCGAGGGTGATCTGCTTCGCTTGCGAGATTGTCCACTTCCCACCCTGCAGCTCTTCCGCAATGGGACCCCAGTGGCTGCAGCAAGGCTGGGGGAAGGCTGCTGAGTGTCAGAAACTGAGACTGCAGATGCACTTGAGGGACGGCCTGGACCAGCTCTGGACCTGGAGGGCCCGGCTGCTGACTGCTCCAACTCTGCATGGGTGGCACCAGTCTGTCCTACAGGTGGTGGCAGCTGCAGTGGAGAAGTGACAGTGCTGGCAGCAGGAATGCTGTCATCGTGAGAGAGGACAGCAACTCCCTGTTCGGCCGACACACTGGCACTCCCACGGGGCAGCACTGCAGCATGCGGAGCAATCTGCTGAAGCACAGATTGCTGGCTTGCTGCAGCGCGATGAGGGCCCCGGCAAATCTTGCCCGATCCAGCGAGGGTGGCAGCAGTCAGTGCTCGTGTGGCCTTAATCTGCGTCTGCGTGAGACCAGCTACTGACTGCATTGCAGCACTAAGCAATTGCGTGGCAGCCATCTGTGCTGCGCCGAAGTCCTGGAGACTCCTTGCCTGTGCTGCGCCGAAGTCCTGGACACTCCTTGCCAGTGACTCAATGGATTCGGGCATCCTTGCCACTGCAGCCATGAGCTCAGTGTGCCTGTGCTCCGCCTGGGCGCTCATTTCAGCGAGGAGCTGCACCTCTTCTGCGCTCACTGTAGCAGGACTCAAGGCCAGACTCTCCCTCTGGGGAGAAGGCCGCCAAGCTTCCCTAACCCCCTCGCGTTGCTGCAGCCCGCTGGGTCCTGGAGCTTCACCCTCATCAGACCATTCCCCCCCCGCTCCCCTCCAGGGAAGACGAGTCCCCATTATGGACATGGGCTGCCTCGGCTGAGGGTGGCAATGATGGTCCGGCTTCCTCCTTGTCGTCGCCTTCAGAATCACTCACCGTGGCAGCTTGAGGGCCCGCCTCCTCACCTGGCGAATCAGCATCTGAAAGCAGGGAGGTACAAGAGTGGCTTTCGCGTGAGGACAGGGTGGCAGCAAGGGAGGCATGAGTGCTGCAATGTACTGATTTGGCTCGAAGGTGGCAAAGGATGCTCGTGTGAGGAACAAGTGGAAGGAGAGTGGTCATAAAGGTGATGACCTTACCATTGCTGTCCATAACGGGGTCGACATCTCCAGTGGCGACGGGGCCAATCATCCGGCCTGCCATAATCTGCTGGACTCGCTGCTCCAGATCGGTCAGGGCTTGAAGGTGAGGCCGGCCTCCCCGGTCCATTGCTGCTGCCTCCTGTTATGCGCCAGCTTGCCCTGCAAGAGAAAGGACGGGGTCTGAGCACAGTGTGCAGCCCTGATCTTGGCTGCAATGCCTCCCATGGTGGAATAGCCCTTACAGTGTGCAGTCCTGATCTTGGCTGCAATGCCACCCATGGTCGAATAGCCCTTACAGTGTGCAGCCCTGATCTTGGCTGCAATGCCTCCCATGGTCGAATAGCCCTTACAGTGTGTAAAGTGCTGAATGTGCATGTGAGTTTCCTGAAAGGGCCAGAGGTGCTGGATGAGGGCTGGGCATTGGGGCTTTCAGGACCCTTTGGCCATAAAGTGAGGTCGACATGCAGGCATGCAGGGATGAAGAGGATTCTGAATAGTGCACTCACCCTGACGACCCGAGTGAGGCCGTTGAACTTCTTCCTGCATTGCACAGGGGTCCTAGGCACCATGCTGCTGGAGGTCACTCTGTGAGCCACCTCCCTCCAAGCTTTTCGATATTTGCTGGGCAGCGGCCTCCTGCCACTGTCCGGGTACAGGAGAGATCGCCTGCGCTCCACCGCGCCAACCAGAACCTCCAAGGCCCCCTCGCTGAACCGTTGCGCTCGCTCCCTGGCCCTCTCCATGGTCCTTGGCTTAAGGATGTGGCAACAGGTCTGTCCAGGCTGAGATTCAGGGCTCCGAAGCGCAGGGTGTGGCTGCAATTCCAGATCGACCCTCCCCTTTAAGAGCTGACCGGCGCCAGCGTGTCTGTGTCCAATCGCTAACTGGCCGCACCTGCGCTGCGCCTGCCCTCGGAGGTAGCGCCTCGCTCCTCCGGCTTAGCGCCTTAAGACAGTCGTGCAGCGCCTGTTTTAGCGCTCCAAGTACCTCCTGGGACGAAGCAGGCCAATTTAC